>NC_137202.1:1622781-1677781 GCF_960531495.2 Zeus faber | reverse complement strand
TCGGGGGGCAGCGGCTGTCTCACTGAGATATATTTATATATACAGGATATACATGTATATATATATATATATATATAGCTGTTTAGAGCCTTTTGGAAGGAACTGTCCGTGAAGACACAAACCTTCCAGGTGAAATGCAATCGCAGCCAAAGGTTTCACAGAAGAAATCACGGCCAGCGGCTTTACTGTTGGGGACATGACTTCTCCGTTTCTCCTGACACGCCCTCCATTAACGTGTGCCGGTGCCAGAGCACATTCCCGTGATGCATTGATGGTAAAAAGTGATTTTAGCTAGACAGGCAGACGGCGATCAAGTAAAATATTGACTCACCTATGACTAATGGTCTAGGGCCTCATGCCCTGATGTTTTTAAGGGGTGAAAGTAGTGATGAAAGGTGAACCCCCCTGTGAATAACCTCCACTGTGCCTGATAGGTGTGTGAGAAAGAGCAACATAGTAGTACTATAGTGTTTAGATGTGTGTGTGTGTGTATGTGTGTGTGTGTGTGTGTGTGTGTGTGTGTGTGTGTGTCTGTGTGTGTGTGCATGTGCGTGTGTTTTCTGTGTGTGTGTGTGTGTGTGTGTGTGTGTGTGTGTGTGTGACTATGGAGACTATAGCTATGCCGGGGGGTGGGTGCCATGACCCATTCACATGGTTAATAAAACATTCATAGAAGCAGAGGAATGCTTATGTGTGTGTCTGTGTGTTCTATGTGTGGGCACACGCACGTGCGTAAATGTGTGTGTGTGTGTGTGTGTGTGTGTGTGTGTGTGAGAGAGAGAGAGAGAGAGAAAGAGTGTGTGTTCCTCTGTCTGTGATGTTGGGCCTCCTGCAGTGACCCCACCGAGTGCACCATTCTGTCAGCAAACAAAGGGACGGCTGTCCCCCCCCCCCCACATCAACCGTGGACTGCTTCAACAGCGCCAACCGCTCGCCGCCAAACTAACCAAATATTTCCCTTCCTGCACTGAATTTGTCTCAATAAATAGTTTTTGTGTTTGGGGTTTTCTTTCTCATCTGGCTCTCTGCATTGGACGAGCCCCCCCACGCCCCCCGGCCCCCCCATCCGCGTCCCACCCTCCACCCCCCCAAATGCACAGGTGGTCGCCGGAGCTCAGAAAGAGACCTCTTGTTCTGGGCGGTCAGCAGAGGTTGTCTCCTTACAATGGCTCCTCGTGCGATGTCCTTGACTCATGCGTTGGAAAGTTCTCGGGGCCGCGCCACATTACCTCGGTGGGAATATTATTTCATGTTTAATTGACATGTGACTGCCTCGGTTTTATTCCAGCGCGCTCCTGTCTTTGCAGGCCGAGACGAGGTATAGAGAGACCTATTGTGCTTAAGATGTCTCTGACTGACTCATAACCACTCAAACCTATTTTCTCTGTGCGCACAACTCCGACCCTTTGGCAGCTTGTGTAATCGGTGCGTGTGTGAGAAGGAGAGAGAGAGGATTGATGTTCTTTTCCAGGTTCTGACATGCACGCTTTGTTCTGCCCGCTTGATCTCTCAATGGTCACTTTATTCCCGAGCAGAAACGTCCGAGCCGTCCTGTGCGATCCAGCCAGCGGCTAATGGCCGATAATCTCAGGTGGCTCCGATTCCTCTTATTTGTTATCATGCGTCCGCGTGTTTATGTTTGTTGCGTGTTCACGCTTGTTTGCTCGCTCGACCGCCCCCGTCCATTCGCCGCAGCGTGTCTCCAGTTGGAATTAGCCCCGCAGACAGCGCTAACAGACACTGATTCAAATCGTGTAAGGGCGCAGTGTTTGCCAGCGCTGGGAATGCGCACGGAATATTCTGGAGAGAGAGTGTGATGAGAGCTGTGACTGGGGGTGTTGTGTTTACCCCGACGCCCATGATATTCATGACAGGCTGAGCTGTGTGCTGCTGCTTCCTGAACACGTCCCATAGGCCCGTGACCTTTGCCTCCGCAGGCTGCTCTTGAACCCCATTGGGCTGGAGACCAGGACGGAGGAAATTGGGCCGAGAGATTGATTGGCCAAATCATTTAATTATTCGTTTTTTCACAATGGGGCCCGGGTGACTGCGCCATTGACTGCCCCCTGTCCAAACAAAGATGGTAAAAAAACATCTCGCCTGACCTCACTGTGGTGTTTTCAAGATTTGAGTGAAATTCTGAGTATTATTTGAGGTATGGGAATTCCAGCCGGTTTCATAATATTGACCGAAAACACAGATGAAACACTTGGGATTGGCTTTTGGTATTTTAACTGTAAAAAGAATCAGAGAGGACTTATTTGTTACTTCCTCCCCACTTCACATTTCTGTTGTTTTTCTTACTTAATGTCGGAATGGCCGCGCCAGAAGACATGTATTCCTTTACTGGAACTGAATACTCTGTATGTGCCGCTGGTGCTGAGAGTTTGAGCGGAATGTGATATGCCCACACACATTTAGCACAATATCCTGTTAAGATTTACATTGGGTTTGTTTCTGTTGGGTTGACATTTACTCACTGGCCTTGAGGTTGCGCAAAGCCGTTATCCCTGTGCTCTGGCGCGCTAAAGAAAGCAGATATGTAATACGTGTTGGGAATACAATGGCAGTGCCCTTTCCATGGCTTGACAGGTCTGTCTGAATGACCCCTGCTCCAATTTGCTTCTGTCTCCATTGGTTAGGCCGCCTGTGAGTGACATTTCCCTATAAAAGCCACCCAAATGCACAGAAATAACTATTACATCAATTTCCCATTAGAGGGGCTTCAGCCATTTCTATCTCTCTCCATGGGCCCAAATTGGCTGTGGCCGTTGTGGTGATGATGTCATGTCTGTGTGTTATCAGGAAGCGGGGGAGCAGTGTAGTCTTCTGGGACTATCAGCTAATGACTGCAGAGGTATCGGTGCCTAATGGCTTGGCGGGTTGTGATTTTGAATGGCTATGACAGACTTTTGGCTGATGTTTTCATCGTGCTGTGGCTGGGATTGACTCCGCTGCGTGCAGGTAAACTCGCTGTGAGAGTCACAGTGAGAGCCCACGTGCTGCTGAAAGGCTGCGGTCAAGGTCACACCCAGAGCAGCGGTGGTCAATCTCAGTGAAACACAGGTTTAATTAATGTAAATGGAGGCCTTTTATGGATAACTTCCTGGTTTCAAACAAAAGACAACCCCCACCCAACTCTCTAAATGTTATTGAGATGATTTTTAAGTGAAAGCTTGAGAGACGGGGAGGTTAATTGATACGACAGCAGGAGAGGATTCGATCAAAAACAACCATGATTCACTGACTTAGGAAAAAATCAAGAACTGGCGTAGTATTTGACAGTATGTACTTTGCACTTTGCAATTTTATTTATTTTATTTATTCAGTCGGCAGGAAAGGCTAACCTGTCATGTCCAAAACATTGGCGTAAACATTACTGTAATTATTTTAATTTGCATGTTAACTGCTGAGAGAATTCCCAAGAACAGGGATCTGAATTGCAAAAAAGCAGATGATATTTTATGCTGGTGTTGAAATATGGGCTTCGGAAATGCTGGGGGCGTTGAGTAGTTCAACATTTCGGATCAAGCAATCGGTGGAATTAAAGTTGTAGGAGGTTCGAGAACAGGTCAGTCTGAAGCCAGACTTAAGAAATTGGAATAATAACTCAGACATTTTTGGCAAGTATACAGAATAGATATTGCATGTCTCTAATGATGATAAGTATGTTTGGCACTGTTTGGGACAGTGAACGCTGTAATGGGATTAAATAGCAAAGGGTCCTGTGATCTTCAATCTGTTACTACGACATTAAAGTGACACATCAACTTTAAGACCACCCCATTCCTCCCATTTAATCTATTTCCCTTGCTCCGCTCCATTCACTTAATTTTCCTTTCTTTATTCCTTTTTTTTCCTGCACCTCTATCATGTCCGCCCCCCTCTCTCTGTCCCGCTGTATTTCTTCCTGCGTGGCTCCCGTCCTGTCCGTGTCAACCTCTCTCTGCTTATCTGCCTTTTGAAGCCGATGACCCCGTTTTCCCAAAGGGTCTCCGTCAAACACAGCCAAGACTAAGGAAAGCTGTTGGATTATCATTCCTCCTTTTAAGGTCCACGAAGGCTTTCTTTGAGTCGGCTCGTTTTCTGTGTGTGAGCTTATGTTGTCTTGTGTGTAAAAGACCGCTCTGTGTCCTTAAGGTTTGACTTGAGAGTGGACAGAGGAGGGTACTACGTGAAGAAATGTGAAACTAAATGTTTGGAAAGATAGATCCTAGTTGCCTACATTTCAGAAAAGCTGTGTCACTAAAAGTAACTTACAATACTATGCCATATTACATTTTCCCCCGCAGCTGAATCCAGGCAGCCTTCGTTAGGTCATGACAAGGCTCAGTCCCGTCTTGTCGAGACCGACACGAAATATAAATACTATTTATGAATGGCTTCACAAGTAGCAGGCGCAAGCTGTTAACATTCAATCCCTGTGTAAGCTGAGACTTCACTCTTGGTTGAGACTTTCATATTCACGTAGAGTATTTAAAAAATGAATAGACTTCCCCTCTCCTGACACAGTGGGAGCAGCAGGGAAGTGGTGTCAGATGTTATCAGGCATGTGTATGTATTTTGTCTGTGTGTGTGTGTGTGTGTGTGTGTGTGTGTGTGTGTGTGTGTGTGTGTACGCACCCTGCAGCACCCCTGACTACTTTGCTTCTTCCAAGGCCATGGTGGTGGATAACAAGGACTTCAGATTAAAGTGTCTGTTGTTTAACCTCTTGTGCCGTATCAGATCCTCCCGCCCTACTTGAAAGTCGGTATCTGAGCCATGGACATGGGAGTCCAGGCGACAAGCTCCCTGTCCTTCCCAAGTGAACAGATTTTAGGTGATGTGTGTGTGTGTGTGTGTGTTTGTGTGTGTGCGTGTGTGTGTGTGTGTGTCAAACCTAAACACAACGCATGCTCCTCCTGAACTCTCAACCTCTCCGCCTCAGACATGACTTAGAGATGGATGATGGCAGCCGCAAGGAGGACCGGTGACGTAAAGCTTGGCGACCAAATTAACCCTGGACCGAAGGACAACATCCATCTGACAGGTCACAAGTACCTAGATTCAAATGAAATGGGAAATAAGTTCATTTGTTGGAGTTTGGGCATGGCGAACCTGCATATTTTTACTTTCTGTCTGCACTAACTCGAACCCTGTGGCTTGACTATTTTTAGAGGCCCACACTGGAAAAGTCCATTAAATTACCATTAGGCTGACGCTAATTCTTTACACGTAATGAGCGGGAGCAGTAGCCATGATCTCAACAACACGTCACTTTTTTTTTCTAATAGAGCCATAGGCGCAGATTGAGAAGATAGAGCTGTTAAGTGAATGCCGATCAGGTTGTGACAGAGTCAGGGGTGAGACATGTGGCGTCTGCCTGCGCCCAACCACTCACACGCAGACACCTGCTGCACACACAGGTCAGATTGTTCCGGTACCATGGGCGCTTCCATTCAGGACCCAGCCGCTCTCTGGTTCGTCTCAGACCGAGGGAGGCTCCCCGCGGTCGGTGCGACTAATGCTGAATGACAGGCAGACGCTGATCAAAGCTGCTTCCTGGAAGCCAGCCTGTCACTGTTCAGAAGGGGGCAGAGAGAAGACGATGCATGGGGAGACAGGAGCAGTGTGCGGGGCCTGGGCCGGAGCCAGGGACTGGGACTCAGATCGCATGGCTGGACTTTATTAGCTTCATCGCGGACAATAGGCTCCCCACAGCCGCCCTCCGCCACTGCCAGATTATCTCATCTCTCTTTATAGCCCAGTGGCCCAGAGCCACACCACCATGGAGATGTGGAGCCACAAGGTGAAGAACTGCCTGGTTAAATGGATGCTGAGTCTGGCCTCAACACTCCATCATGGCCTCTATCATCTCTGATCCTTTTTTCTCGTAGCGCTGACCCTTTTACATTGTTTATTATCAGACCAAGCCAATTCCCCGTACTGCATTTTGCTATGGCTGTCAGGCCTGAACCGTGGCCAACCTCACATTCTGTGTTTCTACTGGCCGGGCGTGCTGCAGTTGGTAAAACGGGATTCATGCTCTAGCCTGGTTCTGCTAGTTTTACTGGCCTCCGGGGTAACAGCAAGTTAAAAGCTTTTCTCAAACAGGTATTTTGTACAATTAAAATATTTTGTTCCCATTACAATATACACTGTGAGAAAGAGACTATACTTTTTTTTTTAATTTTGTGTAAATATTTGTCGGGGTGCATACATATTAGTGAGAACTAGCGCATCACAGGTAAGTAAATACTGTTCCCTTTTTTGTTTTGCCTTCTCAGACATGTGAAGTAAAACGTAATCCAAAGTGAAATACGGAATGTCATGATATATATCCTGAGCATGCTTTTCTTCCAGGTGACCTGTACAGTGCTCTGGCAACAGTGGCGCCAAGGAAAACGCTTTGCTTGGACTAGGACCGGTCTCCAAGGTTCTTGCTACCTATACCATCCTCCCCATGTGGTTAAATGAGAAGCAACGACATAAAAAAAGGGGATAAGGATCAGATGGGATCGCATAAGGTCTATTTTTCCTGCAAAACATCCTGCCAATGTTAACTGGTCGATTGGGCAATGTGTTTGTAGGCACATACCTTGGTAAGACTGGCCTGTTTGAGAAGATATGGGAGCAGGTTTTGTTAGGATATAGCTTACTGCAAAGTTTATCAACACTTTGTGTAATCAGTGGCTCAAAAGAACAAGCTATGGAGAAAATGTTGCTGCAGGGCTATTTATGAAGCAGGTTTGCATTTGTAAGACGTTGCTTTGATGCCTATCTGTGGTTTCCACTTAACATTTAGGGGTTAAGGTGTAGGAAGTGCTGTCTGACCCTTCAATCTGTGCCTGAAGGCGACCTTTGTAATGGAGCTAGACCCTCATTGTAGTTCAAGGGGCATTATTTGCCTGTAGGAGCTGCGCTTTAGGAAAGTCCTTGATGTGATGGATGAACGCAGGGCAGGGAACAGCACCACAGGCCTGATTGTGTTTCTCTTCAGTCGCCACATTGCCAATACAAACCTGGAAGGGCGAAGACAAACAGGGCAGAGGCCAATAACTCACTCTCTCCCTCTCAGAAGAACCGACCACGATACCGAACAGTTACAGATGGCTTGCTAAAATGCATCTGATATGATGCCAGAATGCGTTAAGGTGCCCTGAATGGGTCATTTCAACAATATCAAGCCATTAATAACTTTCCCTATGCTGCTGCAGACAGATCAAAGCCGCTAAAGAACCATTAAGTCATAAACATAATTAGTTATTGTCACTAGCAATTGTAAAGTTCCCATTCTGCCCTTTTCTAAACCCTGAGGTTTGTGCCAGATGGGGTCATGGGCCAAAGTGGATCCATTTTGAAAATAAACAGGAAACAAATCCATTCATCATAGCCTTGCATGGGTGAAGCTTTGTTTACAGAAAAAAACATGACCACCAAATTCTTTGCTGGCAATGGGCAAAAAAATAAAGAAAACAAAATTGTCTCGATTCAAATCGTAATCTCAATATATCATATATACACTCACCATTATTAGGAACACTATACTGATACTGATACTGGGTGGGGCCTCCCTTTGCTCTCAAAAGCCTTAATTCTTCCTGGCGTGGATTCCTCAAGATGTTGGAAACATTCCTTTCAGATTCTGGTCAACGATGACATGATTGCATCACATAGTCATTAGAAGATGGGCAAATTGTGTCCATGAAGGGATGCATGCCCAGCACAATACTTCAATAGTCTGTGGCATTCAAGCAATGATTGATTGGTATTAACGGACCCAAAGCATAAGGCTCTGACTGTCTGACATTTTTCTTAAATTGAGTGCCCCGTTCATATTTGCATTGGACAGCTGATTCCATTCGACTTTCAAAATTCTGAGTCGGGCGCTGACCTAGAAATCATTAATAATAATCGGACACACACAAGAGATCCCCCGTATGTTTAATGGACTGTCCCTCCCCCTCGCCCGTGGCGCGCAAAGCTGACGTGCGGGAGCGGACTCAGCGGAGAAACTGAAAAGTTTCCTCAGAATCCTTTGAACATAGGTTGGAAGACAGTCAATGATGATAACTAAACAATGATGATTGTGTTAATGTTTCACATCCTCCTGTAACTTTCACTAGCAAAAATTGAAATACAAATATATATATACATATATATAAATATATATGTATATATATTTTGCGGTGATGACAGTCATGAGCTCAATATTGCAGTAATGTGGTTATCGTCACAGCCCTACCAAAGTGTGCCAAGAAAAAAATCCCCATACCATTACATTACACACAAATTACCACCGCCACCAGCCCGGACTGTTGACACAAGGCAGGTTGGGTCCATGGATTCATGCTGTTGGCACCAAATTATGACCCTGCCATCTGTGTGGCTCCGCAGAAATCAAGATTCATCAGACCAGGCTACGTTTTTCCAATCTTAAACTCTTTTTTTTGGTGAGCCTGGGCCCACTGCAGCCTCAGCTTTCTGTTCTTAGCCGACAGAAGTGGAACCCAAAGTGGTCTTCTGCTCTTGTAGCCCATCCCCCTTAAGGTTCAACATGTTGTGCATTCTGAGATGTTTTTCTGCTCACCACAAATGTACAGAGTGCTTATCTGAGTTACCGTAGCCTGTCAGTCAGCTTTAACAAGTCTGGCCATTCTCCGTTGACCTCTCTCATCAACAAGGCATTTCCGTCCGTAGAACTGCTGCTCACTGGATGTTTACATTTTTTTTCGCACCATTCTGAGTAAACTCTAGAGACTGTTGTGTGTGAAAATCCCAGGAGCTCAGTAGTTACAGAAATAATCCAACCAGACCGTCTGGCAACAACAACCATGCCACGGTCAAAAACACTGAGATCACATTTTTTCCCCATTTTGATAGTTGACGTGAACATTAACTGAAGCTGCTGACTCGTATCTGCATGATTTTATGCATTGCACTGCTGCCACACGACTGGCTGATTAGATAATTGCATGAATAAGTAGGTGTACAGCTGTTCCTATTGAAGTGCTCAGTGAGTGTATATCTCAGTGTCTCTGTTAATGCAATATTTCCATTTATTGGTCTTTCTTTCCCAAGGAATATTTCAATGTTCTGTTATTGCATTTGATCTGGCAGTCATAAAAAGATTTCCCACAAATCCCTCAAATGCAAATCACGGACCCCAAGGATTGCTGCGGTGCCTGGAGGTCTGCCTGTAGTTTGGATGGGGTGAAATTCAAAAGAATAATCATGGTTTTTTTGGGGGTGGGGGTGAAAACCGCAACCGTTGCCAAGCGGGATCCTCCTCAGAAGTGCTTCCGTATGCCTTCAGAGTCAAAAGGGCCTGTGATTTCATTGTTCTCCAGTATGTGTTCTGAATTTGTTTCCATTATTATCCACCCAAATCCACCTCATTAAGTCAGCCGCTGCTCATTCCGCTGAAATTGTATCGGAGAAGCTCAAAAGTGATGCGTTAATTTTAGCTCGATCCACAACAATAAAAGATTGTTATTCTGGCCCTGGGGCCGCTCCTGAAATAGCACCGTATTTGTCCGCTTAAATAGCAGAGATCAGCCTGCACCTCTTTGAAACAAGATTAACTCAGTTGCCCTGTGGTCTGGCCAAGCACAACGGCCCGTTTAAACAGTGTCTGAAGGGTAATCCATATGTCGCACAATATGTGTTGGATATAGCAATGCTCTAACGTTCAAAACATCTGTCTTCAAATAATATACCATAGATTGTTAGAGATAAATGGTTTCATAGACCCAGCAATATATTTCATATGCTAGGGCCGTGTGAGATAGTGTTTTATATGTTATGTGTTTTATAGTTTAATGGTTCATTTCAGTAGTTTATGACGATTGTGATACTTCTAAATGTGCGCGCGTGTTTGACAGTGATTTGAAAGTGACAAAATGGAAATGAGAGCGAGTGTGGGAGAGAGAAGGAGAGGAGGCCAAGACAAGAAGGCAGCAACATAGCAGTTTGGTGGAAGGCCAGAAGAGTAAGACAAGGGGTCCACTCCCCTCTGCGTCTGTTCTCAAACCCACATGGCATGGGACCAGCATCCATCGGGTTCGGAGATCGCGTCTCGCGGCCACATGTCAAACTGCTCTCAGTCAGTCTTTCCGACACCATTGTGATTGGTCACAGGGCTGTGTGATGAGCCACGGAATGTCTTTCTTCTGGGACCTGGACACCGGAAGCTGCCAGAGCGACAGGAAGCAGACGTCCTGCTCCTTGTTGGACTCCTTCAGGAAGCCGACGGCTGACAGATGCATCTCTTCAGGTGGCCTCTGGTTCTGTTGACGGATTGGAGATTCCACAAGGAAACAGTGGCGATCAAACAATGTAGATGCACATAGACCATTTTTCTTTTTTTTTTACGTTATTTTATAGATCATTTCCCTCCCTTCCAACCGTTTCATTGGGTGTTCCACACTTTTCCACTGGCAGTACGGTGTCACTCCAGCTCAGCCGTATCCAGGGGCGGGTTCATGCAAACGCTATCTCCAAGACGATTGGCTGTAATCCAGGTATGATGTCACACCTGGATCTAATTCTGACTGGCCTGTTCTATACAATGACATTTTCAAAGTGGAATTCCACCTAAGTCGTATGCGATATTTGTTCCAGCCCTACCAGGACCCTCCAGGCAACAACAACACAAAGTATTCTGGGGAATTCTAAATCAAATGATATGGGCCCGATCATTTTCAGCAACCCCAACTTTTAAACTGGTTGAAGTATCTCATCAAGCCACATGAAAGAAAAGTTTCTCCCTCATTTTTCTCTCTCCCACTTTTTCCTAAATGGTTTCACTTGCCTGGGATTTCTTGCTTCTTGATAATAATAATAATAATAATAATAATAATAATAATATTTTAAAAAAGCCTTTGTGATGGGTGGGATGCATCAGGGACACTGGGCCCCATCAAGTTCCCATGGGAATATCTGATCTGCTCATTACCCCAGAAAGGTGATGTAGTTCAGCACTTGGCTTTCTTGCTTTACAGCAGCGAGACTCTTCATCTGACCCGCAGTTAATTTGGACTCCTGCGAATCCCACAGCTAACACTTTATTCTCTGTCAGTGTTCCAGATTCCCTTTCTCTGCTGCATATACTGCTGGGGAGGAGCTTTATCAGCCTCCCCTGCCTGCTGGGTAGATAGAAAACCTCAAGTGCTGAGGGAGTCCGGCATGCTACTTTATTCTCCTACACCCTTCCCCCACCTCCATCCCCTGCTTAGGTCTCTGGTGCCTTGCAGAGCAGATACAAAATGTTATTCTGTCAGTAAATACTGTTATTGTCCACTTGTAGATGTAGCAGTCAAACAATACATGCAAACACACACACACACACACACACACACACACACACACACACACACACACACACAGACACACCTGCAGCAGTTCTGTGTGAAAGCAGGGCTTTGTGGCGTTATGATGGCCCGCTGAGCCGGCTCTAAACACACCCACGGTGCGTCAGGGGAGAGGGGCTGGGAAAGCAGGGGTCTGGGACGACACAGTGGCCGCCAAACAGCAGCGAGTGACCCAGCCCACCGCTAACACTTCACGCTATATGGGCCGATGCCACAGCAAAGCGTCAGGAAGACAGGGAAGTTCGACTTGGGGCGGCAAAACCCCCTGACGAGGGTGCGTACCATCAGAGACAGGATTTCATGGGAGTTGTTAATGGAGGGTGTGAACTGGGAGTTGAAACCAAAGAAAAAAATAGAAACTTCTGTAAAATGTGTGCGCTATTATTGAAGTAGGGGAGACAGAAAGGGAGTTCAAGGAGGGGGTTGAGCTTTGACAGACTTCTATAATGCGGGGGGGGGGGGGGGCACCTCCACATCTCAAAGCGAAGCCAAATAAACCGAGCAGCGGAGCCAAATGTATGACTGCTTTTCCAAAGGGCTCCATACATTATTCACAGATAAAAGACACATAGCATGTTAGAGCAGAAAGCATAACAAACTCCCTGCTGGAGGAGAGCCTTGCTGAAGAGGGCAAAGCGCTGTGTGTGTGTGTGTGTGTGTGTGTGTGTGTGTGTGTGTGTGTGTGTGTGTGTGTGTGTGTGTGTGTGTGTGTGTGTGTGTGTGTGTGTGTGTGTGTGTGTGTGTGTGTGCGTGTTTGTCCAAGCCTGTGTGAGACAGCGGAAGATTGATGAGCCTGTCATCTTTGGTGGGATTGTGTTGTCACGACAACAGCGTAATAGCGTAATGGCGAGTAGAGATTTGCGCGGAGAGGTAATGGCTGTCAGATGTGGAGGTGTGCCTCAACTCACCGCCCCACCGGCAGGGTTGCGAGAATTACAAAAAAAAAAGGATATCATGTATTTTCATCTAGATATTGAAAAAAACTGGTAGAGTACCTCATCAGTTCACTACAGAGTACTGTAAAGGTAGATAGGGGAAGGTAGAGGAGATATCGCTTCTTTTTGCAGTAAATGTATTTATTTTCCACTTCAGGGATGTTTATCCGTGATCATCATGATGGTTTCCCTCCTCTGTTTCCTTATTAATCATCATTAGACTCACAATTGGTTTTATTTGAGTGAGGAGTTTGACTTGTTGTTAAGTTAGTGCTCGTACCCAGTCGTATTATACTAATGTAAAATGAATTTGTGAAAATGTTGACAAATAACACCTCTTTGCATCATCGTCACTGTTTGAGACTCACCAAGGCTGGCCTTCCAGGGGCCGGCCTTGGTACCGGTCCATGGTCCCGTTGCCATGTCAGCAAACCAGACGGAGCCTCATTCCAATCTGCATCCAAATCAAAGCTGAAGTATGTTTCACTTTTGTCTATTTACCCATGACATCAACCTGACTGGCCGAGCGATGCGTGACAATCCGCCATTCATGACCCAATCCTGTTCTGTCAGGTGACATCAGGCCGATTGACGCTGGACGCGTGACATCATGGAAACCATAGCGCAACAATGACACGTTGGGCTGTAACTACAGCACTTTTCAATCTGGCCTGGACACTGGGTGTTTGGTCAAGGATTTTAAATGCTTCAGACCAATTTCTCTGTCTATTGAACAGTCTCATGTAGCTGCGAGTGAAATGGATCCTCCAGTGGGAACCTTCTCCTCCTTCCCCTCTCTGTTTGGGGCCAGAAGCCGAGGTTTCTACCTCCGCTGTCATCGCGCAGTCATGCCATGTCCACCGGAGCTGCCATGATGTGAAATCGCCTTACATGGTGTTTCGTTTTTTTTTCTCTTTCTCTTTCTCTCTCCCTCTCTCTATCCCCCCCCCCGCCCACCCCCGTCATTAAACGGGCGTTCTCGTTTAAATTTCCAGCTCGTGTTCTCGCCGCAGCTGGGGCTTTTACCTGGTAAATAACAGAAACATCTAAATCAGTGGAAAATGTGGCTCACGGCGCAGAGGAGCAGTAGTTCACTAATGCCCAGCAGGACGGCAGAGCCGCAGAGGCATTAAATATTACAACCACATCAGCAGGAGACCCTAGGCTGACCAACGTTAATGTGATAGGGAATTAAATATAGGTCCCCTGAGAGGGAGAGAGAGTGAAAGCAGCGAAAAAAGCAGAGATATGCTAAATTTGCTCCGTATCCATCCATCTCATCGTTCCGTCTTTCGTTAAACAAAGGGGAAAATCCGCGATCTGTGGGAAAATTTCACTCGTTTGCATTGTTTGCAGTTTACATTTACGTTGCTCAACGTCACATCAAAGTTTGTGAAAACACAAAGATAAATGGCAAATGCTGCTAACATCAGTGAATTAAACAATAAAATTCATGTTTTCTTTAGATATTAATATGGGTTCCCTCAGCAGTTCCCTCTGTAATCGACATCATATCTAGTTAAAAAATATCCAATCCATCAATATGTGACAAATAAATATGACAAATAATTTTTTCTTGCATCAGTGTCACATTTGACAACGATCTCATCAGACCGGACTAAAGATATTTTTTTGCTCAAAAAAAATGTATGCACTCTGTGCGTCACCTCTAGATGAGCATCACCTCCAGTCCGGTGCGACTCTGGCGCTTGTCCTCCTCGGGGTAAAGGAGGGAGGCACGGATGCTATGAAACCCACTGTATACACAACGCACACATGTTTTTTCTTCACGTGCCAACCATTTGATGTCTCAATGACACAAATTGAGTCTAACAAGCTGCCGACATCCTACACACTTTTGTCTTTGTCCAAGGGAAACAGAAATGAGCATGCCTTGCTTTGCTCTGACCGTGGACAGACGTGTGTGTGTGGGTGTGTGTGTGTCTGTTTTTGTGTGTGGCGATCAGAGGTCCCTCTCCATTTCATTTTATTAGTTTAGTATATTTGTGTTTTCATAACAGCAATACATGTTTGTGCTGCTACAACATACTGGAAGAAAAATCTTCATGGCTGCCAAACCAATGGTGTACAAACACACATTTGTGTATCAATCGTAAAAATACAAATAATGCACTAATAAAATAAAATACGGTTTGGGTTTGTGTGTTAGTGTGTTAGTGTGTGTGTGTGTGTGTGTGTGTGTGTGCGTGCGTGCGTGGGCACGTGCGCGTGAGCGTGTGCGTGTATGTGTGTGTGTGTGTGTGTGTGTGTGTGGTAATGCATATTTGTGTATAGGGAGGTGATGTCGAGGGAAGCCCTGGTGTTTCCACATGGATTCCCCCCACATCTGCTGCCAGCTTGTTAGACTTTCCAGTCATTTAAAAGACACACACACACACACACACACACACACACACACACACACACACACACACACACACACACACACACACACACATTCAGTCACCAGCATAACCTTCAAACTGGTTCTGGCCTTTTTATGAAGGTAATACTCAGATGTTCGTTCAGTGCTTGTTTACCCTTTTCTTATTGTTAATTTTCTCAACCTGTGTCCAATCCTACATATTACGTACGTATACTTGAACAATTATAAAATTATACAGCATAAGTATTGTTTATTTGATTGATATTGAGAAGCTTTTAGAAGTAATGGCAGAGTTCTCACAGCTCGGTGTTGGTAGTGTGGTCGTGGCCTCGCCCGGAGCTCGGAACCCAGAGCTCTGGGTGATTCCCTGCATTAGTGATCCCCCTGCGAGCCAACGCACCGGGCTGTGAGGAGTACTAATTGTTAAATGGATTGAAATATGTCAAGTACAAGGGGCTGTGGAACTGCAGCCATCTGCGCTGAAGTTAGGTAGATGCTTTCTTTCTATTAGAATTAAAAATAAGCTTAAAAAAAGGTAAATAAGTAATAAGTAATAAAATAAAATAAAATACAATAAAAAGTTAAGTACAATTACAAAAATATATATACAAATAGCCAAATATACAAATAGCCCAAAACAAAGATATAGATATATACATATATATATATGTATATGTCTGTATATATATAAAATATATACAGAATATTCAAAATGCGATACTATGTACAGGATAAATTTGAAGAATATGAAGTTAAAAAAAAGAACAAGAGGAAGGTGAGTTGTGAAGATGTTCTGCTCTTGTCAAGGGACCATGTGCCTCATGTTTTTAATCCATACTTAAGATAATATAATAGAATTGTCTGATAACGTAGTATGCAAAATGATAACAAAGCAAAAGCACCTTAAGAGATATAGTATATGAAAGCACAGCATTGGTTATAGCTTAGTTATAAAGAGGATCATTATTATTTTAAAGGCCAGGTTGTTCCTCGATGAGTATGCGCATCTGATCTGATCTGATGTACATACCATACGTGTGTGTACATAACATTATTGATATAATGTTAATATAATACATCCTGGGACATTACCTTACATTACCAAATGATGTAAGCTACAAATATATTCCTTCTTAAATACTCATAATCTATTTCAGGAAAAAAAAGGATTGGAAAACAGGCCGATTGTACGTTGACTCTGTACTGATATTCAGTTTCATTCATTATATGTGATTTTGCTCAAACAAAGCACTGAATAAATTAGTTACTGGAAGTGATGAAAGCACAGGGTGATCTCAGTGTTATTGAAACTGAAAATGTCACGATTCATAATATATTTCTTTGGCATTCGTGCTTGATACGCATAGTTTCAGTGCCTCCCCAGAAAAAAAAGGAGGACATTTGTTTCTGTGGACTCCCTTTGAGGCGGGGTCTTACATTAAAAAGAGGCCATAAGACAGAGTCCGTAGAAGGAGCTATTGTTGTCGGCCACTTTGAAAAAAGCTTTTGCTCAAAACGCAGCAGCACATAAATTAAACTGTGATTGATTGAGCATGTGGGCGGAAAAAGGAAGATGATGAATCTATCAGAGCTGCTCGGCCGCCATCTTCACGCCTCCCTGACATGTGTGGGAAAAGGTCCGAAAGTTTTGGCAAGGTCATACACGTGCACTTCAAACACACACACACACACACACACACACACACACACACACACACACACACACACACACACACACACACACACACACACACACACACACACACACACACACACACACACACACACACACACACACACACACACACACACACACACAGAGATACCCTCACATGTATATTTATGTATTCAGACTTGCATGCATTCAGGGATACATACTGGTTCACATTCAAACACACACACATACAAATTCCAATTCCATTTATATATGTTACCCTCAATATGCTGTGATTAATGGGCTCGCAAGCAGTTGTTGCATTACTCTGATTAATGATGCTTTAAATAGGTATTAATGATCACCACGGTCCTCGGGTACATGGAGATAAATTCTAATTTGCATCGTAATCCCCAACATGAGAATGAAGATATTGAGCTGTCAATGAAGCCGCACAGAAAAGGAAGCTTTTGTCGTGTCCTCCGCTTGCGGTCTCCCTCACCACCGTACAACACAACACACACACACACACACACACACACACACACACACACACACACACACACACACACTGGGAAGAAAAAAACAAAACAAAGCAATATATTAACAAGCAGGTGGAGCCTCAATGCAAGCATGTTTTCTAATTCCATTACAAACACCCAGAGCTGCCATCTACCCGGCGACACACCCGGCCCTCCCACCGGACACGCATTCAGCTCCTAACCCGCTGGAAACCAAGACGCACACCTGTACGTACATAAGCATGGAGGAAGCACAACAAACAACGAGCCACAATGGCCTGGATATAACTGCACATCTTTATCCACGGCACTCGGCCCCTGGCATGATCCCCCTGCCCTCTCTTTGTGCTAGGAACAACATCTCCGGCTCCCTGAAGAATGTTCCGTGATGGGCCTCGCTGACACGCATTGTTTGTGCAGGAGAATTTAGACCTTCAGCCCATGGCCTTGGACCCTCATCTGCAAGCCAACCATAAGCAGTGCTGCCACTGTGACGAATGCCCCATAGATCTGCCTCTGTGTGTGCGTGTGACAGTGCGCTAGTGTGTGTTTATGCTGGGTTGTGTGTGTGTGGGTGTGTGTGTGTGTGTGTGTGTGTGTGTGTGTGTGCCTATGTGTGTGTATGTGTGTGTGTGTGCGTCTGTGTGTGTGTGTGCACGCGTGCATGGCTGCCTGTGTCAGAGACAGAAAAGGAGACAGAAAGTGTGACTAATGCCTACAGAATGGTATTTATACATTAGGGTGCCATTAGTAGTTTAGGCTCCTGGTGGGAGCAGCGGGGAGGGAGACAGGCATTGTTGCGGCCCCTGTCGTCCCCGTTGCAGCGGCCACCGCCATTCCTGCGATTCACAGACACCGGGAGGACAACGAGAATGAGGAAACACAAACAACAGCTGCGTGGGTGCGACGGAACAGGTTCGAAAAGCAGCGAAGGCCTTTGTCCTATCTGGTTTTAAATTCCTTTTTTCACACGGATTCTCTCATCGACTCTTAGGAATCCTGGCCTGGCTAAGCTTCAAGATCTTCCCCCACGTTGGATAAAAAAATAGCCTGGATAAAATGTCAGAGCTGACTCAGATGCATGGGAAAGAAACAGTTCATCACATCCGATTATCCCTGAAGAGCAGCAAATTCAAACATTACATCAGCTTCAATCAGGTGTCGGGGCAACGTTGAGACGCCGTTTTTGGGGTAATGCTATAATTGCGGTGTTCTGCAATGAATGAGTTGGCCTATTTTCAGTTGCAGCTCCTTGTTGAGCCAGAAATAAAACATTGTCATAAAGAAAATGACTGCTGTAGCTTGGGAAACGTCATCAATTGCCAAAGTACTTGATTTCCACCAGAATATTTTATTTATGGGCAGCTGGTGTTACTGCTACGGACAGGTTTCCTTTACTGAGAAATAATTTGAACATGTCAGTGTTATTGCAGAGTTTTAGTGTGTATAAAAGGAAATGTTGAAACAATTTGATTAGCACAAAACTAACAAACTCGAATTACGGACCAGAAACGTGTGAGAACAATAAAATATGTGAAGTTATAATTCATTTAAACATTTGTTATGCTTTCACGGCTCTCTCACGAATGTACTGAGTAGCTTTAATGAAACTCTTTTTCTGCGGTTCCATCTGCCAGGACGCAGGATTAAAATGTTCCCAATCTTTTCCTATTATGGATAATGGCTTAGATGTTGCCATTGGTTAAAAAAAGGAATTCACAGACATGAAAGGAGGTCTTTTAGTATGAATACTGAATATTTTTGGAGTATGTGTGTGTGTGTGGGCATGTGCGTGCGTGTGCGTGTGGGTGCGCGCGCGTGTGTGTGTGTGGGTGTGTGTGCGTGTGTCTGGGTGCACGTGATTCCTCTGCAATGTGAAAGTACAGCATTAAGACCAAGGCAGTGGGACGTGCTGGAAGACCCGGAAAGAGAGAGAGACTGAGCGAGCGAGAGAGAAAGAGAGAGAGGAAGAGAGAGAGAGAGAGAGAGAGAGAGAGAGAGAGAGAGAAGAGAGAGAGAGAGAGAGAGAGAGAGAGAGAGCAACAGAGAGAGGCGGGGGTATGAGGTGGAGGGGAGGGTTACGAAAGGTGTAAAAATACCATCCTGCTCCAAGATAAACCCTTCCTCCCACGGGTTGACATTTACCAAGGCCTGCAGCGTGGGAGTGTGTGAGAGGGCTGCCCTGTGAGCGTTTACCGGTGTGGATGAGGTGTGTGTGTGTGTGTGTGTGTGTGTGTGTGTGTGTGTGTGTGTGTGTGTGGTGTGTGTGTGTGTGTGTGTGTGTGTGTGTGTGTGTGTGTGTGTGTGTGTGTATCTGTCTGTATGTGTGTGTATGTGTGTGTGGGTGTGTATCTGTCTGTATGAGTGTGTGTGTGTGTGTGTGTGTGTGTGTGTGTGTGTGTGAGGCAGAGAGGTTTCCCTCCAGCTTGGAGAAAAGCTCCATTGATAATCTCTGGTGCTGGTCCCTGTGTCAAATGTGGGCCACTCGGAGACTGGTCACTAGAAGACTGGGGGGATTTTCCACAGGTGGACAAGCCTCAGAGGTGTGCGTGGGCGGGCGCGTGTGTAGTAGGGGTTTCACCAATTAGTCGACTAGTCGACTAGTCGATTCGTTTGTTACGTTTGAATTAATTATTGTATTAGTAAAATCATTTATTCATAAATAATTCATTATTATGTGTAGGTGCTGAATTTAGCAGTCTTTGATGGGTACTGGCTGGAGCGAGGAGGCGCAGGCTGGGGCTGAAGGCGACGTTGTTGTGTTGAGAAATAAAATGAGAGGGCTTCCCTCATGATTTCACCAGCCTGCGCCTCCTCGCTCCAGGCATTACCAATCGAAGATTGTTCAATTCCACGCCTCTATATTTATTTACATTTCTATCCTAATTCAGCTCTGTAGTACAGTATTAAAAAATCGGACCAAACAATCCAACCTTCTCTACAGACACTCCTCGAACCGTGAAATAGACCGGCGGTCATGAGTAAAGATCCCAGACATGTGAATGGAGAATGGGTGTGTGAACCCGCGGCGTAAAGACTGTCAGTGCGCCTGATCAATGTAGCCCAAACAGTGACATCATGGCTGATCGCATGGCCGTTCATTGTTGCGTGGAACTACGTATGTAGTCGCGCCTGTGTCTATGAGAACTGATTGATTATAATGACAAGACAATGCCGCAAATGGAGAGAAGGAAGAGATCCTTAATATCAGGAAACCTATTCCTCTGGATTTATTCCCAACTTTTATTTTTTGTAATTTGTATATACTTGACATTTTATTAAATTTTTTATATTTATCCTATTTCATTAGAATATTATTTTTATTCTCCTTTTTTAAGCTTTATTTTTTATTTTTTAATTCTGATGGTCTGAACTGAAGTGCACCAAACCTCACCAGAAGGAAATCCTAGAATCTGTAAATGTGCCTGCCGAAAATAAAATAGATTCTGATTCTGATTCTGATTCTGATTCTGGAGGTGTGATGTCTTAAAGTTTGTGAGTCGTGTGCGATGGAGACGGAAATCTGTTTTTGTGCGATGGCTCATGAAGGACGGTGTCGCAGCTTCAACACACGGGCCCTGTGCGGGAGGATGATCCACTGGGACACACTGCGGCTGTGACCTGGTCCAGTTGAAAACACATCACAACAGATTCCTAAGGACGTAATTCAAATAAATCAAAAGTAAAAGTGACTTAGAGTTGGAACATATTGTGTGGAATTAGCTCAGACGTCCCTACCAGCACATGGATCCCAGTGCTGTCCATGTATGGGAACATCACCATAATATCATGTCTCCAACCTTGATGATTGAAATGATTGGGGATCGCACCTAAGGGATTAATAGAAGAGTGCTAAGAGACATGGATACATAATCATTTGACAGGAAATCTCACAGGAGCAGAGAAAAGACAAGAACATTAAAACGTCGTAACACTAAGGCCTCTTAGCTCCATCTACTGGTATTGCAACTAAATTATAATGTGCTCGTTTGGCAATGAAAACATACTCATGTGTCAGTTAATAATGGGGAATACGAAAAGTAGTGAGACTGGGCTGTTTTTGTGGAGGAGTAATTCCTGTTCAATATGTTATATTTGATGTAGTTTGAAGTGTGAATCCTTTATAGGTTGTGTTCATTAAATAGAAAATAAACAAAATTCTAGCCTCATCCCTTGCCCCTCCTCTCTTTGTCTTCTTTATTTTGCGTATGTATATCCACCCACGTGTACGTGTGAGTGGTCTCTCCCCTTGCGTTGCCATGTTGTCCTCCAGCCTCGTCATCCTCCACGCCGGTCCAGCCCTTGGACCTGTCAGGTCGATGACAGGCAACCTTTGGCTTTTGTACGTCTACTTTAGCTTTGGCTTATGTAAGTCCCCCCGCTTTGTGGCATAGCAGCCGTAATTTACTGCGCTAAGCTAGAGCAGCACTCAGCACCCCCGCCGCCGCCGCCGCCGCCTCTGCTCCGGCGCTTTGTGACAGGCGGACAAGTGGAGGAGCACGTCAGTCAGTCACTAGCCGCGCTTGACGCTCATCGTAGTGACAGTGACCTACTTAACTGCCACCTCCTCTTGGACGTCAAAGAAAATCGCCGCTCAACATTTTGGAGAAAATGCTCGGTGGGCGCGGGACAACAGCGTAACCGCCGCCTTAATGTACGGGAATGAAGAGATAAGCGACCGAGGTCTGGAGCCTTTGTGCTGATCTTGACACGACCCAGCGACGCCCTTCAGAAAGGGAGGTCGAGCAGCGCATACGCGAGCGCCGCGGCTCGGCTGTCGCGCGGTGGGCCGTCACCGCGTCGCATCTCAACTCCAATCAGACGCAGATTGATGGCGGCGAGGCGGAGACGGCTCCTCAACGGCGGCACTTCGTTAAGGCGGCAAACGCGGGGAGCGTTGACCCGGAGCAAAGGTCTCATCAGCGCCTGTCCCCCCGATGGAGGCCCCCTCTGCCTGTCAAAGTCACATTTTAATCTCAAACATAATTTGCATCCACACTAATGAATACAAATGACTCCCAGGACTCCACAAGCAGAGAGTAATAAATGATTATCGTGGCTAACAATTGCATTTTTCTGAAGCCCTTTTTCAATTAGATTCCCCTGCGGAGATGATCATTGAGGGCTTGGACAAATGAAGACAAACGACGCCCCTCACCATGCCGCGCGTCTGCCCCTCATGCCGTAATGGCTTTCTAATTCAGGAACATCTTCGACGTGACGAGGCGTGATGGCTTTTTTTTTTTTTTTTTCCCTCTTTCCTTTCTGATGGAAAAGCCACTTAATGGAAAGCAGGTGGTAATCAGCCTCGCTGTGATTTGGGAGAGAGCTTGACAAAGAGAAGACCGTCGTCACTGCCCAGGTGACACGCGGCCGTGCAGCCACTTCACTTCTGCTCCCAACTCCGCCCCGCCCACGCTTCTTTACACTGGAAATCATCTCCTAGTGAGCGTGCTGGTGTTTACCTTTAATTAAATAATACCAGTTTGCAAATACTGCACACTGCAAAAGATCATAATATTATATTTTTAGAGAAAATTTTGTAAGATTCATATATACATTTTATTTACACATATCAAAGTCTTTAGTGGAAGTGTATCCTTAACATCCATGAGCTGGCATCGTCTAGTTGATATTCAGTACAATTATATCATAACATATTATTATCTGCAACAGTTTATAAAAGGTAACCCTAATGAAAGGGTTATACAGAATACACCAGTTACCGGTTGTACCAGTAAAACACCATATATATGCAGAATAGTCAAATATTTTGGTTATTAAAATGTAATTGTTTCCATTTTTGTTCTTCTCATTTATATTTTAGGACTGATATAGAGGAATAAGCTCCTCTGTCCCATGACTAATTGACTAACTTACTTATTATAACGTTAAAAATAATTATTGTAGTAAACCATATGTGATTTAAGAACGTAGTAGAACCTGATGTCTAAATCTCCGGACATGTTCTGCTGGAATAAATGGTGGATACTTTGCCATTTCATTATAGAACACTTGGAATGATTGACAGAATGTGAACCAGAATTTTAAAGGGAATTTCAGCGTTTGAAAGCGTCTGCTAGTGACATCATGTAATGTAATGGGTCTGGGTGGGCGTGCCGTTGTCTGGTCAGATGCAGAGTAGTTGTTTGGAGAGAGATCGCCATAAAGCATGCCTTTATCTTCTGTTTCACTATCACACTCTCATCTCACCAGCAGAGTGGCGCTCTGGGATGAGCTTCATAAAAAAAAAACAATCTTTACGATCTTGCCTCTCCTCCATTATCTTTGTCCTGTGGAAGTATAGAATACATCCTGGTCCAAACTGGAGCATCATTTTTCACATTCAGAAAATTGTCCCACAGTAACATCAACAGATAATAGCCTAACTGAGAAAGGGTATTCATTAATTTCCTTATGTAGAATACACTCGTTTTCTCCTTGGAAGAGCATTAACTAAGCCAGGGGTTATGCCCAGTGACAGATGCTTAGTTCCTTAGAAGTTAGACGATTATATAGTGATGTAGTGGAAAGGCTATTCCAGAACCCAGAAGACTCTGAAAGACTCTACTGCTGCCGGTTCTACACTCTGTAACAGAGACACCTTAAATGCAATAATCAGTCATCCTCTCCAGTCCAGTTGACATGTTCACAATAAAGCACCATCAGTGGCTCTTTTATTATAAACAGGCTGTGTGATCCTGCAACAGCCTGTCCACAAGCAAAATGGACCAGAGTCCATCATGAAGTGGCAGAATAATGGATGTACCTATATTAAAGTGGTAATCCATAAAATCATTTTGTTTAAGAAAAAATCTCATATTCAATACTTTATTTAGCTGGTATTGTTTAAGAAACAGCCATTCAACGTATTTGTGTTATGTATGTGCTCCTCTACATGCTGTTTGTATTATTGGTGGCCGAGAATGACCAAAACAAAAAACAAATCGATCAGAAGAAGAAGAAGAAGAAGGCAAACTCTGGGGACAAGAAAGTAAGCATCTTAAAGCGAAGGATTATTAACCCAGATGCTGCAGAAAAATGTTGTCGTTTGGAATGGAACAGTAAAAAATCAGGCAATGTGGGATGAAACATTTACAAACAGTTTAAGGTTTTCTTTAATTGACATCAAGGTGATTCTTAGTCAATACAGACCTACAGAAGTCCGAGACTGAAAACAAATGAAAGTTTCAATATTTTAACACTCATTTATACATATATATATATATACATACTCACACTACATATATACTCATATAGACACACTCTATGAAAAAATTGTGGATCATGAAAATAAGGAAACCCTTGGGACTGTTGCTTTTGTTTTGGAGGTTGTAACCACAAAGTCAGTAAAGAACACACCAAGAAATTACACATATGCACAGACTGGTCAACTAACGGTCTCAGAAAATTAAATCCCTTACATTTCTGAATGTAAGTGCAGACCCCACATGTTGCAGACCGTACCACAGAGCACATGGGGGGGGGGGGGGTTAACACCACCAACTCCTACGCTTAAACTGGAGATAATTACAACTCTGAGAGGCAGCACCATTCCTAATCAGCCTCCCTCCACTCGCGGGCAGTTGGGAGATTTAGAGAGCCACTAAAGTAGAATATTATCCAGAACAAAAATCAGCGGATTTCATGTCATTGTCATTGGGCTGTCATCACAGTGGAGTCCACACACAGAATTTGGGACTTTGAGAGAACGCAAACATGCACGTTAAAACCTTTTTTTCCCTAACTTTGTGAAATACTATAGCCAGGTAGGGACTGTGCAGTTGTGGCCCTGGAACACAGTGTAATGATATCCATGGAAGAGGAAGGATATGGGGGGTCTATTCTTTCTTTTCACAGGTCTAATGGTATTGATGACAGTGAGGTATTTGCTGACTCCTTCCTTAATATAGGCCACGGGTGGGTCAACTTTTAACTTTTATTCCTATCGTCCACTTAACACATAAGAAAGTCCTCAGGTGAGACTGAAACACACACCTCCTTGGGATGTGCCACTTGGTGTCAACACTGATGTGCAGCTGCCAGACAACTCTACTAGTTTCCAGATCTTCAGCAGACTGCCACCACTTTATCTTACCCATCCATCCAACTATTCATCCATCCACCAACATATCCATCCAGTAATCATCCACCCATCCACCAATCCATCCACCTATCCATCGATCCATCCAGCTATTTATTCACAAATCCATCCATCCAAACATCCACCAATCTATCCATCCATCCATCCATCCATCCATCTCTACATCATCCATCAATACATCCATCTATCCATCCATCCATCATCAGTCCATACACGCAGACATTATATTTGGCCACCGGAACCAGCAACAGAATATTTGCTCACGTCCTTGTTCAGAGTTGAATAATGGTTGGATGACTAATGCAATCACCTGCTGAATCATTCATACAGAGTTTGCATTCCGCATGGTTTAAACGCCTCAAAAATGGGAATTCAAGGTGAAATTTCACTTTGAGGGGGATGGGCGTGGAGATTGTTTAGGGAACAAGTTTTGTGTTATTTCTAATCAGTGCATAGTGAGAAAGAAAATATGGCGGTGTTGGTTTTGGTCTTCGTCCCCGATGGAGAGTAGGACGATTTACAGGGACTCAGTGAACTCATTTCAACACTTCGCTCAGAGCTTCAAATCACATCCAACCCCCCCCCATCAGTTTGAACGCACTTTGCTTAATGACTTTACCAACACCACTATACCCCTGCTCTGGATCCCCCTGAAAGCTATACTGTCATGATTCCCACACATTTATATTCAAGCCACGTCCCTACCACCCTAATGGATCGACTGAGACACACCGAGACAAACACACTGATCCTATGTGGGGTTTTTTTCAGCGAGCCACTCCTAAACGGTTCCATTCCCCAACACAGGTTGAACTTGAGAGGACAACTGTTTATTCAAAGCAATACAACCATTAATGTGACCGGGCCTTGAACAGTGGTGTCAGGCCCCTGCCATAACTTACGGCCATAACAAGGTCTGGCTGGGGAAGCGAGGGGTGGGGGGTGGAAGAGGAGGAATTGGGTGTGCAGCGGTAGAGAAGTGCGCAAGGGCAGTGGGAAAAGAGAGTGAGAGAGAAAGAGAGTAAATCTGCACCGTGGCTTTCCCAAGCGTCAGCTTTATGTGTTTGTGTTCATGCGTGCGTGCCTGTGTGCCTGTGTGCCTGTGTGCGTGCGTGCATGTATGCAGTTTTGCAGTACGCTTCCTGGGGTTTCCATGCTGTCACAAAGCGCACTGTGAGAGCAGCTTATTTACCCTGCAGTAAAACCCGAGAGGGAGTATACCCTGTAGTAAAATGGGGGGGTGGGGGGCTCCGTGGAATTAGATTTAGGGCGGCGTCAGGGACAGCCCACTTTGCTGCTCTTGTTTGACGGAAGGCTCAAGACTCTGGCTCGTGTTATCTCCAACATCAAGAGGCACAACGTGCAACACACGCCATCTTGTCTCTCGTCTTGAACAACTTTTATTTAAAGAGAAAGAGAAATAGAAAGAGAAAGAGAGATAGAGAGAGAGAGAGAGAGAGAGAGAGAGACAGATTACATCAGCTCCAGTTTAAATAGTGCTTATGGTAGACCAAGATATTTCTTCAGCATAAAGAGAAGGTTGTGCAAATAAGCATCAATGCTTTTCACAATGCAATTGTATTGCTGTACATGTCGATTCGTTTTCATCTTTTTTTTTTTACAGAGCAATGCAAATGTGCTTTTGTGAGTAACATCCAGGACTTTCCAAGCAAAGCTAGTCCTTGGCTGAGGTCTCTGAGAACAAGCATGTGCTAAACAGGATCTCAATAAAAACATGAAGCCGCGTCCAAAAGATGGCTTGTTATTGCTGGAAACCAAACAATTAACTTTTTACACGCAGTGTGGAGGCTGACGGCCGTACTAGACAGATGCGGGACAACGGCGACCATTTTTTGTAATGTGATGGAGTTGAGTAGTAGTTGAGTTTAAGAAAATACATTTGGTAAGAGGCTGACATTCCCGAACTCCCTTCATGGAGGACTCGTGTTTGTTTACATTCCAGCTACAGTAGATCATGTTCAAACCTGTGATGTCTGCAATCACGAGGTTCCGTATTTTAGAAACAGCATGCATGTACTGCAGAAGGAGGTTGTGTGCTTGATTGCAGCTTGACGCATATCTATCAGTCAAAGCAGTTACATCCAAAAAGATAGATCCGACCAGCAGCTGCAGATCCTGTTTCGGTGAACCGCAGACCAATGCGGCTCGGTTTCTTTCCACAAAGATCACGTCTATATCAGCGATGGAAGCAGTTTGTAAACAATGTGATTTAAAAAAATGTTTTCCAGGAGGACCTGGGTGTGGGATCATGGAATACATATAAATAATGTGGTCAGACCTGAAACAAGATACTTCTTAAAAAAAATAAAATAAAAATAAAAATTATTAGAAATCTGCAATCTATTAAGATTGTCACGCTGACGAAATGAGGTGAATCTCAAATTTGAAGAAAAATATTGTGGAAATAACAAAGTAGTACACCACGTATTATTTTATTTTTCTATCGGTGAACTAATTATCCTACTTTTAGTATGTGACGAATGACGCTTATGTTTTATACTTTTATACTTCATGAGTGTCTTTGTACATTTTGTCACTAAAACAAACACTTTCACATGGGGTTTCCTCCACCTCACGTCAGTAAGGACCCCCACCAAAAACATGCACCCATCATTGTCTGACCAGCAATGGACATTTATCACCTGGTCCCCGGGCGCGTCCACGTATGCTGCCCACTGCTCCTGGCTGTGCCCCCGGAGGAAGGACAAGCCAGGATGGGTCAAAAGCAGAGAATCCATTTCACCGGCCACCATCAAAGCATGTGCATGTGTGTGTGTGTGTGCAAGCATGTGTTATAGTGTGGTGTGTTGCGTGATGAATAAAGACTGTTTATTCTTCTCTATTCTTGCTCAAAACCAAAACGTCACCATTGTACATGGGAAAACAGACGAGAGAAAGAGCAGTGCGTCCTGTCTAGCCTCCGCTTCGTGCTCCCACAGCCCTCCATCTTCCTATCCCCCCATCCCTCCATCCTTCCATCCCTATCCTTCCATCCCCCCCATCCCTCCATCCCTCCATCCCCCATCCTCCCATCCCTCCATTCCTCTATCGTGCCATTGCTCCTTCAGTCCTAAGTGTCCAACGGTCGATACGGAGCCGCAGGAGCAAGTCATCCCAAGGCACTTGAATCACTTCCCTTCCTCAGGTGATCTACAGCAGATGAGCACCGTCCTGGTGCTTGTGCCCTCATATCCCGGATTTGAAATGCACTTTGTATGTGAATAAACGTTCAGTAAGATGAACCGTACTCTGATAACCTCAAGGTGACACATTATTGCTCGAGGATAGATGTGCTGGTAACAACTTAGCTTATTCCTGACAGTGTTTAAACTCAATGCAATTACCTTTGTTAAGAAAAATAAATGTATACATCAAACGAAGACGGGTCAAACAAATAAATGACCGGTGATAAATAAGAAAAAAGTGCTCGACACTGGTGGCAAATGTCGAAAGCCTGAAAAAGATTTCCAATACAGTGGACCAAATCAAATTAAAAAAGAAAATAATCACACCGCTGGGTCCTTCTTAATCATCCTGACTGGAAAAAGAACCGGGCTGCAGCACAAAATATCAAAAGAGAAATTAGAGCACTGTCAAGCGCTGCTAACTGAGTCGAACCCGAACCAGACGATTGAGAGTGAAGTATTTCCAGTGTCTGCTCCAAAAGAATGCACGTTGTCTCGCGGTGTCTCATCCAGAGGTTGGAAACACTCAGACTATTTTGTGTTCCAGCGGACTGTCCGGTTGCCAGTGGCTCCCATGAAGCTGCAGAATTCCCTGTAAAACATCCAGCCAGACTTTGTAGCAGAAGAGGTACTGTTCCTGAAACCAGAGGAGGGACAAAAGCAGTTACGGGAGTGTCTTTCGGGAACTGTTGCCTTTTTAAAAGCTTGAGCTTTGAACTTTTCCTTTGCTACTGACCTTGGTCTGGATCATCCCGTAGCGCTGGAGCCTCATCTCCTTCACTATGGTGCCAATGTTAATCTGAGGAGACGGAGGAGGACACCGGATGTGAATAAAACAGACAAATAAAAGCAACAATAACAGCAACAGTAATTACTATTACTATAATGATTATATAGTAATAACTATTATTCATTATAATAATATAATGGGTAATGACTATAAACAACAGTAATTACGGCTGGGCGATAATGACAACATCAAAAATTACAATATATTTCCCTGAATATCTCAATACTGTTAATCAGCCAATATTTTGGGTATTTCGACTATTGGTGCTTTTAACATATTTACACACTGGAAATATTTGAGAAACAAATCATCAGAATCCTTGGTAATGTGGATATTATGACCAAGCACGTAGTGGCACTGATTAGAGCATCCCAGTAACCTGGAAAACATTTAACTATATCTCAATATTACAAGAATCAAATTCCAGATATCTAGTGTCATATGAAAGGTATTGATATTATATTGATATGGTCTCAGCACTTTTGGCTACAAGTAGAGTTTAAAAGGCTTTTACCCTTTGGTGGGTAATTCCAAGTTCAGAAAGTCAAAGTCCTCCCCGGTTTTCAGAGCCAATCAATCATAAATTCAAGATTTATCCGAATCTTTTTAATGAGCATAATCCAGAGATGCGACTAAATACTGAAATAATCTCGATCGGTGCATGGAAGGAGAGAAAACCTGGCAGGACTTTCACTTCAACTTTGTAAACCTGGAAATTACACACCCACAGTTTTTTTTTTTTAACGCCACTCACAGGCAGGTCATTCTCTATGAGGATGAGGATGATGTCGGTGCAGATCAGAACGCCCGTGCGCCCGATGCCCGCGCTACAGTGCGCGATGAGCGGACCCTCATGGTGCACGGCGCGCAGGTAGCGGATGAAGCGCACAAGCTGCTCGGAGCAGTGTGGCACGCCATGGTCGGGCCAGTGTGTGAACTTCAGGTGTCGGACAAAGTGCGTCTCGCCGCTCTGCGATGAAGGGGAACATCCCCGTTGAGGACACATGTTTGGTATTTTATTGGTGGTGAGTTTACATTGGATCAGCGAGGTTATTATGAATTGCAGACATGTACTTAATTAGTCCAATGTTAATACTCAACTCAGTATAAACTAAATACTGGCATATTGCCAAGTCTGCTGACGAGGGGTGAGTCTTTCCCTGAAGCAGCCAATTAGAGTGGCACAAATATGTCACAAAAAGCAAAGAAAAACACCCCTGTCAGTTGATACAGTTTAGAATTAACATTGGACACGTTCACACATAATTAAGTATTAACATTGAGATAATGGTAGATAAACTTCTAGTCAGTTTATACTGAGTTGATCCAAATTCCTAGTATGTACATGTACCAGGCGAATAACTCAGATTCTGAACTGATTATTAACATTGCACAGTTTATCAAAATAAAGTGTACTGTAAAGATATAAAGTCAATGTTTTTTTAATCTTTCACAGACTAGGATTCTGCCAGCGCTTCCCACTCACCTCCATCTCCACCATCCGTATGACTTTGATGTGGAAATACTCCAGACACTGCTGGTTCTCCAGGTGCAGCAGGTACCGGCCGGCCTCCAGAGGGGCGCTCCGCCTGTCCGGCCAGTATTTGTGACACTTGACCCGCCCTCTCTCTACTTCCTGGGTCATCATGGCGATCACGTCAGACTTGTTCTCCCAGACCATCTGCCAGAAGGCCAGGGTGGTGGCAGGCAGCGGGCCCTGGCAGGAGATGTAGCAGAAATCCTCGGCGCCCACCTGCATGTGGATGTAGCTGGCATTGATGTAGTCCTGGTTATCCCCGACGGGCACGCGGGTTTTGTCGTCTGACAGGAAGATAAAGAGCGAGGAAATGGACAATTAAATGAAAGATAAAAACGTGTGTCTTGACAGTGTGTGTGTGTGTGTGTGTGCTATTGTTGTACTATTTAGGGATATGAATGAATGCATGGATGTATTTAATATTAACAAGGACGACTGACTATAGCAGCGGTTCCAATCCTTTGCTGACTCACGGCCTATAAAATATAAATATAAATATTTTGAGGCCTATATTGTAACCCATTTGTTTTGATTCAAGCCTGCCACGTTCAAGTACAAACCACACTAGAAACTCAAGTTAGTCAAAACAAAGCAGTTGTTGACTGGGGGGAGGTGGGACCCCATCTCTATCTATCGCCTTCATCCATCTTTCCTCCGACTCCCTCCACCTCAAACCCAAAAGACTGGAACAATAAATCCATCTGCCTGTGGTTTGGTGTGTTTTCACATGGACACATGCAAATTTTATCATCCAGGCTGAGATTGGGAACTTCCTACAGTACGGTGTACGTTATCTCTCGGGTGCACTTGAGACAGAATTCTTTCAGAAACAGGTCTTATACAGGTATATAGATAAACATATCTTACCTTGTGCATGTCGGGGTGTGTTTGCCTCTGGGATATTGTTAAACTGATTCTGTCTCTATATTTACCTTTTGAAATCTGACATACAGACCCTTTATGCGTACCTGCCTTTAACCTGCAATTCCTTCCGTATTTATTCAAATTCAAATACATTATGAGCCATAATTTATCTCTCAATAATCGCGAGATAATTATGGCTCATAATGTATAATTGTGTAAAGTATGGGGTACTTATGCTGTTGTGATTATTGAAAGTGACGTAGAGAATGATTTAATGTGAAGATATTACCCGAGTGCCCTCGGCAAATATTCCTTCCTCACTAAAAAGCAGAATGCTCGAATTGGGTGGAGAAGAAAAATGTAGGCAAACATGATCTCCAATAAACGCCAGATACTGGGATACTCTGTGAGTATCCAGCTTTTACAAGCTGGAGCTCGCCAATAAAAAGGAAAATATAAAAATGAAGCGTGGAGGTTGGGACAAATAGAAAAAGTCTCCGCTTTTAACTGAAAACAAAAACCAAGAAATGTCATTGGGATCCTGTTGAAGTGAGTACAGTTCAGGGAAGATCTTTTATTCGCGTATTCGGTAAATGAGACTTACAGGGTAGGATGTCTCGGTAACGGTTTTTGTCTCTGTTCTCAGGCGCTTTCCCCACCAGACAGTTGTCAGAGGGCTTCAGATGCTCCAGCGCCTGGAAAACAAACATTACTTCTGTGAAAAAAACAAACACCACCGTTAAAACCATGAAACTGCAGCCTTTTTAACCAATTCAGAGTGCAGCGCCGGCTCAAGGTGTGGCCAACACTGTGAATATACTGTTCTCTGACCAATTAATGTGTGTGTGTGCGTGCGTGCATGCGTGCATGCGTGCGTGCGTGCGTGTATGTGTGTGTGTGTGTGTGTGAAGAGGTGTTTACATGAAGTTCAAACAGTTCCCTTGCTGTGTGTTCCTCGATGTGGCCCCCGACTTGAACAATGTTACACCTAGCGCCTAAAACACTGTAAATACTGCACAGTCACCACTATGGCAACACATAATATCTGTTGACGCCTTTAGGCCGAGCACTGAATGCACATGAACACACAGACACGCACACGCGCATGAGCACACACACACACACACACACACACACACACACACACACACACACACACACACACACACACACACACACACACACACACACACACACACACACACACACACACACACACACACACACACACCATGAACTCCTTGACCAGTTCCTGCTGGTCCAGTTGGTGCTGTAAGATCTGGATCAAGGCCTTGACCCTGGAGCCTGAGTACTGGCTGCTCTTGGTCGGGGTGATGAGAGCCAGGCTGGCCAGCTCCTCCTCTGATACTATGGGTGGGCCTGTGGAGAGAGAGAGAGAGGGAGAAAAGAGAGAGATAGGGAAAGAGGGCGAGGAGAGAGGGTGAGGAGAGAGGGAGAGAGGGAGAGAGGAAAAGAAGGAGCGAGGGAGAGGAAGAGAGCGGGAGAGAGTCCAAGAGGGAGAGGCCAGAGGGAGAGGAGGAGAGAGGGAGAGAGGGAGAGGAAGAGAGTTTTGGAACACCTTCATTTAACACATGTGGTATCTACTAATTCCAGTTGCACAAACACAAAAAAAGACTGTAAGACAATTCAATGAACAAAGCAATAAATAAATAAAGGACAGAGGGAGAGAAGGATTAATGCGTATATCTGAATGTACTGGGTGTGACAGTGTGAACAGATGATAATGTGTGTGCGTGCATGCGTGCGTGTTTGTGTCCGTGCGTGCGCGTGCCTGCGCGCGTGTGCTAGCGTGCGTACGTGCGTGTGTGTGTGCGTGTGCCGCGTATTATTTTGCCGTCACGCTGGAACCCCGGCGTCCGAGCGGCGCTATTTGTGGAGCGTGGAGCTCGTTTCCTGACCGTTGAGTCCCAATGTGTGGTCCTCGTCCTCCTCACTGCTCCAGCCGTCCGACTGGTGGTTTCTAGTGCATTTGGGGTGTTGGTCCAAAGGTGTGGTCACAAAGGGTTTCCTGGGGGGGGGGGTGACACCAGATAGATTTTCGGTGGAGGGGGGAGATTGGAATCATGCAAGGCTGAGCCTCTTTCCCTGAGACTTCTTCACCTAAAATAGACAAGGCGCTCGTGTGTCTATGTACTTCTGTCACAGCTTTGAGGAAAAGCTTTTTACTTTTACTTAAGTGTATACAGTATATCATAATATATAAAGATATATCATGTATCCAAATTCAAAATATTATTTAGTTTCACGTTCTGTCACATCTCTTGACTGGTTTGACCTTTGAACAACAACTGCTTTTAGCCACCGTAAAGAAAATATTCACACACATATTTGTTTCATGGGATGGTCGAGGCAAGTGGAATGTAGATAACGAACATATCTTTTTATTATATTAGAGCATCTGTTTCAATGTATACCTCGAAACCTCAGCACACTTTGAAACTTGAATTGAATGAGTAACTTACACTTTGAGCACCAATTTGATCCAAGATGTTATCTCATGCCAGTTTTTTTTTTTGTTTTTTTCTCATGCCAGGTTTTAATTGGAACTACTATTACTTCTACTTGAAATTAATAGACTTTCAAGAAACGGCACTTTTACTTGAGCATCATTTTAAAGTATTCTACTCACCTCCGATGCGTTCATCATGTCACATGAGCGACCAGACGCTAACTACACTAATAGAGCGGCGTTTCATTTATTGCTCTTTTCTGCCCCCTCGTGGTGAAATGGAAAGTTTTTCAGACAGACCAGAAGGAGAGCCGAACAGCTCTGGGGGGGGATCCACTACCTGTCAGAGGCTCCATGCAACATGTCAGACACATTGAGGGATGGGCAGCAGGCTGGAAGTGAAGGGGTGCTGTTACAGCTCTCCTGTTCCACAGACAGAGCCAGAGGAGTAGACAAAGAAATAAACAGAGAGCACAGTGTGAAACAGAGGCAGGATAGAGAAGGGGAGATGAGGTAGGGAGAGATTCATTCTAAATTAAAGCATGCAACACAATGGCTATCCGCACCAGGATTTTTCTGTGTTTTGCTTGTGTTGTGCATTTTCATATGAAATGTTTGCGTGTGTGTGTGTGTGTGTGTGTGTGTGTGTGTGTGTGTGTGTGTGTGTGTGTGTGTGTGTGTGAGTGTTGCGCGTTTTACTTGTTCAACGTCATTCTTATATCTTACAAGCGCCAGTCGGTGTAAGGACTGAGGGTTTGAGGTGACAAACACATCTCCGTCTACCCGAGACACTGGATCTGCATATGGGTCAAGGAGAAAAACCACTGTTTGAATAAAGCATGCAAATCAAAAGAAATGTTAAAAAACAGGTTTTGTCCTCCAGAACTTGAGCGTCAGGTGCCGTGCAGAGTTCATCATGATATCTGTGCTCGTACCAGGTGGTTTGTTCATCACAGGCTCTGGTGAGGAGCAGATTTCGGGGTTGGAGAGGGGGGCTGGCTGGTCGGCCCGGACAGGTGGACTGGCGTGAGCTGCTGCAGCGCTGACGGGGGCTTCTGCGTGGGCCGTGGCGTCCCTGCAGATGGTGAGCTGCACCGCGCCCTCGGCTTTGCGCAGGATGTCCACCACTTTGCTGTGGCTGAGCCCGGAAACGATCACACCGTTCACCTAGACACACACACACACACACACACACACACACACACACACACACACACACACACACACACACACACACACACACACACACACACACACACACACACACACACACACACAGCCAGGTGTATTTTTTTGTTTTTGAACTGCCCAGGTCAAAAGCCATGTCATGGCGGAGGATGGAGGGTGGAGGTGGTGCTGCATCCGGGTACCTCCAGCAGAATGTCTCCTACTCTCAGCCGCCCGTCCTGCTCGGCTACGCCCCCGGAGCAGATTTCTTTCACCCTGAGCATGCTGCCGTTGGTGCCCCCCGTGAGGGCGAAGCCCAGACCCCCGCCGTCTGGTTTGGTGAACTCCACCTGCATGATACAACTCTGAAGGAGGAGAAGACAGGGGGAGCACATGAGCGAGAGCGAGAGAGAAAGGTGTCATTTCCCTTTAAACAGACATATCACAGTCCTCACATTTTGAACACGAAGCAGTAAATGACCCCCTGTAAAATATTAATGGAGTAATCAGCTTTAGGGAAGGCTTGCACGCACGCACGCACACGCACACACACACACACATACACACACACACACACACACACACACCGCCCCCCCACCCCCGCAGAGAATGCAGGTGTGTATTGACACACAGTAGACTCCAGTTACCGCGCATGTGTCACTGGGGAGTTTGAGGATGGTCAAAAAGAAGAAAGGATGAGAGTTTACAAGAACCCAGTGAAAAAATAGTTACAGCACAAATAATGTACAATCGCAAAAGTCTGAAAATAGGAATCAGCTCACGTTTTGCTCTGAGGTAAGAGAGAGACGATGTCGCAGTTGTCCGGCCGTCCTGCAAAAGGTTTCAGCTGCAGAAAAACACAAACAGATAGAAACATTGTGCAGTTACTTTACTACTGAACACCAGTGCTGTTGACTGTTTTCTGTATTCTGTGATAAATACTGATCCAACCAGTTCAGGAAGAGATATGATGAGCATAACCCCCGGTAATCCAAATTCCAGTCAACGAAAGAAAACCTCAGCATGTGAAAACAACTCACATGGACTCCCCTCTTCTTCGGCCATTTTAAAGGGGTGTTGACGGGTGGGCTTCTGCTATGACAGCCCAACAACACCGGCCCTTTCAGACCTTCCGCCTGGCTCTACTGTTCTTCACGCCGCCAGCTAACGCAGAGTGTCACTAGGCAACTATCTGTGCTATATACTGTAGACCAGTGGCCGCACAGCTGTGGGTAAATGTGTTTGTGTGTGTGTGTGTGTGTGTGTGTGTGTGTGTGTGTGTGTGTGTGCGTGTGTTGCCCACAGCCCTGCAGCTTAATACCCCAGTGGAGGGCAAGGCTTGCTAATTATTAATCTTGTATTGAGAGCCTGGGATCTGTCCATCAGCATTCATGTGCACACACACGCACACACACACACACACACACACACACACACACACACACACACACACACACACACACACACACACACACACACACACACACACACACACACACACACACACACACACACACACAGCAACCGGAGCGTGCGAGCGGAGCAGAGCAGGAGCATTCATAATTTTAAGCGAGTGAGGAGTGCCATTTGAGAAGGTTAACGCCTGACCTCCTGCAGGGCAGCCGACCGCTCTCCCAAGCGCACGATTTATATAAAAGTGAGACCTCTATCGACCAGCTGAAGGTGATAAACAACCATTGCTAGTGCTGGCGTGCTGTGGTGTCGTATTTTGAAGGAGGGCAACGGATGACGGGAGGGAAGAGAGGATCCTTACTGTCCTTGGTGGGAGAGTCTTTTTCCGGCGAACTGGGGTCCTCAAAATGAGCAAAGAACTTCCTGTCCTTCTTCCAATCAAAGAGTCCTGGATAAGAAGGATGTGACGTTTGTCTCACAAACAAACTTTATGCAGGTATTTTTAAATGAAAATTAATTTCTGCTTTCTTACCATTCCACTTGGCTTTAGGGGTCACTGGTTGGTCATCTCTGAGATATTGAAGAGAGAGAAACAACACATTGACTCAAATAAGTCGACACGCACACAAACGCGTACACACACACACACACACACACACACACACACACACACACACACACACACACACACACACACACACACACACACACACACACACACACACACACACACACACCGGTATTTAAAGTGGTTGACAACAGTCAAGTATGGAAATATATATTTCTATCAATCCATCCGATACAACCGTCATCCTTTGGACACCTGTACCTGAGGACTCTAAGTTTAACTTTCCGTGGTGCGATCTCGCAGGTCTTGACGGCATCCTCCAGGGTCATTCCCAGGGTGCACCTGCCGCAGATGTAGAGGATCTTATCGTTGGGTTGGACGCTGCCCTCCTCGCTGGCGGGGGAACCCAGCACCACCTCTAGACAGTAGATGCCCTGCCACCTGCTGCCAATGCCCCCTGTGAGCTTAATACCTGAGAGAGGCAAACATCTACTGTCACATCAAGCCAATGGCAAAATGAATGCATGATACACTGTTAGGCCATTAAAGTGGTAATCAGTAAGATTCTTTAGTAATAATCTTTCTCAAAAATCACATATTTGATACTTTTTTAGCTGGCATTTTTTTAAGAAACAACCATTGAATTCATTTGCATTATGCATGTGCTCCTCTATATGCTGTTTCCATTGTTACTGGCAGGGTCCGCCAATAATGCCCTGATCGGCCACATGGAAGAAGTGAAAAACAGCTGCAGTGAATTTGATAAAGCAGCGTCAAACTGTCAATATGGATGAACATTCACAAAAAAACGATATGAGATGAAAAATATCTCATCCGACAAAAATATCCTGACAACTTGGTGGTCAGGATATTAAAAATCAGTCGCGGTTTGGAACAGAATTTTTGGGATTTATCCACCTGACATAGACGATCTAATGGATTCGCACTTTAAAATGTGTGATCTTTCTCACCAAGCTGTCCCGACGGTGTCTTGTACAGCACAATATCAGGGAGGCTGTCACAGGAGGGTGGAGCCACCAGGTTGGTTACCGCCCTGCCCAAAGTCATGCTCAGTCTCCTTGGAGACGAGCGTAGAATCGTCATAGCAACTTCGTCTGCCACACTGGTGACATCGTGCCCGTTTACCTGCAAAGAAATTGTGAAATAAAAGGAGTTCCTTAGGCTACTTTCTTTTTTTGTGCATCTATGTGTGTGTCTGCGTGTGTGTGTGTGTGTTTACCGTGATCAGTCTGTCCCCTGCCCTGAGTCGTCCGTCTGTCCTGGCAGGGTTGTCCAAAATGTCCTGTATGTAGTAGGAGTTGTCCAATTTGCTGCGAGTGATGGTAAAACCAAAACTTCCATTTCTGGATTTGGTCAGAACCACTGTCAGCTCAAACTCCTTGTTAAGCCCCTGCCAGGGAAAAAAAAACAAAACAACAAACACCATATATATGATTTGAAATATCAAAATGCAACGTGCAAAATACTAATGTGGAAAATTCTACCGACAGCAAACCGATATCACATCGTGTTCTTCAACTAAAACTGCTCCCGTTGACAGGGACAATTGTTGTTTTGAAACACAAATCTTCTGACTAACTGTATATTGTTATTACATTATAAGATGATCCAGTTTAAACTAAGGTGTTTTTTAGGCTATTTAATATCCATAAAGCGAAGTTCCAACTCACCTTCCTAGGATCATCTTCATCGTCTTCATACTCCTCGTCATCATAATCATCATAATCCTTGTAATCCTTTTCTTTCCTTTCGGGCTCCTCCCTCAGTTGTACGTGGCCATGTGTTGGGGGCACTGGCTGCGGAGGTGGCTGGGCCAGGGTCGGGGCTGGGCCAGCAGGACAGGGAGGCACGGAGGGGAAGATCTGGGTGGTGATGGGTCGAGGTGGAGGCGGCAGTGGAGGCGGCTGGGGCGGAGGCACCAGAGGCCGGCCGCACCTGGAGACGGGGAGACCGGCAAGCGGAGCCTGCTGGACGGCTGGGCGGTGCTGGCCTTTAGGCGGCTGTGTGGTGAACGGCTGGGCTGGGTGACCCAGGGTACAGGTGGTGAGGGTGTCGGAGGAGAGGACCGGGGGAACTGTGGCAGCGCCGGCCATGTGCGGGAAGAGGATGGAGTTGGAGTTGTGGAGGGTGTATGTCGGGGCCACAGACTCTGCTTTAGGGATGTGAGGAGAGACATTGCATGCCGTGGAGGCGGAGGTGGAAGTGGGAGTCACAGAGCTGGGGCTAGTGGAAGCCTGGCTGTGAGAAGGTTCCAATGTGGATGTGACGGTGAGGTACTCTTCATCGGCCAGGATTGTCAGCCCCTTCCCCATCAGGCAGTAGGTTAGACCGCCATCCGCTTCATCGCGGATCACACTGTGACGGCAAGAAGGTACCGTGAGACACATGTTTTTTGTTAAAACAATGTTCTCACACACACACACAGACACAGACACACACACACACACACACACACACACACACACACACACACACACATACAAACACACACACACACACACACGCGCTTATACCTGGCATATGCTGGCTTTGACACCGTCTTGTGGCAGACGTCTATGAGCTCCGGCGCTGGCCTCGGCGTCTTGGTCCCCGGCTCTCCTCCCTCCTCTTCCTTCTCCTTTGCCTCCTGCTTCTTCTGCCCCAGTGCCTTCTCGCTGTTTGGTCGGAAAGTGGGCGGGGCCAGCGAGCAGACCCAGGGGGGCGAGATGGGCGAGGCAGGCGATGCCGGGGAGATGGGTGTTGGGGGTGAGGTCGGGGAGGTAGGTGAGGGCGGAGAGCGGGGCGGCGAGGGGGGGTTCTCGTCATGGCGTTTTTGACGGTGGGGGATCTCCAGGTGGAGCTGGCTCTGCTGTGGCTCTGAGGGAGGAGCCAAAGGTTCGGGTGCTGGCTCTGTCTCCTGGGTGGAGGGAGGTCTCTGGGATGCCTGGCTGATGTCGTACTGGAACCTGAGCAGCTGGCTGTAGTCTTCCTCCAGTCTGATGTCCAGAGACCTGGACCGGAGCTCTCGGATGGGTCCGGGACTCTGCGAGGTCGGAGAGAATGTAAGGGTGTTGATCGCTTTGTGTTGAATTCTAACCACCTAAACTTTATCCAAGACATTAAATGCATCTATTTTCTCATTTTTTACAGTCTATTGCTCTTTGAGTCCCTGAAGGCTTTTGTGGATGTACAATTATTTTATAAACACAAATTAATAATATATGTTTTCATTAAATAAAAAAATTATAATTTAGGATTAATTTAGTCATCAGTTTTTGTTACAATCTATATAATTTAAGGTCCAATCTCCTGTGTCCCCCCACACTTTGAGGGTCACTGGTGTAAAAAGGTACTTGCACGCACGCACGCAAGTGTATGTGTGTGAGTGCGCGTGTGTGTGTGTGTGTGTGTGTGTGTGTGTGTGTGTGTGTGTGTGTGTGTGTGTGTGTTTGTGTGGTTGTGTGCGTGAACTCACCAGCGTGTTGTCATCCAGATCATACAGTAGTCCAGATGTCGGTCTACAGACCAGCAGGTGAACTTCTGACGGAGCCCCACGAAGCAGGAACAACACCCTCTGCGACGACCAGGAGAAACATTAAACACACACACACACGGACACACGACAGACACACAGACACACAGACACACACACACACACACACACACACACCAGAAAACACGCTGCCTTTCTACTACATAAGACGAGCAGATTAGTGAACCAATTACGTAATCCTTGACCTTAAACCCATTGGGGATTTGGGCTTTTTGTGCCTTATTAAAGCAGAGCACCCGAAACACCCAAAGCACCCAAAAACAACATGTGAATGAAAGAAGTTCAATGACCCCACTACACGCCTGATGGCGAGGATGAATTTGATTTCAAATTTTTCATTTTGTTTTCTTTAGATGTCAGAAATTAAATAATTGATCTTAATTCTTCTTAACTCTTAATCTTAATTGATCAAATTTCTTCAATACAGATTTCCATAATACTTCACATATAATGTCCACAACCAATATAATATAATAATATAATAGACTATCTTCATGAATGTTTTTATCCAGTGCAAGAAAGTCTTTGCAGTTATTGCCAGCTGTTGTAGAAATGTGATGATGATTTTGATGACAAATGACAGCATTTGCCTGCTTAAAATGTTGTGTTGCCAGAAGAAACATCTGACAAGTTTCGTGACAACTAACCAACAAAATGATAACATGATAAACAAAAGTCACAAAGTGACTCCAGAGGGTTATTAAACTCATTGAATCGGGGTAACTTAACCTGGTAGGAGAGGCCTTTGACTGTCTCTCCGTTGACCGACAGGATGACGTCGCCCTTGCGCAGCAGGCCGCTCTCCAGTGCCGGCTGACCCTGGAACAGACGCTTGATCCGGACCACGTTGACCCGGTCTGGCCCCGACTGGAGCTGCGAGATGTAGAAGCTGAACCCCAGTCCAGATAAACTCTTCCTCAGAACCACCTCCTGAGTGTTTTCTATCAGGAAATGAGATAGATAGATAGATAGATAGATAGATAGATAGATAGATAGATAGATAGATAGATAGATAGATAGATAGATAGATAGATAGATAGATAGAGAGATAGATAGATAGATAGATAGATAGATAGGCATGCACCTATTTCTGTCATTGTATGCAGAATGTCTAATCTTTTCACAGCAGATCATAAATTATGGCGCCCATTGACTTTCACTGTCACATTCCCAGAATCCTCCACTTCTTTTCGCTGTCCCTTTAAATGAGTTTCGGCAGAGAACTGACAGCTTTGAGGTTCCCCAGCATCTGCTCCCAGGGGACCGAGGCGGCATCAGGCCTGGATGACTCTGACAGCAAGCACAATGTAGCTGTCAGATGAGTCACAGCCACCACTGGCCACGTGTGCGCGCGCGCGTGTGCGTGTGTGTGTGTGTGTGGGTGTGTGTGTCTGTGGGTGTGTCTGCATGTGTGACACTGTGTACCTCTGTGCCATTCGCTCAGTCCTTACCATCAGTCACAAAGCTGTAGTCTTTGGCTTTGCCGCTCAAGGTCGTTTCCATGGAGACGTCGGCCCTGAGGGGCTGCGCGAGGGCAGGGGGGGGGCAGGGTGAGTCAGATCTGGGCTCTAGGAACACTGTGGGCTCCCTTTCCAACAGCAGGCTTACCAGCTACAGGGGATATACACATATACAAACAACATGTCAGTGTTTATTATGGATAATGTATGCCTTCTGTACACTATACATACTACACTAAGAACAGACAATGGTACTATAGTAGAGAGGAGAATTTCCGAGGTTCCATCAATCAGTGTTTTCACTTAGTTAATAATTCAGTGAACGGCCAAAGCCGCAGTGGTTTTGTAAACATCACTTGATCCAGTGTGTGTGAGGTCAGCAGGCATAAGCTGTCTGAATAACAGCACATCAACCAACCCCAGTTGCCTTAACCAAAATAAGAACATATGCAAAGAGATAAACCCATGCAGCCTGTGTGTGTGTGCGCGCGTGTGTGTGTGTGTGTGTGTGTGTGTGTGTGTGTGTGTGTGTGTGTGTGTGTGTGTGTGTGTGTTACCTCCCCAGTCTTCTTTAGGCACTCCACAGCATGCTTGTGAGTCACACCCCTCAGGTTAAAGCCATCAACTTCCAGCAGTCTGTCACCTGTCAGACACACATGCACACGTCTCATCATCATTAGCAGCCTCCATACATTAGTGGTTTGTGTGTGTGCGTGTGTGTGTGTGTGGTTGTGTGACTGTATGCGTGTGTGTTTATGTGTGTGTACGTGTGTGGTTGTAGAAGTGGCCATGTTTTCTCTGTTGACTAAAACACACATCGAGCACAACACAGACGAAGCTACAGTATTACATAGAATGTTCTTGTGATCATATTTATAGCACCAATCTTGTGTATGAAGACACTATTCATTTTCACTATTCACTTTGTGGCTCACTAAGAAATACTGTCCCACATTTTAACTTCACAGTAATAGAAAATACAAAATACTCGGGTATTAACTAATATGTTCTTGGCTTATTAGACCATGAGTGACAGAATAATAACTATAATATGATAACATAATAACCACTGTAACATACAGTGGTTATCATGTTATTACATCATAGTTAGAAGTAACAGAATTAAACACAATCCTGATTTCAGTTACTTACTCAAATATTCTCTTTAATTTAAGAATTAAAAGACTAACCAATCTGGACGCGCCCGTCCTGCTCTGCAGCGCCCCCTGGCACCAGACTCCTGATGTAGATGCCTCCGTAACGCACCTCTGTATTTATTCCTCCCTTTTACCAAAATATTGAGGAGAGGCCATTAGTCACGTCAGAGACCTCAAGACCCTGACACTAACCAGTGTGTATGTGTGCATGGTAGTGTGCAAAGCGACCCCCCTGAACATGCACTAAGTCCAAGTGTTCACTCTGTTGATCTCATATACTGTATGAGCCTCTGATATCACCAATATTTTTTTCGTATTATCTTGATTTGGTTTCAATGCAGAGTTTTCAGTGATCGCATGTCTTTTGAGGATAAGTTGTTGCCCTTTTATCCTTTTAAAATTATTTTTATTGTAATCTCATTGTTTGAAAATTGTTTGAAAAGTACATGAATAGAAGACTCACAGTAACACTGATGCCGAGGCTCCCGTTGTTCTTTCTTAACTCCACTATAACTTGATCGCCTACTTTCAAACTGCAGATGGAGGGAGACCTCGATCGCACGTCCTGAAAGGACAAAGTTGAGGTTGAGAAGCCATGGCGAAAGCGAGTCTCCTGGTGATGGGGGGGGGGGGGGCACGGTCGGGTCTGGGGTGGGGCCAGAACGCCCCTGCCTGGCCTCCTGCTGTGTTGATCTGGTTGTGGGGCCTAGGGTTTGCAGGATGGGTGGGGTGCGAGCTATGTGGGTCCAGCCTTGGCATGCTTCATGACTGTCCTGCAATTTTAATACTACCCATATTAGCTAAGAACACACACCCACACAAATCGTACTCTGAACAACAGACCAGGGTCTGGAGGGCAGTAGGGGTGCGAGGGATTTGGGTTTGATATGCTTGGATGACTTGCACCATTTCACCAGTTGTAGTACGGCAGGCCTCGCCATTGAGCGGGGCATACAAATATCCTGTGTGTATGCCAACCCCTGGTTAAAAAAAAAATTGAAGCAATTGCGAAAAGAAAATGGAAGATTATGAAACAATAAGAGGGGAAAGAGTGTCTGACGGCAACCCCTCATCTACATCACGGAACGCTAATTACATTTTCAAATAATTACAGCACTTAATCCATTTAACAATTGACCCCGGCCGACCCATTACACCAGACCTGACCTCCTCCCCTGCCTGTCTCTCCAGCTTTGCAACAAGAGTTGGTCTGACCTGGGCTTCCAGGATCCGGACCACGGGGACATGGAGTCTCCTGCTGTGTTTGGCCATGGCCATGTTGGACAGAACGAGCGCCTCTTCCAGTTCTTCCATGGCGGGACGGAACTCTGTGCCGCTCAGGGTGGTCTGCGAGCCGAACCCCCTCTCCAGCGCCAGCCCCAGATTACTCTGATTCAGGAAGCTCTTGCTGTCCTTCAGAGACTCTGAAAGGTATTGTAACCAGGTTGGACAATGTGATTAAAAACACATGTTGACATTAAGGAGAATAATAGAGGCTGTATTAGATGTTCTGGCTGATGGTTTGATGATGTGTACGCTTTAGAGAAGTGAGAAGCAGATCATACGTTTCGGCTGGGATACGATGAGCTCCACCTCGTCGGGGCTGCACTGTAAGATAGCGGCGGCGTCGCTGAATGTCACGCCTTCCAGACTGGTCTTATTGAGGGAGATCAGGCGCCCGCCTGGAGATGAACCAAAACCAATCAAACCAATTCAGTGAGAGAGAGGCGGCTTGCAGAGGTTCTCATGAGGGGTCCAGCCGGAGGCTGGGTCCCCAATTGTAATTATTTCGATTTTTATTATACTTTGAATTTTTCGGGCTATAATTGCCTGAACAGAAGAAGCTACAGACAGAGACAGTTGAGGTGTTGATAGAAACGGGACGTCGCAAACATCATGTGGTTCAAGCTTCATCCAAATCGCTGCACATACTGCAGCAGAAACGAGTGAAAAACCGTCAAACCTGACTCAAAGTAGCCGGACGCTCGTGCGTCACCAACACGCCGATGTTTGAAAACTAATGTAACGAGATGAGTTTTCGAATAAGACACTCTGTGACGTCCACATCCAATGTAGTGTAAATGTGCAGGTTGTAGCTCAGAACGTCCATTCGCACCGTGCACAGCGCGCGGTGTAGTCCATCGCTCTGTAGTGGTAAGAGATTATAAACTAGGCATGTATGTGTGTAATTATGTACCATCTTACCTGGTAGATGTCTGTGGGGCTGTTCGATTAATATTTTAGCTCTTTTGTCCCCATTATTTTGTCGGATTCGTGAAAAAACACGAAAAAAACATTAATCCACAGAAACTCGTGACCACATCCAGCCGATTCAAATCGACCTTGGGAATAAATGGTGTTCATATACTAGGAACATGACCCGTGAAATTGTAATTAGTCACAGAAATACGCCAACGTTTTCCGTATTTCATGGAAACTGAATCCACAGAAAGAAGTTGCCAATAAAAAAAAATGAAGTTTGCTTCCCTTCATGAACTTGAACTTGAAACCTCCATGAATACGTCATTTTTGCCCCACACGAAACCAAACATCATTTATGTCACTGAAACTGCTGCTCTTTTTTCACACACACTGAGTTATCATAATAACAAGATGGCTGTTTTAAATATTCATCATGTACGTGCACTTTCCTACAGCTAAACGTGGCAGACTTAAATGAAAAGGGAGAAGGTGTTCAATTGTGACAAATCCTTCCATCTTCTTCTTCTTTCGGCTGCTCCAATTAGGGGTCGCCACAGCAGATCATCTGCCTCCAATACCTTCTGTTCTGAGCATCTTCCTCCCTTACACCAACCGCCTGCATGTCCTCCCTCACCACATCCATAAACCTTCTCTTTGGCCTTCCTCTTTTCCTCTTGCCTGGCATCTCCATCCTCAGCATCCTTCTCCCAATGTAAATCTTTCCTACACACGTGTCCAAACCATCTAAATCTTGCCTCTCTCACTTTTCCACCAAACTGTCCAACCTGAGCTGTCCCTCTAATGTACTCATTCTTTATCCTGTCCATCTTTGTCACTCCCAATGAAAATCTCAACATCCTCAACTCTGCCACCTCCAGTTCAGCCACCTGCCTTTTTGTCAGTGCCACCGCCTCTAAACCGTACAACATACAGTAGCTGGTCTCACTACCGTCCTGTAGACCTTCCCCTTCACTCTTGCTGGAACCCTTCTGTCACAGATCACTCTGAACACCCTTCTCCACCCACTCCACCCTTTCTGTACTTTCTTCTTCACCTCTCTCCCGCACTCTCCGCCGCTTTGGATGGTCGACCCCAAGTACTTGAACGCAAACTTGGAGTTTGCATGTTCTCCCCGTGCTCACATGGGGTTTCCTCCACCTAACGTCAGTAAGGACCCCCCCCAAAAACATGCACACATCATCGTCTGACCAGCGATGGACACTCATCACCAGGTCCCCGGGCGCGTCCATGAATGCTGCCCACTGCTCCTGGCTGTGCCCCCGGAGGAAGGACAAGCCAGGATGGGTTAAACGCAGAGGCCTCATTTCACTGGCCACCGTCCAAAGCATGTGCATGTGTGTGTGTGTGTGTGCGTGCATGTGTTGTAGTGTGGTGTGCTGTGTGACAAATAAAGATTGTTCCTCTTGTTCTTCTTCATCCGCCTTCTCCACCTCCACTCCTTGCAGCTCCTCTCAGCTTTTCGCCGCCTTCCCTCCCATTCAGGCACATGTATTCTGTCTTATTCCTGCTGACTTTCATTCCTCTTCTCTCTAATGCATGCCTCCACTTCTCCAGGCTCTTCTCAACTTGCTCCCTACTCTCGCTATAGATTACAATGTAATTTGCGAACATCATTGTCCAAGGAGACTTGTGCTTGATTTCATTTGTTAACCTGTCCATCACCATTGCAAACAAGAAAGGGCTCAGAGCTGATCCTTGATGCAATCCCACCTCCACTTTGATTGCCTTCGTCATGCCTACTGCACACCTTACTACTGTCTGACTGTCCTCATACATATCCTGTACCACTCTAACGTACTTCTCTGCCACCACGACTTCCTCAGGCAATACCAAACTTCCCCTCTCCGCACCCTATCATACCTATCATATGCTTTCTCTAAATCCTAAATCCCTCTGGCCTTCCCTGTACTTTTCCATCAGCATTATTAAAGCAAACATTTCATCTGTAGTACTCTTTCCTGGCATGAAACCATACTGCTGTTCGCTGATCCCCTACTCTCCTCTTAACCTAGCCTCCACTACCCTTTCCCATAGTTTCATGCTATGGCTGATCAACTTTATTCCCCTTTCGTTACTACAGCTCTGTACGTCTCCCTTATTCTTGAAGATGGGTACCAGTACACTTCTTCTCCACTCCTCTGGCATCCTCTCCCTTTCAAGGAACACCACTACCATCCCACCTCAACATTTCCATGCTTCCCCAGATATGTCATCTGGGCCAACTGCCTTTCCACTCTTCATCTTCTTTAATTCTGTTCTCACCTCATCCTTTCTACTTTTCTGAACTTCTTGATCCACTCTTCTCTCCCTCTCATTTTTTCATTCATCAACTCCTCAAAGTACTCCTGCCACCTTCTCAACACTCTCCTCACTAGTCAGCACATTCCCATCATTATCCTTCATCACCCTAACTTGCTGTACATCCTTCCCAATTTGGTCCCTTTGTCTTGCCAATCGGTACAAGTCCTTTTCTCCTTCCTTACTGTCCAACCTCTCATACAACTCGTCGTATGCCTTTTCCTTTGCCTTTGCCACTTCTCTCTTCGCCTTGCACCGCATCAGCTTGTACTTCTGTCTACTTTTTTCATCTCTGACTATCCCATTTCTTCTTCGCCAACCTCTTCTGCTCTATGCTCTCCTGTACTTCCTCATTCCACCACCAAGAGTCCTTGTCTTCCTTCCTCATCCCGCATGATACACCGAGTACCTTCTTGGCCGTCTCCCTCACCACTCCTGGCAGGTGCTTCCCAGTCATCTGGTAACAGTTCATTCCCACCTATTGCCTGCCTTACCTCTTCCCAAAATCCATTGCTGCCTAGCAACACACTCCCCTACCACCACTTTGCAGTCACTAATCTCTTTCAGATTGCACCTCCTGCATAAGATGTAGTCCACCTGTGTGCACCTTCCTCCACTCTAGTATGTCACCCTGTGTTCCTCCTGCTTCTTGAAATACGTATTCACAACAGCCAATTCCATCCTTTTGGCAAAATCCACCACCATCTGTCCTTCCACATTCCTCCTTGACACCATACCTACCCATCACCTTCTCGTCACCTTTGTCTCTGATCCCTTCGCCAACATGCCCATTGAGATCTGTTCCAACGCCCACTCTCTCTACCTTGAAGACGCTCTCCACCGCTATATCCAACTCACTAAAGAATTCTTCTTTCTCTCCCATCTCACACCCAACTTGGGGAGCATATGCACTGACCACATTCATTATCACCCCATCAATTTCCAGCTTCATGCACATCACTCTGTTAGACACTCTCGTCACCTCCAAAACACTCTTGACAAATCCTTTCATAATAAGTCAAATTCCAAATGAATGTTAATGTTCCATAAATGTTGTTTGCATTACAATATAGGCAAGTAATCTATTAAACGGAATTTTCCAGTTGTAGATTTTTAACAGAAAAAACTATAATAAAGTCCTAATTAAAGATGAAGACAACATTCTGCTCAAAAGGACATCACAATGTGAAGTTCAGCAACATCAATTGAAAGTAAGTAAATTACACAATAAGGACTAACTTGTAGATGAAATGAATAACACAAGTCATGTTATTACAAATACACATTTACCTAAGAATAGTACATGGTAATTTATATCAATAATAATTTATTCTCAAAAATAAATGGTTAACTGAACACGTGAAACAAAAAGAAAAAAAACCGGATTCCAACACACTACTGTATTTCAAGAACATCATTATACTTTGTGATGACACAGTGAGGGAATTTCCATGATGTCATGTTTTGGGAATATATAGATATAGGTCTTCCAAAAAAAGCCTATATATATATATATATATATATATATATATATATATATATATTCCAAATAAAAGGCAGGCCAGACCAGCACATATATTCTGCTTCAACGACAGTGTTGCAAGTCACTTACACAGCATCACTGTGTATGGCAAATATGGCAGGACAAACAACAAACCTTTCTTCAACTTCTCAATTGAGAATTTGAAGAACGTTGGCATACCTTTATTACTTTGGAGAAGGGCGTTTTGTGACATCATGAACCAATGTTATATAAGTCCAGGGATTGTCTCTGAGCGCTCATAAAACCTAGAAAAATTGTGACTTGTGCTATGTTCCACAGAATCCGGACAATTATAATACTTATCTAACACGACCAAACCGGACCCTGTGTATTGCTGCCTGCAGCTATGTTATTATTATTATTCTTGGTTTATACCCGGTCGGATTCTGCCGTCTTTGTCTGCCGGCCCGTCAGGCACGATGGAAGCTATGAAGATCCCCAGGTCCAGTTTGCCTGTGTTATCCTCCCCCACTATCACAAACCCTGACATGGGAGAAGGTGGAAAAGAAAATGACCTTATTGAGAATCTGATCCGAAGTGTTTATTACCATTTATGTTATTAACTAGGTCAAAGTCAAGAACTAGATCCCTTATACTCACCAAAGCCTAATTTGGGGTCTTTCTTTAAGCTCACACATATTATCTCCCGCTCTGGTGGGGTCCTCGTTGGGGTGTCAACTGAAGAGAAAAAGAAAATTTCATTAACTATTTTGCTCTCTATATTTCAAAGGGAAATATTACATTTGAAAGAAAAAAATTTCAATTCATGAAATAAATCTGCAACAACCTCTGGACATAAACGTAGGTTCACTTCACTTGGATGGTCTGAATAGTGTCTGTGTATATTTACCCCGGATGGATGACGCCTCAGAATCCTGTTTCTGCAGCGAGACACTGGACATCATTCTGGGAATGGGCTCGGGAGTGCTGCAAAATAGAACATTTTACAACATGACGAATAATAGACATAGGGAATGAATTGTGTCTCTGTAGTGTCTTAAAGATAAGACAAAAGCTACATAAGAATAACAACCGACACAATTGCTTTTACTGTATATCCTTACACAAGAAGGTTTTGCGGCGATGCAAAACACCTATTATGCAACACACCAGACAGCCCATTCTCATGAGATCAACAGATTCAGATTAACGCTGTCTTGCAGGCATACAAATACCCTGTCTGTTCTGCACTCCCAGCCTGCTCGCAGAACAGGTTCAGAATGTGACGCTTATGATATTAACTAAAGAACCGATGAGAGAATCCACTACTTCTGTCAATATCTTCCCCAGAATGTACTTTATTTGTCAGTATAATCAGAATCAGAATCAGAATCAGAAATACTTTAATAATCCCAGGGGGAAATTACTTAAAGATGGTATAATGATATAAATAACACAAATAGCTAAAAATAAAAAATAAATACAACATTGTCCATTTGATGTTCATCTGACTGTAACCACCTCCAGCTCTGTGGCTCCTTGGTCTCGCTGGGGTCCCATGTCTCAGACTGCTTGTTCACCTCCCTACTCATCTCCATCCTCAGCTCCCTCTGCTGGCGGAGCCGCGCCTCCAGCTTGGTCGTCAGGTCGTCGCATGACTTGGAGAGGGGGTCCTGGTTCCCGGTCGCCAAGCCCACCATGTTCAGCATGCCCTCCGAGCACGACATGCGCTTGCCGTTACCGCTGTGTGCACGACGCACAGTCATATAGTTCTCTATGTGCTCATCTGAGGAAGCGTGTCAGGGAAATAAGGTTGTTTTAGTCGTCCAAAGTTGTTTTAGTTCCAATTTCTCAGTTCAGTTAGTTTCAATTTCTATACCATTTCGAGATTTCATTTCATTTAGTAATTCAACTGATCCATTATTAAAGGGACATATTTGGTTTATTTAAAAAAAGAAAAGAAAAACAAAGTTCTTAAATAATGGGCCAAACAAGTGGACAGCAGACAATATAGAAACAAAAGGTGCAGCTCCCTGTGAGGTTACAGTGCCATCTAGTGGATTCAATTATGCGCTCTTGGATTCACATTTTCACGAATCAAGGAGAAAATACTTACTAAAGAACAAAACTAATGAAAACAAACAAAAAAAAAAATGCACATTTCAATTCAGTCAATTTTGATAGCATGCCAGATTTGGGTTTTGGGTGTCCTGATTTTAATTTCAGTTTGTTTTTAGTTCACATTTATTTTGGTTTCCGTTTTAGTAGCCAAGGGATGGTTTGTGGTTTGCTATGCTGGTGCCTTAATATATTCTGTGTGTCTCACCTGAAACTGCGGAGTGGTTGAGCTGGCGCGACGTCATCTCGCTGTGGAACTTGTGCTGGGCGGAACAGAGGTTCAGGAGGTACTGGGCTATCTTGGAGCTCTCTGTCACAAAGCTGTGCTTCCTCCCGCTGGGTCCGCCACATTCTATCGTCAGCTTCCGCCGCTGGAGGCCAAACACAGCAAATCGTCAAACGTTACCTTCCACATTTCTGTTTTCCTTAAAATGATTTAATTGGTCAATATCTTTCCATGGATTTGTGAATTAACGTAATGATGAACGAACGAACGAACGTTCTGTGAACGAACCACAGAACGAATATCATTAAAAAGTCAGTCCAAAAGAGACTGCTGTAACTCCTTTGTTTCCTGAAAAATTTGCTAAAACGGTCCGGCCAGATGTCTTAATAGATCAACGAACATATGAACAAGCATGATATTTTATTGCACAAGTCAACGACTTAATTTGAACAACAAACGGCGCTCCGGTTACTTTCTTACCCTTTAGTATTTTTTTCCTTTTTTTATCACAATGTTCGCCAGAAAAACATCAACAATTAACTCATACGGCCGCGATGCACTCATGGATATAAAAATTTCCCTAAACGAACAACTTTGGGACTTTTTATCCGTGGGAGCAGAGTGGCCGGCGGAAATCCTACGCGGGAACACTCGCAACAACTACAACAACAAAGATGGAGTCGCTGTTCCACGAGCCAGCCCACGGAGGAAGCACCGAGGTAAACGAGGCGGCATTCGGGTCAGAATGAGGACGCAACCTTACCGTCCACCTCTGCCAAGCATCCTTCTTGCTAACGTCCAGTCCCTGGAGAACAAGATGGATGAACTTCGAGCGAGGATTCAATTCCAGCGTGACACGAGGAACTGCTGCGTCCTCTGTCTGACGGAAACATGGCTGAACCCACTGGTGCCGGATGAAGCCATACGTCCAGCCGAGGCCTTCTCCGTGTTCCGCGGCGACAGAACGGGAGAGTCGGGGAAATCCAAAGGTGGAGGCGTCTGCCTAATGGTAAACAACCGCTGGTGTAACGCCAACAACACCAAATTCCTCTCCCACTCCTGCTCGCCGAACTTGGAACAGCTGACCATACTATGCCGTCCATTTTATCTCCCCCGGGAATTCAGCACGGTCATCATTACAGCCGTTTATATCCCACCGCAAGCGGACACCAACGCAGCTCTGTCGGTTCTGCACGATGTGTTGTGCGGATTTCAGAACAGACATCCCGACGCGGCTGTGGTGGTGACTGGGGACTTTACCAGGGCCAACCTTAAAAAAGTTCTGCCGAATTTCCACCAACACATCACGTGTGCCACCAGGGGAGACAGAACTCTGGACCATTGTTACACTCCTTACAAGAACGGATACAAGCCCGTCTCGCTCCCTGCTTTCGGGAAATCAGATCACGCCGCGATCTCGCTGCTTCCTGTTTACAGGCCTCTGATCGCGCGGGATCTGGTGATGACGAGGGAAGTGAAGCGGTGGACGGACCAATCGGAGGCTGCGCTTCAGGACGCTCTGACTGACGTAGACTGGGACATGTTCCAATCAAGTTCAAGTGACGTCAGCGAGTTTACGGAGGCTGTAGTAAGTTTCGTGGCTACGCTCGCGGATGAAATCGTTCCCACGGTGAAAGTTCGGATATTTCCAAACCAGAAACCATGGGTTGATAAATCCATCCGCTGCGCTCTGAATGCGCGCACGGCCGCTTACAACGACGGACTTGTATCTGGCAACATGGACAATTACAAAGCGGCGTCGTACAATCTCGTACAAGCTCCATGTCAAGCTGATGGAGCTAGGATTGAATGGTCCGCTGTGCACCTGGATCCTGGACTTCCTCACAGGCCGCCCCCAGGTGGTCAAGGTGGGGAAGCACATGTCCAGCTCCCTCACCCTGAATACAGGATCCCCCCAGGGCTGCGTCCTCAGCCCCCTACTGTACTCCCTGTACACACACGACTGTGTGGCCAGGTCCAGCTCCAACACCATCATAAAGTTTGCTGACGACACCGTGGTCGTGGGCCTGATCACCGACTGCGATGAGAAGGCCTACCGCGAGGAGGTGGCTGACCTGTCACTCTGGTGCCAGGACAACAGCCTCCACCTGAACGTCAGCAAAACCAAGGAGCTGATTGTGGACTTTAGGCGTGGATCACAATCGAGGACGCACGCACCCTTGTGGATTAATGGGACTTCTGTCGACAGGGTGAGCAGCTTCAGATATCTGGGAGTCCACATCACAGAGGACTTAACATGGACTGTTCACACAGACACTCTGGTGAGAAAGGCGAGGCAGCGTCTCTACCACCTCAGGCAGCTGAGGAAATTCCGAGTCTCGGTGAGGATCCTCAAGTCCTTCTACTCTGGAGCAGTGGAGAGCATCCTGACAGGCAACATCACTGCCTGGTTTGGGAACTGTAGTGCCCAGGACAGGCGGGCCCTGCAGAGGGTGGTGCGTTCAGCTGAACGTACCACTGGAACTACCCTCCCCCCCTTGCAGGAGTTATACACCAGGAGGTGTAGTAGCAGAGCCCGTAGGATCATGAAGGATCCTCATCACCCCAACAACGGACTGTTTCAGCTGCTGCGGTCAGGCAAGCGCCTCCGCAGTCACACAGCGAGAACAGAGAGACTGAGACAGAGTTTCTTCCCTCAAGCCATTAGAACTGTCAACGCTGACCTCACCAGGGGTCCTAACTGAGCCATACACATAGGCTCCACTACCTACTGTACTGTATGTAGCATACTGTACCGCATACTGTGTCACTGTTCAGGGTTGTTCGTGATGCCGTATTGCTGCGCCGTACTGTTGTATACTGTGCTGTATTATCCCAAACACTACCTCACTCTATTCACATTCACATGCCACTTTAATTCACATGCCACTTTAAATGCACATATCTGTATATACATAGGCATATTCCTTCTATCTATTCCATCTTATTTCAATTCATTTTTATTGTATTTTATTCTATATATTTTTATCTTATTCTATACGTATTCCACTTACTGTATTACGTTTTAGGAGTCAGTTAGTCGGTCTATTAGAAAGGAATTTTCTACTTTTTATTTTATTTTCTATTTTTTCCTAGGACATATTGTGTGCTATCACCGGGTGCGTTGCATTACATTTCACTGCATATATGTATGGAAGTATGTATATGTATGTGACAAATAAAAAATCTTGAATCTTGAATCTTGAAACTGAGAAATGCACACGCACAGATAGTGTGCACTTACTGATCTATGTGCGGTAATTCTAACTGAGAGCACTAAAAAAGTTATTAAAAAGTTCTTAACTGTCCATAAGAAGATAACCCAATTAAATCATCCTTCGGAGCTTGGGAGCAAACGTCCTACTTATTGGCCATGGTTTTGGCACGCCTACAAGAGGAGATTAAAAAAAGGTTGCATCCTGTTCCTGCTGAGTTTGCCTGTGAGGGAAGTGCGAGTTTACCCCTGTGGATATGGAGTCAGTCTCCCTCCAGAGGAAGCGTCTTGTGACCGTACG
>NC_137202.1:1520281-1620281 GCF_960531495.2 Zeus faber | reverse complement strand
GCAGATAGAACTATAACGTTTACCACGATGGACCCAGGGAGCTCCAGGACAGGCTGCTGTTCTTCGTTCATCCTGACAAACTCAGGACCCAGAGCCTGGTGGGATGACAGCGTGCGGGTTCAGCGCGGACACTAAAACACAGCCCGTCCTCTCTACCTCACTTTGACTTCTGAGACTCCTCCCACAGAATTCTCTACTGATTGGGCGGTTCCCTTGAGGGCACCAGGTTGTGATTTACAATCAGTCCAATTGTCATGAGCAGTCAAACTGATTGTGCAAATCCTTCAATAGGAGCACGTAAGGCTTCACCACACTGCTTAAGATGCAGTGCACCTCGGTCGAAGTCATGTCAATTCTTCACAGCTCAAAAACAACCATTATTTTGTTTTCCATACACAAGTATGCTAAGCACTGCCAAAGGAAAAATTTGCAAATGTAAATAGGTGTTGGCCAAAATGTGCGTGCTGTTGCGTGTGTTGTGGGAATTAGTGGTTTCTGCTTGAACAAATTCACGATCGCACCTTTGCCTTCCTCTGGGTGAGGCTGTGTGGGGACTCGCTGAAGGTTATGGAAGGACTGTGAGTTCTGGCCGAGGCCTTGGGGGAGACGTCCCTGTGGGGGCTGCGCACCAGCCAGCTACTGTTGCTGTCCCTGTGACGGATGCCTCTGGGAAATCTGGGTCAGAGAGGAGGGAATAAGACTCAAAGGAAGGCAGAGCAGGAGAGGCATTTGGACAGCGGCACCATCCCTGTAGGTTTCAGTCTGACAGCTACATGAATGCGGGAGGGAAGCTACAGATCACACTTTATTACAGGTAATCCCTGGTGGGAAATTCCGAATTCAGGGTTGATTTTGGGTTTAATATTCCCGTGAAGCTTTATTGCTTCTGCTGTAATATAAGCAGAAAAGACAACATCATCTAAGAGTCAACTTCTAATAAACCAGAAATTTAGAGATAGAGAGAGAGAGAGAGAGAGAGAGAGAGAGAGTGTGTGTGTGTGTGTGTGTGTGTGTGTATGTGTATGTGCGTGTGTGTGTGTGTGTGTGTGAGGCACCTGTCTAAGGAGGCTGGATACAGAGGTGTGGGGGAGCTCCTCGGTCTCTGTCTCCAAGGTCTCTGACATAAACTCCCTGTAAGGCGCACATCAAGACAAAAGCAGCCAGACTAGAATCACCAGTTCGCCGTTGTATGCCTCGAGGTGGGGGCACAGTGACCTCGACCTTTGACCTTTGGCCAGCGAAATGGAACCAGCTCATCTTTGAGTCGGAGTGGGCATGTGTGCAAAATTTGGAGAAGTTCCCTCCGGACATTCCTGGGATATCGCATTCACGGGAACAGGACGGACGGACACGTCTACGATTTCATTTTCTTTGCACATACTAGGGCAAATTCTCAAAGAGATAACAAACCCGAAAGCACAACGCCTCTGGCCAAGGCTGACGCCGGCATGAAAGCAGAAAGACAGACAGAATATATCAGTATATGTTAGCCTTAGTCTCTAGTACACCAGACAGCTCTGACAGCTGGCTCCAAACGCTGTCTACCTGATTCACGGTTCCCTCTCCCTCTCCCTCTCCCTCTTCCTCTCCCTCTCCCCCTCCCTCGCCCTCTCCCTCAGCCTCTCCTTCTACCTCTTCCTCTTCCTCTCCCTCTCCCTCTCCTCTCCCTCTTCCTAATAGCCTCACCTGACTTGGAGTCGGAGTCCGTCGAGAATCTTCTCCCTTCAGTGCCACAGCCCTCGGAAAAGTCCGGGAACAGCCCTCTCTTCCCTGTTGACCGAATAAGCCGCCAGGTAAAAGATGAAGGACGAGGGCATTCAGTGATCCATGTTGGCCCTCTGTGGTGCTGATCCCCCCGGGGGACGCTGAGAAACTATTACAGAACCTCAGCCGGATCAGAGTTTAACCCGAGTGACTAAGTTGAGCACCTGGAGGGCCAAATTAACCGGTCCTTCGAAGGAGCCTAATCCAGGCGGGGCTCCAGGTTAAGACTTTAATCCTATTGCGCTGTATACTGGATGGTAGTCCAGAATGATGACAACCTCTTAAAGATGAGATTTTTTTTATCCACTATTAGGTCGACACTGTGGGAAATAACATGAACACGGTAAACCTGGCTTCCATTGTCCCTTATAGTTGTAGTTTTTTTAAGTTTACCTTTACCTTTACCAGGATGACATAGTAGATCCTGTAAAAAACACTGCATATGATGCTGGCAGGCATATCCCACAGTGCATTGTGAGGGCAAGACACCAGTAGTTTCTATGCAGTGTCATCAACCCTCAAATTAAAAAAACTGAAATTCACATAATTCCATATAGCTCCATTAGAAAGTGTACAGTAATGGACACTCCTTGATACCTCTTTTCATGCATTCTCTTCGCTTCCTCACAAGGGATGAAAAAATATCAACCATCTACATAGCATTATTGGCTGTCATGTAAACACTGATTACCATAACAGACGTTGTAACGATGACCATCAATATTCACCCCCTGGCCTGCCTGGCCTGTCGACTTGGCGGTAGACTCTGAATAAGAGTCAGTAAAACACCTTTGAGTAATTACCCCAGCGGCCAGGATACAACTTCCCCACGCTGAACTTACAAACCCCCCAGTTAAAGAGATGACCAATACAACTACTCACCGTGAAGCCTCTCTCTGATAATCTGGCTCCTCCCACTGAGAGGAACATTGCTGTCTGACAAAGAGCCGTGCTCCATCTGCAGAGGCCAAAACGGGAAAACCATACTCTGCTGGTGTTTGGGTTTTTTTGTTTTATCCTTTGACAGAGCAGAGGACAGGGATACAAAGTCAGGCAGGCAGGTGGGGGTAAACTCACAGACTCGTGGAGGACCTCCTCCACCAGCTGTTTGATGACTTTGGAAGGCGACGACAGGAGGGAGACCTTCTGCTGGGACTCGCAGGCCTCCAGGATGGAGTTCAGGTTGAGCCTGCGGTGGGCCAGGTCCTCGCACATGCTCAGTAGGAGGCTGTTCAGGTGGTCGCTCAGCTGAACCGGCTGGGAAACAAACGAGGGTCCGTCATGACCAAGAGCATGGCACTGGCAGCATGGACGAACAGTGCGAACAGAACGTCGTGGGAACCTACCTGATTCTGAGAGAGGTGGTAGTCAACAGACCAGTAGAGAGTCATACCCAGTGAATATACCAGCATCTGAATGACAGAACCAAAACAGTAAGACAAGGTGTACTGCTGAAACAATACCCATCTGAGGAGAACAGGTTGTGGATTTTTCTATACAATCTGATTATCAACCATTCCCTTTGCTTCAGGATTAAAATCCCCTTCCATCATTTATCAAACTTTTTATTCAGTATTCAAACCAAGTGTGTAGCCACCCTGGATTGAGATTCTCTTATTGAACCACTGGGTGGCGCCCTTACACCTACCAGGTGCCTTTTGACTACATCCTAAAAAACGTTAACGAGCAGATGATTTTGCTGTATCCTCCACATAACATCATAAATATTGCAGATTGCAGAGGCATCTCAGTCTATACCATGTCTGGAGCATCACATAGTGTAAAAGGTTAATAAACCAATATGAGCTCATCCTTTATTGAACTCGGCTTGTCTGGCCGCGCTCATATATTTGAGGTATGGCTTTTAAGGTGCGTCCGCTGACCCTCTCTATGGACGGCTTGGCCACGCTGGCCCGGCCCTGCAGCATCTCCGGAGCAGTGAAGGTCGATACCTCCTCCGACACAGCGCAGTTCTTAAACGCCAAGGTGCCGGTGGCTGACAGCAGCAGCGAGGCGGGGCTGATGATGTTACATATACTGCTATGACCTGAAAATGAGAAAGACAAATGAGGAAAATGTTGGATGTCCATATTCTTGGATTTTATTGCTTTTCTATAGTCAGGTCAGTCCATACAGAGGGTAGGACAGAAATATTACCACACCAAGATTATATTTAATGCCAATTAAATATAGGTGTGACTGCAATAATTTGGTAACAGGCTCTCAATGTCCTTTCTTAAAAAAAACATGCTACTAATACTACTTTACTAACAATACAATACTACTACTAATAATAATAGTAATTAATATCAATATTATTATTTCTTCTTCTTCTTCTTCTTGTTCTTCTTCTTCTTATTATTATTATTATTATCATCGTTTTTTATAGATCTTGAGCAATCTTGTGCCTATCTGAGATGTATTTTATGTGTTCTGTTTCACCACCCATAATAAAAAACTCAACACAAAAATGTGTAGATAGGCAAACATGTTTCTTTACACCATGAGTGCAGTCGGAATAGAGGGAGGTGCACTAGTCTAGGAGAGATATTAATGTGCATTCATGTGATAACCTTTTCCAAGTCATTAAAGGGAGAGGGTTGTCTGATTTAATAACCATCATTTAGTAAGTGGTTCCAACCACTTTCTTAAGCCTCCGCTCAAAGGTTACGTTACAAAATGACGGCCAAGATCTTGTTAAAGGGTTTAACAAAAGGTCCTGAAGAGATGATGATTTTTCTCAACAGATTTCCATGGAGCCATGTGCTAGGCAGGTGTTGTTTTTTTTGCCTTCAATATATTCTCAAATGTTCACGCACATGATATCATATTCATTAATAATAAATCATATAGGCCTGGAAGATCTGCATTATAAATTCTGAATCCTGATAAATAATATCATCCTGATCCTGATCAATCCTGATAAATTAAATAATCCTGATCCTGATCAATCCTGATAAATAAAATAATCCTGATGCTAATTATTCCTGATAAATAAAAAAATACTGATCCTGATCAATCCTGATAAATAAAACAATCCTGATCCTGATTAATCCTGATAAATAAAAAAAGGCCAATTTAGTCAGAATGGTATTCTAATACTATCTATTATTTATCAACGATTCAGAAGGGGAAATCACAGCTGAGGAAAAAAGACGTTGATGTCGTGCAGGTTCTGTGTGCATGTCATGATAAAGGCCGCTGCAGACAAGGCATGTCTCCCAGACGTACCCCTGTAGGACAGATCCACCAGACACTCTGCGGTGCCCAGCAGCAGCGACCACACCTCCTCCTCCACCAGAGGTGCACCCCGCGCCTCCAGCACCTCCGCCAGTGTGACAAATGTGCTGCTCATCCTACCCACAGTTCTCCTGCATGCCTAAAGAGGACGGAGCACAGAGAGGAACATGTCATCCATCCATATATCCATCTATCCATCCACCTATCCATCTATCCATCTATCTGCCCGTCTGTTTGTCTGTTTATCTATCCATCAGCCCATCTATCTGTCTGTCTGTCTGTCTGTCTGTCTGTCTGTCTGTCAGTTTTTAATGGGTTTTCATGAGTAAGACTCATGTTACAGTAATTACACATTACTACCCACAAATATATTTAAATATATATACACTTTGTCATGACTATTTTATGTGATCATAATCTTTACATCAAATTTCACACATCTGATGGTGACACTGTGTGCTCTGTCTAGGCCACATTTTCAAAATCCATCAACAAAGACCTGTTCAACGTGATAATGATGATGTATTCCATGGATTACATTTAGAGATGTTTTTATATTTGAATGCTGTGTCTGTTTATTGTCATTTAATTTAATGTTGTTCATATTGACAACAAGAATACATTAAAAATAACTAATACTCGTAGTAGTTTTGAATCATGTAACCTCTTGCTCATACTTTTATAGCATTTAGAGTATTTAATTCTGTTGATACTTACACTTGTAATTAAGAATAATATTTGGGGACAGCTGAGGGTCACTTCTAGAGTAACGTTGAATACTCCACCTCTATCCACCATTCTTTTTAACTGTAATCCCATTTAAAACCTTATTATTGTGCATCAAACTCCTTATCATCTTCCATCCATGTTCTACTAGTTCTAAACTTCTTCTCAACATTTCTTCGTCAGCCAATCTCACCTCTCACGGACTCCAGTATGACTTAATCTTCTCATAACAATCCTCCTGGAGTGCCGGATTCCCTGTTATAAGCCAGCAGCATCTCCAAGGAAGCTGTCGGGAAAAGCCTGTTCCACCCAATGGTCTGTGATTGGATTCCCTCGGTCCATTAGTCTCATTGCCTCTTGTTCTCTCTGCTCCACCTTTTCCCCCCTAAGAGGCTTTGCCCTGAGCTGGGTGGATCTGCTGGACTGGGATGTCATGATAACTTTTTTTTTCCCCACACTTCATTATTTAACTGACAACGTGTCGAGATACGGGGATGTCAATAGATGGATTCTGGTCAAGGTATCGGCGAACCAATTAAATACAGATAATTGTGTTTAGAGAAAGTTGATTCTTTACAAAGTTGAGAATTTTGGTAGCAAGGAATAAAGTTTGGCAGTAAGGAATAAATCTTGGCAAATCAACACTTTTACCATTTACAGAAGGAAAGGGCGTAAGGGTGACTGTATAAGCTGTTCATTTAACAGTCAAAAACAAAATAAAAAAAGAATGTCTGGGTCATTGTTCTGTTATATGCATTTCATATAACACAGCAAAACCACCACTGTGTGGAGGTGCATGTAAACCAAAACACAATTGTTTGAAACCACAAAGCTTCGGAGATAATGATCCATTTCCCACACAGCAAATTAAAACAAATAGTATGAGAGGGTTTGATTTCTGGAGTTTATTCTCAGACCAATACTCCAAATTGTGTTCAGGGTTCATCCTCGGTCATGCATTATTTTGGTTTTCATTCCCAGAAAGGGATTTACTTTTACTCACTTTGGGCTGGAGTCTACTCAACGGTCACGCGTGTAGACTCGGATCGAATTTATTGTGACTCCCAGTTTATTCCAACAACAAAATTTGCTGCGCAGCGAGTAATAATGTCTTTCTGGTCAGCCCGACAAAGAAAAACATGGACTGCACGGGACTACTATAAGTCCTGGTTCATTAGCTGATACACTAAAAATGCAATGGAAATGTTGGGGTGGGAATTGGAAACTATGCCAACTACACTTTGGGACAACGTCATTTTGGATATGGTCACCGCCATCAGTGGACTACAAATCTGGGCTAATAACACAGACAGGCCAGGCGGAAGTGATCAGCTGGGAACCGTCTGGTTAATCAGTACATGTTTTGGGGGACAACAAAACAGTACAGAACACACTGTCGTTTTACCTTAAATGATACCTTCTGCAAGAGATATGTGTATACTTTAATGGCTATTGGCACCATTTTGCTCTATATTTGGAGGTGTTGATTGGCTATAGCTGGTCTGACCTAAGCTAAGACTGTCCCTAATCCTGAGCTCTGCAACACACGGCTAAGTGATTCCTAGAGTGTAGGAAAGTCTGTTGATAAAAATGGGAAAAATTGCAGGGAATATTGTTAATTAGTAAATATGGAAAATATAACAAGTCAATTCAATGATGCTTTGTCATGCATTGTTGTAGTTTAATGATTTATGTTCACTGACAAAATAAAAGTTGCCAATCATGTTTAATATTTAAGATGCATGGAAACTAATAGTTTCAGCTTTATTGTCTTTAACTTGATTATATTTGGATGACAAATGCATTTGAAGCTGAACATATTGTATACCTATTATCAAGCAAAACATGAACTATTTTATGCCCATAGGACTGGGCGACATTGGTAAAAATCCAATATCACAATATGTTTATTTATCCCTTGGGTACCTTGATTTTGATCATTTGAGGATATTTTGGAGGTGTTATTTTTTATAAGATATTTACTCACAAGAACTATTTGAGAACCAATCATCAGTAATGTGGATGATATTGTGGCCATTGATCAAAACAGCACGAGGTTCGGAAAGTGTATGACTTCTGTAATTCAGCCTTACATACATAATTGAACTATATCACCATATCACTATCACCAAAATCACAGACGATGTGTAGTCTCACGATATCGATATTATATGGATATATCACCCAGCCTAACCATAGTCCACTATCGCTCACGAATTACAGAGACCTAAAACTTATACTTGTGTGTCTTTTTTACCTCTAAGACTTAACCAATAAGAAAGTAGACGACATGTAGGATGTCATCTAGTGGAGATTCACCTGAAACACCTGAACCTCGAGCAGGAACGTGGACAGCAATGTCGGAGCACGTGACCACATTTGGGATATTTACCAGAATCAGTTATTATCTCGTTCTCCCCATTTCAGTAATAGTTTCCCTGTATGAAGCAGTTCTACGCGTCGTGCCGAGAATGACTGTTAGAATAAAGAAGGGCGGAGCGTTACCTGCGGGGAGCGCGTAGTCCGTGTCAAGAGTCCTCTCCGTGCGGTCTTCAGGGCTGCCAACGCCGCTCCGAAGGAATCCTGGTCATCATTGATGACCCGCTACCGCCCGCTTCCCTCCAGGTAACTCACGATCGATTGGTCGATCGGTCGATCGGTGGGTGCGGCGCGCTCCATTCACATTCCCCGATCGGCGTCATCGCAGCGGCCAAATACGTGAAACTTTTCTGTAATTGCCACTATTCTTAGCAGCTCGGCTTTAAATACGTAAGTGGATTAAAGTCGCATTTTGACCAGTGACAAGCCTCGAATAGCCGCTGGTGTGTAGGATCTCCGACCCGCCGCTGATTTACCTAATCCGCCTGACGCCCAAGGCGGGGTGCTGTCGTTACCTGCGGACGGAGGCGCGCCGCAGAGAACCCGGCGACTGAGGGGAGAGAAACACTGGAACCGCCGCAGCCCGTGGCCCGGCCGCTGCTACCCCAGAATGATCATTACGCTCCGGGCTCTCTTGGAACAAGGGGTAAGAAGCTGCTGTTGCTGCCTGCCGCGGCGGCGGAGGTGGCCTCGACCTGTCCGGTTCCCCAGTCCGGTTCGCTGTCGCCCCCACCCACCCACCCCCACAACCCCCGGACCGTGTGTCTGGTCTCCGGTCTCTCCGGAGGCCTGCAGAGAGGGAGAATAAATTACAATTTTCCGCCTCGAATGGTGGTCACTCGGGGGGTACTCGGCGCCGGGAGGAGGGCCGTTGTTGTGCGGTGGTGTCCTCGGTCATTCTCATGCCTTTGCAGCCTCGTGATGGATGGACTCTGGGTGGGGGGCTACAGGGAGGTATGGCTTCCTGCAGAGCCGCTGCATCTTGTTATGCTCCTGAGATTTGCTCCCTCCACTCCACGATAAACTGAATTCTGTGTAATTCTGTGCATGCTTTGTCCCTGGGTTGCTGCTTGAATATATGTTCAGGCTAGAAAGCGTTCACTGATACGCACTGATTCGGACATATTGACATCACATTTGAATTGCTTTTAGATTTAACACTTAAATATTACATGGCACAATTTATGTCAATAACCAAGTAAAAAACGATGATATATATATATATTTTTTTTTTTCTGTCGTATTTAAACAGTCTGACTTTCGTAGCGGATTTTGTCCAAAGCATCAGAGGCATTTGCGATCAACTCCCTAAGGAAGATCTCCTTGTTGGAATAGAAGGTGTTGATCAGGGACATCAGCTGAGCAATCTCTGCCTGAAAGGCAAAGGTCTCAGCCTCTTCCTCTTGGCGCATTTCTTCAGGCATCTTGAACAACACACGCGTTAAGCCAAACAGGTAAACACGCATTAATAGAAATTTAAATACGACAGAATATAATATATATATATATATATACTTTTACCAGAGTATTTTTGTGAGCTCTGAGTGCAGTACATCTTCCACTACTGTTCAGCTCTCTGTGTCCTCTCTTATACCCACGACGCTGTGGTCGCACTTCAACTATTTATTTGATGTTTTGCTGAACCATGAACCTCAAATGATTAAATTGTGTTCTTCTTTTTATTAAGAAGTCGTTTCACTTTTCAGTTGCTTGGACTATATTGGTCCGTGGACTCTCATGGAGTTAAAATCAAATCAGTCTACCGTTGGGTGTATGCGTTGTGTTTCTGTGTGTGGTGCTTGACCCCCAATACAACAGCAGAGTATGGAGCGTGCCAAGAAGATATGTATTTTATTTAGGAAAAAATGTTTAATGAGGTAACACAAACCTGTGAAGATTATTTTTACAACTGATAGATGGATAGATAGATAGATAGATAGATAGATAGATGGATAGATAGGTTCAAGATTCAAGATTCAAGATTTTTATTCGTCACCTACATATACATACTTTCATACATATATGCAGTGAAATGTAATTAAATTGTAAAGATAGAGAGAGAGAGAGAGAGGGATAGATAGATAGATAGATAGATAGATAGATAGATAGATAGATAGATAGATAGATGGATAGATAGATAGATAGATAGATAGATAGATAGATAGATAGATAGATAGATAGATAGATAGATAGATGGATAGATGGATAGATAGATAGATAGATAGATAGATAGATAGATAGATGGATAGATAGATGGATAGATAGATGGATAGATAGATGGATAGATAGATAGATAGATAGATAGATAGATAGATAGATAGATAGATAGATAGATAGATAGATAGATAGATAGATGGATAGATAGATGGATAGATAGATGGATAGATAGATAGATAGATAGATAGATAGATGGATAGATGGACGGACGGACGGAAAGGAAGATGGTGGGTGTGTCGCTGTGGACTGGGTGTGACGTGGCCCGGCCGCGCATGCGCACCGCGGGCTATGCGTGCGGCCTGTCGCTAGTCTAGTGGAGCTGGTGAGGTCATGTTTTCAACACGAACAACGGACTAAATAAATTTCAACCCGACATTCGTTCCGTCGCCGCAGAAAGGATCTTTATTTCAGGCGCTTCGGAGGAACCCGTGCTTACGTCAGACCGGCCAGGTAAAGCCCGGGATCCGCGTCTTTCTCTCGGACGCTGCATTGTTTGGTCGTGGGGGAGGGTCGGATGTGCATGTTTGTTGTCCTGAGTGTTATACGCCGGGGTTAAAAACATATAAGATGTAAAACGTGGATTCATATGCTGTGACGGGACACTATGCGTCTTCACATTGTTATGAATAACAATGGCACAAGTGAATAATGGCCTTACGTAATGATTGGCCGCGTTCCGTGATTATTAAATGGATATATGAGATGGATGAATATTCGATATTAATTACGGTGTTACAGCACAAATCCTAACAATAGACAGTAATACTAAAGTAATAAAAACAGAAAATAAAAAAGCTGGAGATTTGCAATAAACCTTAAAAAATACAAAAAAAGGAAAATGTAATACTAAAAATATATAAAAAACTGGCTCCTTAGAAACTTTAACGTTAAATAAAAAAGACGTCAATACAAACTCAACGTAGAAATGAAATCAATCATTATAAGAACACGTGTATTATTTTAGTGATCACTGTGTTATGGCTGTAATTGTTATGAACACCAACACCTTCCTAACAACTAGGCTGTTCAAACGGAGGATTCAATTGTTTTGCTGTGTATTATCATTATCATTATTATTATTAGTAGTATTATTATTAATTTTCTTTAAACAGTCATTTCACAGCCATTTACCTGCAACACACCCCCGCCACCGGCAAGGGTCGTGTGGCCAAGGTTAAGGCATCAACACCCGATAGAAATACGCGGATCGATATCGGTCAGCGACACTCATTTCTGGCCAATCGGTCAGACGAGAAATCGGATTTAATTTCTGGATTTTACATTCGCGTCCTTTCTAAAACAACACAAATGAAATGGAAGCGACCGTGTCGTTAATCTGCCGTTCTCTGCGAAAAAAGGGGCTGCCTCCGCTGGAATGCGGTGGCATCGATGAGTGTGATTGGTTTTAGAATGAAAGCAAAGTGCCATTGTTTCATACCAGAGATGGAATTAAATGATTGAATCCGGTTCTCAAGATCTGATCTATCAATTGGTTGTCAGGCTGTCAATAGTCCTGAGTTATATAACATGCGTGTTTATTTAGTTATTTATGCATTTATTTATACTTTTCATGTGAATTGCTTTATCCATTGTAAAGTCAGTCATAAAGCTCCAGGCTGAAGCTGGATGTTCCCTCATCAATCAAATTTGTCTGGGTGGTTAAAACCACATTCATTTCTTACTTTGCAGGGACTTTAAAGCTTTAGGCCACAGCTGGATGGTTGTAGGTCACTGCACAGCGGGAGAGCTGCTCCCACTGTGTTTCTGCTCTTGCTTAATATTAGACCAATAATAATAATTTTAGATTTTCGAGAGAATGGCTTTTGTCCACCTCCCCTTGAATCCGCTTACTAGACCCAGACATTCACCTGCAGCTCCCCAGTTGCTGCATTGGCAAAGCCACTGCTGCAGTTTCCACATGGTTGTACTGGAGACACACGCTTTAAATCAACTGAGGGAATTTTGTGCTTTGAATTTGTTGAATTGCGATTTCCCACATTAACAAGCTCTCGTTCTGTAGCTGGACTACGAAACTGTGCAAGACAGTAACTGCATTAATAATTGAGACCCGCTGTAACTGGGGTCAACACAATCGTCACCGCTGGTAGATGTCATCTAAACAGATTTCAGCTAAACAGTTCTCATCTCTCTCTCACGAGGGAGATGGATGTTACCTGGGCCAATTGAGAGAATCTCTCTTGTTACGTTGATATTTCCGTCATTAAATAATAAGCTCTCGAAATATGTGCAAGTTGAGATGGTCGTTTAACCAAGTCGCACATGTCAGGACAGCTCCAGTACTAGAGACGGTTGCAGCAGAACTTGTGCGCTAACTGCGTTGTGCGACAGAGCCATTGTAATTCTGGTCACCGTAATCGTCCTCGCTGTCAGATCTATAAAAAAAGAAACCGTGTCTCTTCGATGTCTGGAGTGAGATGGATGTTATGTATGTTTCTGTGACGCCAGAGTAAGAGTTGACTATTTTTTTTTTACGCTTCGGTAATTACCTCCTTCATATGGACTGTGTGTCTGGCGGCTTGAAGAGTGACTGCGGGGTGTGTTTCTTCTTCTATACGCACTGACAGCTCCTCAAAGCACAGGGCGAAGACAATTATATTTCCCAGGGTTGGTTGGTTGGTTTCTGTTGGTTTTCGGTTGTCTCTTAACTTGACATCTGACCCTCGGATGCATCAGCTGTCGATCCAATCCACCTTTTTTTTTTTTTTTGCAAGCCGCTTGACCCAGTTAGTGCTGGCCTCTCTGCGGAAGACCTGGGCCGCAGTCCAAGCTCACCAGTGCTCAGGCATCCACCATCGCCGTCCAGGCTTGGTTTCCAGTGTGACAGAGACATTCTGCGAGTCGCATTTCAAATGATTAAGTAGGACCCCCCTTCCCCATCCGACCGCTGCTCGCCCCGTGGCCTTCTGTTCTGCTGCGAGCGCCGATGGTATCATATCTTCTGTTCGAGCCCTGGTGCTGAGTCGGTGTGATTAAGGAATTGCTGTGCCGATCTTAAGTGTGGGACTCTACAGCGTCTTCCCGCTGTGAAGCTGTTTCTCCAGATCAAAGTCTGCAAAGTGGTGCTTTCTGGAGCACCCTTCACGACTTCTATTTATTATACTATCTATTTATCGGCTCCTTCATTTTTAAAGGAACAACCCTCAATTTTAAATCCAATGTACCTTTGCTTTTCATTTATTCTCAAGACAGATTTAAGAGGTTTCTGTAAAACACTTAAATCAAGGAACGTTTGCCCATGGTCTTAAATGAAAAGAACATTCAAGATGTCCAATGTTTACAATAAATATTCAATACTCAATTGTTAAATTAAAGTTTAAAGCAATATGAGGCACGCATTATATCTTAATCCTTTAAACATGGTAATGAATGAAAAAAATATCATTAGATCGGCCCCCGGTTACTGACTTTAATTCAAATAAGTATCATGTTCAATTTCTCCCGTTTATAACAAAGTAAATCTCATGAACATCTGTTCAGAATTAAGCAAATTACAGTCTGCATCTCTCAATACACATTCTATTTGTTCATGAGCGAATCTTGACCGCTCCAATATGGCGGATAAGCTGAGGCATAGCGGGGTCATTGGCTGCATCCACACCTCATTCCCATCATGTCGTAAAGTAGCAGCAACACAGCGCAATCAGTCATTGCGCTTTAGAGTAAAACACAGCAGCATCTGTCTTTATCTTCTTCTCACTGCAACTCTACATCCAGATTTTACACAGTAACAGCAGCAGTAAAACTTTATTTCACTGCGATGGTTAAATTTGCACTTAATCCGCGGTTCACGTGCGAGCCGAACTGTGGGGGCGATCCGTACGGATCACGGATTAACTACATTCCATTGCACCAAGAGTGCAAACCAGACACACAATCACAATTAAGTGCAAAATACAATATAATATACATAAATAAATCCCACCAGTGTAAAAAAAACAACTTTCTAGATTAAAAAAATAAATAAATAGCCACACCTTTAGTGGCACCATGATTGTGTTGACTTTAGCCAGACCTTTAAGTTTGATTTAAAATCTCAGAAGCTCTCAGACTCTGATGTTAGAAGTAGAAGTTCAATTTTTCCAATCACATTGACTACTTTGGAGAATGTTGATTGGCCAAATGTTGTCTTTCCGAATAGTAGGACCAATTCACCCCTCACTGGAGCTGGGGAGGGTGCAAGTATATGCATATCGCCTTATTCACATCTCATCGTGTCCACATATTCTGTCTCTCCTCCCACAGAGGATATTTTTGGATGCACAGAAAGCAGTAATAGAAGATTTCACCATGAACAAAAACAAGAGAGAAAGAGAGTTCTACAGCTTGGATGTTGGGGATTCTACATTCACAGTTCTGAAGCGGTACCAGAATCTAAGACCCATCGGATCAGGAGCGCAGGGGATCGTCTGGTGAGCCATTTAACCCCGATCAATATTCACCTATGACCTGCAAGGAAAACAGCTGAACTCGGGACGGAGCTGTTACATAACAAACGAGTACTGATCTGACTCTATTCAGGCTATTTGGCTTATAAGTTCATAGAGGATGACTGAACATCATTTTATCTCCCTGAGCTACATCCTACATGTTCATGTGGCAGAAAAGTCAGATACCAACGCCCCTCAGAATTTTGTTTTTTGTCTGTAGAAATCTTCCGGTACCAACCCCCAGCTTTCCCCTTTGCTCCGCAGCTCTGCCTACGACCAAAACCTTGAAAGAAATGTGGCCATCAAGAAGCTGAGTCGGCCTTTCCAGAATCAGACCCACGCCAAGAGGGCCTACAGAGAGCTTGTCCTAATGAAATGTGTCAATCACAAAAATGCAAGTTGAATACAAATGTTTAAATAATATTTTGAGGTTTTGAAAATGTGAACCTTCAAAATGGCCTTTTCAATGAGTATGAGTGACAATTCATAATGTTTTTATAATATGACCCTGTCATTCTGACACGTGTTGTTTTATCTCCACAGATCATTGGTCTATTAAACGTATTTACTCCACAAAAATCATTAGAAGAATTCCAAGATGTGTGAGTAACTGGATGGTTTTTGTGTATGTGTGTTGTGAGGGTGTGTCCACAAACCCTGTATATGCTCAGATTAAATACCCTGGTGTGTGTGTGTGTGTGTGTGTGTGTGTGTGTGTGTGTGTGTGTGTGTGTGTGTGTGTGTGTGTGTGTGTGTGTGTGTGTGTGTGTGTGTGTGTGTGTGTGTGTGTGTGTGTGTGTTCCGTGTATGAATCCATGCTCATCGTGACCCGTTTCCTGTCCTGACAGCTACTTGGTGATGGAGCTGATGGATGCCAACCTGTGCCAAGTCATTCAGATGGAGCTGGACCATGAGCGGCTCTCCTACCTGCTCTATCAGATGCTGTGCGGCATCAAGCATCTCCACGCTGCCGGCATCATTCACAGGGTAAGTGGCGTTTGCTGATCCATGTTTACGGTGCCGTTTGCCAGGGGCTTGGCTCTGAGTGGAATGCTGGTAAATCTGCGTTGGCACCTGACACCAGACTGTAAATCTCTGTCAGTTTACTGGCCGAGGCCGTGGCTTACTGGCATACGTACACCAGCGGGTGATGGTTGGGATCTCAACTGCAAGGATGTTTAATTTGCAGGCCACCTGATTTAAAAGTACATTTTGTATATTATAATAAAAGAAGAACAACAATCTTTAATCGAACCCAGGACCTTCTTGCTGTGAGGCAGCAGTGCAATGCACTGCGCCACCGTGCCACAACAATATAATGGAGTGAAAGGTGTGTGTGAAAATATAGCTCCAGGCAGCAATACACAAGGTCCAATTTACTTATGTTAGGTAAGTATTACAGTTTTTGGAGGTTCCGAGGTTCCCGAATCTGCGGTCTGTGATTATATGGACGTTTGGACCGAGCGATTCTCTCCTACCGCGGATTCTTTCTTTAATCGCTCTCCTTTTGTGGAGACAGGGGCCGCACCTGGCTCGAGTTGGGAGGAGTGCGAGTTCGAGTTCAAATTTGCGTTTTGGGAAGACCGTTCAAGGCCAGTGAGAGAGCGGAGGAACCACCGGCAATCCTGCTGTATGATTGTGTCACATGGTTGTTGGTTGGTTGTTTCTCTGCTCTGTACGATTGGCTGTTAGTGTCACATGTTTGAAGTGATTTTAGCGGTGAATTCTTTCCTTGGATTAATTTTTCGATAGGTTAACTTTCTATGACAAAATACAAAAAGCGTTGGCATATTTCTGTGGCTAATTACAATTTCACAGGTTCTATTTTTCCGACGTGTTCCTGGTACATGAACGCATCACTCATTCGCACACTCGGGTGGACTCGTTACGGTGCACGTAAACAACGAGATGAAACGCGGCGCTTGGGGAACACAGGGTTATATTGGAATACAATGTCTTAATTTGCAAAAAGACCAAAGAGATAAAATATCAATCGAACATCCCAGCAGACATCAACTAGGTAAGCAGGTACATAAACACACACACCCCTAGTTTGTAATCTCTAACCACTACAGAGCGATGGAGTCTACACCACACACTGTGCGAATGAACATTCAGAACTACAACCTGCACATTTATAGTACATAGTATGATGACGTCACAAAGCGTCTTAATTCTAAAACTCATCTCGGTCCATTCGTTTTTCGAATCCCCTCACTGCCCATAAAAACATCATAATGACAACTCAGTAAAATAAATAATAGTAATAATAATTGGATAAATGAAATTAATACAAAATAGTTAGCTTAAAGCAACACTATGTAACCTTTTTACCTTATAATAACAGCTTCAAAATCATTTTGATGGTACACTGACTTTCATTCCCACCAAACCCCTCGAGTGCCTGTTCTTGCACTATAGAACTTTGGTGTTTAGGTACGAAACAGCGGGTTTAGAGCGTCATTCTTTATGCCACTATGTCATTGTAGTGGCGTTCCTTGATGTTGTGTCCGTTTTTGTTTTTTTTTGTTTGTTTTTTGCCCGCAATAATGTTTGTACAAAACACAGACGCTCCACCTCCCCGACGGCGCGGGTGGGACCAGTCAATGGTGCGCCTGGTACCCGCACTGTGCCGGCCCTCGCTTTCATTGTGCAACGGTTTGTTTCACCCTCTTGACTCATGCGTGTGAGCCAATCTGTTGGGCCGAGCACATATGGTACCTACACCTGTAGCAGGGGTCTGCTGTCTGCTCTTTCCTGATGCTACGTTCACGCTGTGAGCCTTTGTGCTCAATTCGGTTTATTGCTCAGATCCAATTAATTGTATTTATTTATTTATTTTTGTTTGGTTGTTCACATTATTATTTTTTATTTTTTTTGGCCAATATGAGATTCCAGTGTGAACAGGTCACAGTCCTGAACTGACCCGTATGCGCAGGTGCGCCTCGCTCTGCTCGCCGGGCCCGAAGTCGCTGATGGAATTCAGAGTTTATTCTCAAAATACAGTGGTAGTTATTTTTTTATGTCCCCGGTCCGTGAACATTTTGTGTGCTGCGATCAGGTCCGTGGTAATAAAAAGTTTGGGAAGCCCTGCTCTAGAGTGACGTAAAAGTCACATTCCGATTTGACTGTTCAGACTAAGTTTGCATTGTAAAGAATCAGACCTGTGTTCGATTTAGCAACACATATGAAAGTGTTGTCGTGACACCAGCATGAAAAAAAACTAAAAACTGATCTGAGCAACATATGAGTAAAATAATCGGATTTGGGACACTTTGGCTGCAGTGTGAACGTAAGCAGAAGTGCTCGCTGAAGCGGTGAGGTCCGTTCAAGTGGTGCTGTAACCTAGGTGTACTTTATATCTGCGTTTGTAACATAGACTGTTATTGAAACTTGACTGATATGGCTCAAATTTGTCCGGTAAAATAAATTATTTTTGGGCACTGAGCCGAGTTTTACAACAGTGGCGTAAAAGTGCAATTGCACTCAAAAACTAGGGGCGCCAAATCCCAAAAGTTACATAGTGCTGCTTAAAAATTACCAACTGGTATTACTCATAGTCAACATGTGAACCGAACCTTAAACAGCTGCCTGCACCCCACGATGTCAAGACAAGTCCAAGATGCATGTACCCGTACATTGTTGCATCTGCACACCTGACAACAATTAAAATACATCCAATCAAATTTCCAACACTCTAGTCTAATGGGATAGATCGCGTTGTTTTGAAGTGAGTGATGAGAGGCTGCCAGTGTTTATACATTTTTTCAGCTGAGCCATGGATGGCTCAGCTGTGAGGGGGGGTGAACGATTTTTCCATAAGAGGAAAATTAGACAACGGCTAATTAAAGAGGCAAAGGAGATTACATTCGTTTGTTGAGCAGTCATTCTAACACTTTTCTCAGGGATAGCTAAGATAGGGATGGGTCCGCAGTTGGTTCCAATGTCTCCAATATAAGATCAAAAAGGTCCTCCAGTGTTCTACCGAGCTCGGGCATATGAGTTAAGTCTGCTGGTGCCTGAGCGCATCTGTCACAAATATCAGAAAACTTTGTATAAATCTTTGATAATCTAGCTTTGTAAATAAGGATTGTATGAAGTACTTTGAACTGAAATGAGGCTAAGCCTCATGCAAGAGGAGAATGAATTTATTGCACCTAATACATCGTCCCACCATTTCTTTGACAAAGTGGGACCCAGTTCAGTCTCCCAACCTATCATGATTTCGGCTGGGAATTGTTTAAAAAAATTACGATACCATATAAAGTGATACCTTTACCAATAGAGTGCTTCATTCAATACCTTTTTTTCCTACTATACCATGTCTGTATACCATATCATGTAAATGCAAGCATTCAGTTGCGTAAAATGCCACCACTCCTCCCTATGCAAATGATTTTTACAAAAAAAAAATTTTTGAAAGTGTTATTTAGCAAATGATTGAATTATTTATTCAATAATTGTACAATTAAGTATTTGGCCAGTGTCATTTTAAACAAATAGACAGTACAGGAGAAATGATTGCAGCGAGGAAAACCTCACTGTTCATACATGTTGTTTTAAGACGGACTTGAAAAATCGTGAACATATCCTTTAGCAGACTGTTGTAGCTTCTGCTGCGGTCGTCAGCCAATCACACGTCGCCTCATCAAAAAATGCTTGCAGTGATTGGCTGCAAATAAATAGTAGTAATAGTAGTAAATAGTCATTATTTTCTGGATCTGGGTACAAAAAAGATTGAGTGCAGGAATTGCTTGACTTGAGACGTTTAGATACTTCTTGGTACTGGGTTATTTCAATCACTACCTTAAAGCTATCGAGTACCAATACCCTGCCCTAATCTTGATCTTAAGCAGTGGGAGGCACTGACAAGACAGTAACGGCAAGTAGATAGTCAATGCCCAAAGCCTGCAGCAATGCTAAGGTATTGGATTTGACAAAGTTATGAATTTGGAAATACCTAAACAGATCAGATGGCTGAAGGTTGAATGTGGGGCATAGTTGTGCAAAGCCAGTAAACAGGCCGTTCACGTTAAGGTCACCCAGGCAGGTCTGCACCTCTTGAATTCAATCTTGATTCAATCTTCAATCAATCTTGGCTGGTTGAAAGAATTGGTCTTTTCAAATGGATGCAGCTAGGGGCAGAGAAGCCCAGCTGAATTGTTGCCTAATTTGTTGCCAGATTTTCAAAGTGGTAATAACTATGGGTTTAGAGGAGTGCTGTGGTTTAAATGGAAGGCTGCTAAACACCCCGGCTTTTAGGGACGACGAGAATGAGTTTCTAGTTGAATCCAATTATTATCTGGATCCGAGATCCAGACAGGGTGCAATTTTATGCCTGTTAGCTGTTCAGTAATATGATTGAAAATTCTGTATTATTGTATTATGTATTATTGTGTTATGTATTATTATATCAAAACAACTCTGCACCTGTGGCAGTGGAATTTAAGGTTGTAGAAAATAGTGACATATGTTTTAGGAATTTTGAAACTTGCAAAATTTCTTTCTCTCCCACAAACCCCAGTTTACACAGTTACACCTTGTCAAATGCTTCATTGCAGGTGCACAAATCCTTTTCTACAAATCACAAATCATGCTCACATTTTTTGCTACAGTCACTGCAGTGGATATGGTGCAAAACACATTCACACACTCATATGAAACAGTTGCACACCTGGAGAATGTTTTCTCACAAATATATATATTATTTCAAGGATATTTGTCGAGCACAATAACAACAACTGCCTGAATCTGCCGCTACAAGTCTCAAATGTTGTTTGCTCACAAATCACAAGCTCACAAATCACGAGTTCCGTACGCTCCCACTTTTGCACCACATATCTCGGTGAAATGTGTAGCAAAGATGATTTGTTCACATTTAGAACCAGGGGCGGGCACTGTTCAAAGATCGGAGAACCCTTTTGGCCAATCAAAGGAGCTCTTTTGGGCGCCTGTCCCTTGGCTCCCGACCGAGGGGAAAAATAAGACAAAAAAACTCCAGCCTCCAATATGTTTTTGTGATGCACAGAACAAAATGTAAACCACTCCATTACAATTAGGAATGCATTTAAATTCTGCACCAACCCTGAGCGGGGTCGGATGCAATGCCAGCCGGGTGGCGGGCAAAGGCAGGGGCCTGGGTCTGCTAAACCTCGGCATCGCAGACTAGTTCTAGGGACGTGGAATGTCACCTCTCTGGCGGGGAAGGAGCCGGAGCTGGTGCGGGAGGTGGAGCGGTACCAACTAGATATAGTTAGGCTCACCTCTACGCACAGCACTTGCTCTGGAACCAAACTCCTGGAGAGGGGCTGGACTCTCCTTTTCCGGAGTTGCCCAGGGTGAGAGGCGCCGGGCGGGTCTGGGGATAATCCCAAGCCCCCGGATGAGTGCCGCTGTGTTGGAGTTCTCCCCAGTGAACAAGAGGGTCGCCTCTATGCGACTACAAGTTGTTAAGGGGAAAGCTTTGACTGTTGTGTATGCTTATGCACCGAACACCAGTTCAGAGTATTCAGCCTTCTTGGAGTCTCTGAGTGGCGTCCTGGAAGGGGCTCCGCCTAAGGACTCTATGGTTCTATTCGGAGACTTCAACACTCACGTGGGCAACGATGGAGAGACCTGGAAGGGGGTGATCGGGAGGCCATAACGAACACCATGTTCGTGCATAGGGTGGCTCATAAGTGTACGTGGTACCAGACCACCTTAGGCCAAAGATCGATGATTGACTTTGTAGACGTGTCATCAGATCTGCAGCCGTATGTCTTGGACACTTGGACAGAGCTGTCAAGTGATCACCACCTGGTGGTGAGTTGGATCAGATGGCGGGGGAGGCTGCCAGACAGACCTGGTAAACCCAAACGTGTAGTGAGGGTGAACTGGGAACGCCTGGTGGATGTCCCTGTCTGCGAGGTCTTTTACTCCCACCTCCGGAAGAATTTTTTGCGCATTCCCGGGGGAGGTTGGGGACATTGAATCCGAGTGGGTCATGTTCAAAATCTCCATTACAGAGGCGGCTGCTAGGAGCTGTGGTCGGAAGTCAGTGGGTGCCTGACGTGGCGGCGACCCAATGACCCGTTGGTGGACACAAGCGGTGAAGGAAGCCGTCAAGCTGAAGAAGGAGGCCTTTCGGGCTTGGCTGGCCCTGGGGTCTCAGACAGGCAGCAGAAAGGTACCGGCAGGCTAGAAGGGCTGTGGCTTCGGCGGTCACTCAAGCAAAAACCCGGGTGTGTGAGGAGTTCGGGGAGGCTATAGAGAAGGACTTTCCGGACTGGGGAAATTGTCGGGCGGTGGAAAGAGCACTTTGAGGAACTCCTGAACCCGACCAATACGTCCTCGGGGGAAGAGGCTGAAGACTCCGGGGAAGTCTCGTCCATATGCCTGGCAGAGGTCTCTGAGGCAGTTAAAAAGCTTTTCGTGAGCAAGGCGCCGGGGTTGGATGAGATTTACCCTAAAATGCTGAAGGCTCTGGACATTGTTGGGCTGTCTTGGTTGACACGCCTCTTCAGTTTCGCGTGGATGTCAGGTACAGTACCTGTAGACCAGGGTGGTGGTTCCCATTTTTAGAAAGGGGGACCGAAGGGTGTGCTCTAATTATAGGGGTATCACACTACTCAGCCTCCCTGGGAAAGTTTACTCCAGGGTGCTGGAAAGGAGGCTCCGGCCGATTGTCGAACCACAGATTCAGGAGGAGCAATGCGGATTCCGTCCTGGATGTGGAACAGTGGACCAGCTCTTTACCCTTGCAGGGTCTACATGTGTTTTGTGGACCTGGAGAAGTCTTTCGACCGTGTCCCTCGGGGGATCTTGTGGGGGGTACTGAGGGAGTATGGGGTACGGAGGCCGTTGGTACGAGCCATCCGGGCCTTGTACAACCAAAGTGAGAGCTGTGTTTGTATAGTCGGCACAAAGTCAAACGCGTTCTCACTGGGTGTTGGACTCCGCCAAGGTTGCCCCTTGTCCCCGATTCTGTTATTCATGGGCAGGATCTCAAGGCGCAGCCGAGGTGAGGAGAGTGTCTGGTTTGGGAACCTCAGAATTGCATCTCTGCTTTTTGCAGATGTTCTGGTTTTGTTGGCTTCATCAGACCGTGACCTCCAGCACGCACTGGGGCGGTTTGCAGCCAAGTGTGAAGCGGTCGGGATGAGAGTCAGCACCTCCATGTCTGAGGCTATGGTTCTCTGCCGGAAAACGGTGGATTGCTCCTTCCGGGTCAGGAGTGAGTTGCTGCCCTTAGTGAAGGGGTTTAAGTATCTCGGGATCTTGTTCACGAGTGAGGGGTAAATGGAGTGTGAGATGGACAGGTGGATCGGTGCGGCGTCAGCAGTGATGCGGGCGTTGGACCGGACCGTTGTGGTGAAGAGGGAGCTGAGCCGGAAGGCAAAGCTCTCAATTTACCAGTCCATCTACCTCCCGACCCTCACCTATGGTCATGAGCTCTGGGTAGTGACCGGAAGAACGAGATTGCGAATACAAGCGGCCGAAATGGGTTTCCTCCGTAGGGTGGCTGGGCTCAGCCTTAGAGATAGGGGGAGGAGCTTGGACATCCGGAGGGAGCTCGGAATAGAGCCGCTGCTCCTTCGCATCAAAAGGAGCCAATTGAGGTGGTTCGGGCATCTCCATAGGGTGGCTGGGCTCAGCCTTAGAGATAGGGTGAGGAGCTCGGACATCCGGAGGGAGCTCGGAATAGAGCCGCTGCTCCTTCGCGTCAAAAGGAGCCAGTTGACTTGGTTCAGGCATCTGATCAGGACGTCCTTTGGAGGTTTTCCGGATGGGTGGACCAACCCTGAGCACTGGAGCCCCTCAGGACTGGCTAATCGGTCCCCTCCTGTACGCCCTGTTCACTCATGACTGTGTGGCCACACACCGCTCCAACCTTGTCATCAAGGTTGCAGACAACACCACCATCCTGGGTATAATCTCCAACAATGATGAGGCCGCCTAAAGAGAGGAGAGCAACGTCTAGGCAACATGGTGCCAGGACAACAACCTCTCTCTCAACGTCTGCAAGACTGAGGAGATGATAGGTGGACTTCAGGAAGCAGCAGGGAAGGGGTCACGCCCACATTCACATCAACGGAGCTGAGGTGGAGAGAGTCTCCTGCTTCAAGTTCCTCGTGTGTTCATCAAAGATGACCTCACCTGGTCCAAGCAAGCGGACTTGGCCGTAAAAACTCCCCAAAAGCACCTATACTTCCTGAGGAGACATTACCGCCTGGTACGGTAGCTGCTCAGCTGCTGATCACAAGGCCCTCCGGAAGGTGGAGAAGACAGCGGAGCGCATCATCTGCTGCCATCTCCCCTCCGTGCAAGGGCATCTACCACACCCCGTGCCTTAGGGAAGCACAGAAATTCATAAAATACTAAGTTGCTACCGTCTGGTAGACGTTACCGGAGCATTTGGGCATGGACTACAGTTTTTATCCCCAGGCCATCAGGCTTCTTCTCAACCAGTAATAATAAGCTACTGATCATATTGATGACACATGAACAATTCTACATAATGTGTAGAATTGCATATTGTGCTCGGGCCAATTGTACATTCATTGTAAATTACCCAATCTAATGTACATATTAATTAAACCTCCACTTTATATTACAATATTTAATATTTCTAATTGTCCAGTCATACTCTTGATCTGTCTCCAACCATCCGAATACATATAACACAACCCATTTCTACATTCCCTGGTACTGCTGCTAATGTTCTATTTTTGTGTTGTTTTATTTTTATTATCTATGTATTTTTTCCTATTCTTGTCCTTTTTTTACCAGTTTTGCCCTCATTTGCCGACTTATTTTTGTAACATTAGAATACCGTCTTTGAAAGAAAAAAACCCAATTTCAACGGTTTCTACGTCATCGCTTGCCTTCTCACAAGAATTTCGCTGTTCACAATGATCCTGTGTTATGCTGTGCATTTGATACATAAAACAGTGACTTTGAATCAAATTGACGAAAAAAATGTTAAGGTATAAAAATGGTTAAACGTTGAAATAAGTATAAATATCTGTAAGAGAGAGAGGCAGGCATGTTCCATCTCTGCAGATCAGTTTTCACTTTTAGTTTTAGTTGTTAGAGCTGTACGTTTTTTCTCACGCAGTGAATGGATAGAACTAGTAATATCAATTCCTAAGTATTTCAACCTTGTACTAGATAATTTGAAGGGGATATTAGAATGGGGTTTTCCCTGGGCCAGCTGATTAATGGTCATCCACGTATAAGGATACTTTGTGATCAACTCCGCCTCTTTAAATGCCTGAAAACAACTTATTAGCTTTAAGAGCAATTGATAGCGGTTCAATAACAATGGCGAAAAGAAGGGGGGAAATCGGGCGTCCATTGTGTGTGCACAGACAAACCTGAAACGCTGAGAATGTCCAAATCAGTGCTGATCTGTTCTGGGCTGATCTCCTTGTGGAAATACAGCAGGGATAACACATTTTTATGTCATTTTATTTATCTTAAATTTTATGATGATTATGATTATTATTATTAATGCAGAAAACAGAGACGGCTTCAGTGAACGAACACAGGTTACATATGGAAGTCTGCATCTCGGGCCTTATTTGTTTCTTACAAAGAGGAACAATGAACAAGCTCTACCTGTTGCTCTCCACCTTTTTTATTTTTTTAAGACCCACTTGCGAGCGGCCACCACTCTCTTTCCATTCATATGTGTGTGTTTTCTATGCAGGACCTGAAGCCCAGCAACATTGTGGTGAAGTCAGATTGCACCCTGAAGATCCTGGACTTTGGTCTGGCTCGGACCGCCGCCACCGGCCTCCTTATGACCCCATACGTGGTCACGCGCTACTACCGGGCACCGGAGGTGATCCTGGGCATGGGCTACCAGGCCAACGGTCAGTCTCCCTTTCTGTCCACACATGCGATGGGTACACTCACCTGCAATAATAGATGACAATTTGAATTCCTTGTAATCAAATTTTACTGCAATTCTACTTTTGATTTCTCACTGTGTAACTCTGCCTATTGGAGGTATGGTACAATCTCTCACTGCGTGGGTTTAGTCCAATGCTGCATGGTGATTCACAGCATGACGAAATGTATTATGAGAAACCAACACAAAAAATAACCTTTTGTGACGATAACATATCCTACTGATCTTAACTAACCCTTCCTAACATGTGGCTTTGCATACCTCTCCTCACCCCTGATTTCCTTTATTCACTGTGTTCCACTTTGCTAGTGGACATATGGTCTGTGGGCTGCATTCTGGCCGAAATGGTTCGCCATAAAATCCTCTTCCCCGGAAGGGACTGTATCCTTATGTCTTTAAAAAAAATAAAAAATAAAAAATGCGTCTGAGAATTGGCTCCATTTACATTCTGTGGGAATGCTGTGCTCGGTGCCGGTTCTTTCCTTTTAGTTGGCAATCAATGCTTGGCACCAACAGAACAGCGCTTGCCAGGTTTCTTGCATTCGTCATGAACCAGAGCGAGTGGATCCTTCCTGATTTGAGAGCTGCGTCCTCTACATTTCATTTCTCTGTTCCATTTCTTTCGTACGAGAGAGACATTCCCCTCCTCTCCTGTGGGTTACTTTGCATGCCTTCCATTTAAGGTACCTCCCGTCATCCCACCACTCTTCTCATTTTGTGTTTTGTTTTTGTTACTGTTTTTCTTTTCTCCCACTCTTCATTGTGTTTGCATGCAAATGATTCCATCGCCCCCTCCCCCCTCCCCCCCCGTGGCTCCAGTGGATGTATGGTCAGTGGGCTGCATAGTGGCCGAGATGGTCCGGGGAAGCGTGTTGTTTCCCGGCACTGATCGTATCCTTCCCCAGTTTACGTCGTGTCACTTCCTGTGTGAAGTGACACCACTTCCTGTTTTTAGTTCCAATTCGATGCATTCCTCAAGCTCCCTCATGCCATGCCTACACCTCTGCATTTCTGCCCAATCTACATCCTCCCCAGTCACTGCTCTACTTTGGCCTCCTGTGTGGAAAACAAGAGGCCGGCGCACACTGAAAGGGAATTTGACGTGGGTGGTATGTAATTGTTTTTTCGTTGTTTTCGTTTGCCATTTCACTTAAACTGAGACTGGGGGTGGATAGATAGATAGATGGATGGATGGATGAATACTCATCCCTGGAGTAAAATTGCAGTGTCACAGCAGTTTGCATAAAAAGGTAATAATAGGTAATAATACATAAATAATTAAATATAATAGAAAATATGCAATAAGAATATAAAGTGATAATAATAAAAAAAGAAAATTGCACTATACACCGATCAGCCACAACATTAAAACCACCTGCCTGATATTGTGTAGCTCCCCCTAATGCCGCCAAAACCACTCTGACCCGTGTAGGCATGGACTCCACAAGACCTCTGAAGTTGTTCTTGTGGTATCAGGCACCAAGACGTTAGCAGCAGATCCTTTAAGTACTGGAAGTTGCAAGGTAGGGCCCCCATGGATCGGCCTTGTTCTTCCAGCACATCCCACAGATGCTTGATGGGATTGAGATGTGAGGAATTTAGAGGCCAAGTCAACACCTTGAACCCGCTGTCATATTCCTGAAACCATTCCTGAACAATTTTTGCAGTGTGGCAGGTTGCATTATCCTGCTGAAAGAGGCCACTGCCATCAGGGAATACCGTTGCCATGAAGAGGTGAACTTGGTCTGCAACAATGTTTAGGTAGGTGGCACGTGTCGCAGTAACATTCACATGAATGCCAGGACCCAAGGTTTCCCAGCGGAACATTGCCCAGATCATCACACTGCCTCCGCCGGCTTTCCTTCTTCCTATATGGCATCCTGGTTCCATCTCTTCCCTGGGTAAACAATGCACATGCACCCAGCAATCCACATGATGTAAAAGAAAATGTGATTCATCAGACCAGGCCACCTTCTTCCATTGCTCCACAGTCCAGTTCTGACGCTCACTTGCCCAATTTAGTCCCTTTTCAGCAGAGGACAGGGGTCAGCACGGGCACTCTGCCTAGTCTGCTGCATTAACATTTTCAGCAGTTTGTGTTACAATAGATCTTCTGTGGGATCGGACCAGACGGGCTAGACTTCACTCCCCACGTGCAATAAGCTCATGGGTGCCCATAACCCTGTTGACGGTTCACCGGTGGTCCTTCCTTGGACCACTTTTGGTAGGTGCTAACCACTGCATACTGGGAACACCCCACAAGACCTGTCGTTTTGGAGATACTCTGACCCAGTCGTCTCACAATTTGGCCCTTGTCAAAGTCGCTCAGATCCTTACGCTTTCCCATTTTTCCTGCTTCCAACACATCAACTTCAAGAGCTGACTGTTCACTTGCTGCCTAATATATTCCACCCCTTGATAGGTGCCATTGGGACGAGATCAGCAATGTTATTTACTTCACATGTCAGTGGTTTTAATGTTGTGGCTTTTACAATAAAGAGAAAAAGGAATAAGAAGATACAAAATTGTGAAAATATTCAATGAATCTTAAGATTTAACAAGAAAAAATAATGGTGAAAAACCTAATGCTGAATAAAAAATACACCTAAAAAAAACAATAAAAATAAATAAATTTGGCAGTGTACAATGAACCTAAATCTGAGTCAATACAATGGAGTGTCAGGTGTTCTACCGAGTTATTCCCTTAACGATCACACGCCCAGACATCGACCAGTGGAACAAAGTGATCGAGCAGCTCGGGACCCCGTCACAGGAGTTCCTGATGAAGCTGAACCAGTCGGTCAGGACGTACGTGGAGAACCGGCCGCGCTACGCCGGCTACAGCTTCGAGAAGCTCTTCCCCGACGTGCTGTTCCCCGCAGACTCGGAACACAACAAACTGAAGGGTGCGTTTCTTTTAGTTTGTTTCTTTTTATTTATTTTTTTATGTATTTCAAAGTAGATGGAGAAATTGTAGGGGGGGGGGGGGGTAGAATGGTTAGACCATGGGGTCCCAAAATTCTCACGACAGCAGCAATTGGCGACTGTGAAAAACGTTATTATTTTTTTCCTTTTTGTTGTTTTTTGGGACCAGCCCTGTTAATTATGTGTAATGCAATTCATAGTAAGCAACAGACTGAAGCTAAATAGGAATCTTTCTTACTGTACTTTCAAAAGTGCATTACTGGTCAAGTGCAGGTATTCCACATTGCACATGGGGAAACTCATCGAGAGATATGGATTCTATGGAATTTAAGATGTATGTCACACTTATTTAACAAAATATATTATTAAAATACACCAATTAAATATCAATATATCAGTCCTGTGTGTGTATCAAGTCACCCCCCCATCGTATCGTGACTCAAAGGTTGAGAATATCTGTTGGACAGAGTAAACAATTTTCTCTAATCCAATTCTTCAAATGAACCGAAGCCTCTTTGGATCAGTTTTGGCTCCACGGCACAGACGACTGTCACTTGAAACACCCGCAAAGCTCTGTGCAATATGTTCCTTGTAACGAAAACTGTTTGAATGCCTCGTTTCCCAGATTGAATTCCTTCGAGGCTTAGTTCCGCTTGATGGTTATTATTTTCAAATTAAATAAAACAATGCGGAAAGTAAATGCGGCGGGCTCGTTACTTTACCCCCCCAACGACGTCTCTCAAATCAATATCGCTTGAAATAATTTCCATCGACGTTGGCCTCAACCAACCTCGTTCATCTCACTAAATATGTATTGCGGTGATTAATGGCGCAGCCCCTTACCGGTTTCCTCCTGTCGCTCTCCCAGCGAGCCAGGCCAGGGATCTGTTGTCCAAGATGCTGGTCATTGACGCCTCCAAGCGCATCTCTGTGGACGAAGCCCTGCGGCACCCCTACATCAACGTTTGGTACGACCCGGCCGAGGTGGAGGCGGTAAGTACGCCACTCATCCTTTCGGTTCAGTCGATTGTGATTTAAGGATTTATCATCATCAGGCTTATCGTGCTTCCCCCCCCGCCATCTTGTCTTGTCCAGCCTCCTCCCAAGATCACGGACAAGCAGCTGGATGAGAGGGAACACACCGTGGAGGAGTGGAAAGGTCAGACCCCATAAAGTACTGCCAACACTGCCCATCTCTGAACATATGCATGGGCATTTAGCATTTGTATCCGACTCTCTGCAATATTAATAACATTTTGAATAGGAACGGGACTACGCCAAAGTATCCAAATATGCGATCACAGAATCAGAATCAGAAATACTTAAATAATGCCAGGGGGAAATTACTTTTGTTACAACTCCAAATCTACATACAACATACAATAATTATTAAGAAACATATTTATATATAAATATATATATATATATATAAACATATCTATATACACATGGTAAAGTGTAAAATGTACAGTTAAAATGTGCAAAAAGAAGAAGGTGCAAAAGTGGAATTCCGTGTTTTGAGGTCAGGTTACAGAGAGGGGGTGTCTGACTCTCTGAGGAAGGCGTTGTAGAGATTGATGCCCACAGGCAGGAATGATTTCCTGTGGCTCTGTGGTGCATCTGGGTAAGAGGAGTCTTCTGCTGAAGGTGCTCCTCTGCTGGGCCAGTGTGTCATCTATGTGACAGTGTGTCTATCACATGACCGAGGGATCCAAGAGGGAAGTTCGGCGGCAATTATTCAGTCATTCATGCATTATTTCACCACCAGCTGGGGATATTAGTCACCTATATCCCCATACGGGAGCAATTGTTTTGCAAAATAGCACAGAAAATCCTGCGTTTGATCGCTGTAAATTCAATCATTGTGTTCTGCAGTAATCACAAGTCGATGGAGCACCGGATGCTTCCCTCAGAGAAGTGTTCCCACAGTGTTTTATAACCACCAAGAGCAACAGTATGGGTTACAGTAAACCATTCCACAGCGCTGCACATTAGTGCCTTATTAAGCCCACACACACACACACGTACACAGGGCTGTACCACTGACACTGCTGCACGGGGGTCAAGCTTGTTTGTAAACATCATTTTCAGTATCAGCCGGATGAACTCATCCCCAGGTGATAATGACTCTTAACCTCACTCCCGAATTAGAAGAAAGAAGACCCTGCAATCGAAGTGATCTTTACTCTCATCCGTTGAAGAAAAGATTGTCAAGACTGTTTTTTGAGCTTCCTACTTTTGCGTGTCCTTTTTTCAACTTTTTCTACTTTCTGTTCTTCCATGACTTTCTAGATTGTCCACTTTTTTACCCTGTTAACAGTGTTAACTTTTCATTCCCTTTCTCAGACCTGATTTATAAAGAAGTGTGTGAATGGGAGGAGTGGACCAAAAATGGAGTGATCCGAGGTCAGCCGCCTCCTTTAGGTGAGTGATCACTGGAACTGTGGAGTGAAGGTAATGTGGAGAAGTAGTACTCACACTACGCCTGTAGTGTGAGGGAACTTTTGTATATTTTAATTAAAGAAGCAGGCTTAAAGGGTGATTGTGTAATGAGTTAGTAAAATGCAAGAATATTATTTCTTGTGGGATCCATGTAATCAAATAACATAAAATTTAATAAATTTTGTATTTTTCAACATTTTTTTTTTTACTTTTTTGAGCTATTAAATATGTTTGTACATTACCTCCTGCTGCAGTGCATTGGTTACAGCAATAGTCAAAGTAGTTATTAGTCAAATAGACATTAAAGTTGGTTTCTCATGACATCGTTAAAATTTTCCCAAATCAAAAAAATAGAGATAATATGAGAAAAATATGTGAGCAATCATCAAGGAACATGAAGGAAGGAATTTACTACGATGGTGAAAGGAAACGCGGCCATCTTGCCCCCCCCCCCCCCCCCCCCGCCGGGCCCGTTCACCACGGTGCAGGTGTATCACGGGTCCCGTGTGTTTCTCTCAGCGCAGGTGCAGCAGTGATCGACCGCTCCCCGCAGCCCGCCTCCTCTTCCTCCTCGGCCAACGACGTCTCCTCCATGTCCACCGACCCCAGCAGCGACCCCACCATGACCTCTGACACAGAGAGCAGCCTGGAGAGCCACACCGCTCTGGGAGCTCTGGGCTGCTGCAGATAACACACACACACACACACACACACACAAACACACACACACACACACACACACACACACACACACACACGTGCACACGCATATATGTACAGATAAACTCTATAAGAAACACCCCTGTCGGTGCCCATGCACCCCCAGCTTCGAGGCCTAGGCTAATGGAACCTCTCATGGTAGTTTTTAGAGTTGAAGCTTTTAATGTACAGTTTGTTTTGAGTTTTTAACTCCCCATCCCCCCTTCCTCCCTCTACTGCTGTAAACGATTGTGGTTTGAAATTGTATTATTTTATTGCTGCAAAGAATTGAAGTACGTTTTGATGTGAACCTCTGACATTTTGTGGACGGGAGGGTTTCCAGTATACTGGGATGCCGTATACTGGGTACAGCTGTTTTTAAGCTACTGATGTACAGTGGATTGCCATACCGTTAGCATTAAAGAACTGATTATGTTAAGTATATTTTTTGAAATGTTCGTTTTGCATTTTTTGTATCGTTTCTGGGGACACATGAATGAATCTGCATTGAGTCTGATCAGCCCAGTAGGCTCTAACACACCACCCTGGGTCTTGTTTTAATTTCCCATTATAATTGATAATTTCCTATTATAAATTGGTAATTGATATAATTCCTATTTTTCTCTTGGCTATTATGCACTGAAGTTAACATTTGATGCTGTTATTTCACCCTCCTCGTGTTCTTCATTCTTCATTATTTGATTCTCTCCTGGCTTCTCTGACCGCTGCCGTTGTTTCTTTTGTACCAAGGCGTACTGTATAGCTGACCGTTTATTATCGTGTTTGTTAATTGATCTCGCTGTAGTGTAACTGGAACCGATGGTCTGTCGGATGAGGAGGAACAGGGTGAATGTAGAAGAACAGGAGGCTGTGGGTCCGCCCACTATGACCAGCGCTCTGGTGGCGGTGGGGGTTGGGGGGGCAGGGGGGCAGGTACTGAAGGCAGGTACCGGAGGCAGTTACTGGAGGCTCAGTCTGTGTCACTTTACCCCTTCTGTCTGAATCTCCTTTCAGATTCCTTCAGTTCTAAACTATCTTTGCTTTTGTTTGATTTAAGTGCCCTTAATCCATTCGATGATTTTCAGCCCGCCCCGTGACAGATGCTCCTCTCTCTCCCCTTTCTCGCTTTCTCGCTTTCTCTCTCTCTCTCTCTCTCTCTCTCTCTCTCTCTCTCTCTCTCTCTCTCTCTCTCTCTCTCTCTCTCTCTCTCTCTCTCTCTCTCTCTCTCTCTCTCTCTCTCTCTCTCTCTCTCTCTCTCTCTCTCTCTCTCTCTCTCTCTCTCTCTCTCTCTCTCTCTCTCTCTCTATCTATCTGGTGCATCATTGTAAGCTCTACCTCACACACACACACACACACCCACAAGCTCAACACACAGTTCATCTTCTGAAGGCACATACATTACGGAACACACCATCTAAAAGAAATGCGATGTTTTTTTTCTAAATTTGTGTTATTTATTTATTTATTTGTTTATTTATTTTTTTGTTTTGAGCGGGCAGGGGGGGGACGTTTGTATGTAATGGACATTTCTTTGTATGCATTTTGTTTTTGTTTCATTTTTTTCTGTGCAATATGATTTCTAGAATAGTAAGGTTAGTAGGTGATCTGTATATTTTACTGTTGATGTATGTATGTTTTCTGATAATCAGAAAACAGTTTGCTACCTGCCATGATTACCTTTGGATGTATATTGATGGCTCAATTCCCGACCTGCCCTATTGTCCTTGTTATGCCTGGACGCTTCCCCTTACTCTAGTCGGGCAGTAATCCCTAGCATCAGCACCCAGAATGTATTGGGAGGATAGTGATGCATGGCCTGACCTTTCCTGGACTGCATCTCAACAGTCTGTTGTGGCTTCCTCTCCTCGTGGTTTACCCTCATTGATTTCCACCACACAGAAAAACAAAACAATAGGGAGAGTAGCATTGTTCGGATTAACGCATGAGTTTCCTTAAAGCCGATCTGGTTTAGGGAAGTTGAATTTTGGGAAAAGGAGAGCGAGCCATCCAGCACTATTATGATGCTCCAGTCTTCTGACGGTTTGACTGTAAAGAGTTGTCCTGTTGTTGTGTTTACTGATAAGGTCAGTTGTGTAAATTTTAGCCTTTGGATCTTAAATTGCCTCACTAACAGACCAATTCTAAACATCAGAAATGGAAAACTGTCAACCTTCAACTCCTGCGAATAAAAAGGGGTGAATTTTAATGTAGCGTCATTCTTTTTTTCTTATAACCTGTGCTGTCAGCATGCTGGGCATACAACACAAGAGTATTTGTGCAATTGCATTTAGGACAAAATTAATTTGCAAGTGGAGTTCAACTTCTCAACCTGCAATGCAACTCATTAATTCATAAATCATCAAGAACTGCTGCAATGACTATCCTGTGGACGACCTGTAGGATGACCAGACCACAGTATTTTGTGACACAGAGCCGCCATCAATTCCCCTCTTTGGAGAATGTTCTTACCATGTTTTGCTCTTTAAACAACTAATCATCATTACTATTCCAAGAGAGGGGAGTCACCGCGGGTAAGACAAATAAACATGGAACCAAACAACATGGACATGGAAAAATATGAACATGGAAACATCAGACAACAACATGTATCGACAAAACAGAGTTAAGTCAAGGAAAACTGGAACAGCAATCGGGCACGTGGCTTCTTCCTGTCATAGTTACAGCAGTAAATGAGTGAGGAAAGGAGGGGGACGTAACCAGGAGGGGTTTCGGGTGTGTTAAAAGCCAGTGCTGTGATGAGTCCGCCTGTAGTATGTGTGTGTAGGTGTGTGTGTGTGTGCGTGCGTGCGTCTGATGTGTGTGCATGTGATGTGTCCACTGGTGAGTGTATGGTACTTGTCCTAATTGTTTTGGTTGTATGAGGTTGGTGTTATATTGTAGCTCCTCCAAGCAGCAGAAAAGGCCCAAAGCCACCCCTGAGTGTCCCGCAGCCGTACAGACACTCCATAACCGCAGGAAAGCCCCGACCCCGACCCCCCACCCCGCCCTGCAGCCACAGAAGACCCCCCCCAGCTACCAGAGAAGCCAGGAGCTTCTCTGGTAGCTGGTGGGGTCCCATGGAGCGCAAGGAGACCCTGCACCCCCGAGGCGCACACATACAACCAACCCCCACGTGCAGGCAGAACACACAGGAGTCCCCCCACGGGACGCAGAAGAACATGTTGGCCCCACCACCCTGCCTACGGTGCATCGACTCACCGACTAAGGGGCCAAGACCAGACCCTGCAATCCGAACCCCCGCCCTCAACCCGAGCCCAAAACCCACAACATGCCTCAAACCAACACATCGATGCCAGCTGCAGGCTCCTCCAAGGGCCCCAACCCCCGAAGACCGGCCAGCTTAACCCAGGGACTAGAGCAGACACCATCCCCCGGCCACACTAACACCCCTGAGGCCCCCCCCCCCCCCACCGCCACAGCACCAAGCACTACGGACATCTCCACAGCCGCTCAGCACTTACCGAGTGAGACCCGAAGGACGCCCACATGCCCCAAAACACCACGACATCGCCCCGACTTAGGAAGACAAGTATTAATGGATGGAGTTATGTCAGTGATAAAAATAGTCCATATTTCATTCAATGAATCAACCTTGTTTTTGGATATTGCCAATAGTTTTTTCATTGAGATGTATTCTATTGATAAATGTGACCATTGGGATGTTGTGAGATTATCAATTTCCAATTGAGTAATATTATTTTCTTGGCAATTATTAAGGCAACCAAAATGGGTTGATGGTTTTTGGGAGGTGGGTCAACTGAGGGAGGGTCACACAGGAGACATACAGACGGGGAGACTGGAATGCTGTGACCCAGAAGGGTTGATTGCATCTTGATGATGTTGGTCCAGAATGTTTGGATAGGTGGGCAGAGCCAGATGACATGAAAGTCGTCATCTCTGGTATTGAGGGAACAGTGAGCACAAACGTCTTTATCCAGGAATCCCATTTTGAACATTTTGTGTTGGGTGAAATGTGCTCTGTGCAAAATCTTATATTGGATGAGTGGCATTTTGGAATTACAGGTCATAGAATAGATGTTGTTGCAAATAAGCTTCCACAGGTTGATATTGTGGAAACAAGGTCTCTCTCCTTTTCCATGGTAGGTTGAGATACATTTTTAAATGACTCCTACTGTATGTAGGATGTTCGTTAATTTGATTTATTCTTTTAGAGACGGCTGCAGTTGAAGGAATTGCAGGAAACTGTGACCACCAATATTATACCTTTTGATTAGGGTTGGGAATATAAGTGAATTGTCTTCAAAAATGTGTTCCAGATCAGAAATTCCTTGTCTTTTCTAAGACCTGGAGATTATTGGGTTTTTTTTGACCAGAAAATCAGTTGTGCCAAATTGGAGCAAATTTGTTTGGAAATGGTGTAACCACTGAGTTTGTTGAATTTCCACCAGACTGACAGAGTCGTTGCGAGTCTCATAGCGTCATTGTTTTTATTCGACATTCCACATTAACATTTAAAAGAATAAACATAAAACATAAAAAAAAATAATAATCTGAACCTGAACTATATGGCTGTAATATACTGTATATCTACCTTTTATATACTCTTAAGACAATGCCCTGGCTCTCTCTCAGCCTTGTGGGGAAGGAGACCGTGGCATGGTAAAAGATGCAGAACAGGAAAAGATTGTATGGAGTAGTTATATGTGTGAAAATGGGAAGCCATTTGGACCAGAGGGGTTCTTTTTTTGGCACCAGCATTGGGGCAAGGTAGGCACAAGATGGCCGTGCTAGAAGGGACACCACAGGGTGAAGCCCTGGAGGTATTTTGTTCTTAATAGCTTTGATGCCCCAGCCCCATTCAATTGGCCAGATGAAGGCAGATTGGTCTTGTCTAGTTGGTCCGTGTGGTTCCAGTGGTCAGATCTCCCAGGGTCCTGAAGAACTCCTCCATCTCCTTCTGGAGCAGAACATTCCGGTTCTCAGCGTCTCGATGGGCACGCTCTGAGTTTCTGAGACGGATCTCCAGCATGTGAAGCTTCTTCCTCTCCTGGTCCAGCTCCTCTTCGAAGCTGCCCGCCTGGGCCTGGTGCCTGGAACAGCACTCCTCCAGCCTCACAGCAAGAGAGGAGAAAGCGGTTAGCACCTGAACAATTAAACATTCACATCAGCCTTTAACTGAGTGTGAGACAAGCTTCTACAATTGATTCACTATTACCTGCGAATGCTGTTTTCGTAGCTTATCCGCTGCATCTTCAGTTCTTGCTCAAGCTTGCCTGTCAGGTTGGGGAGACCTTCATCTGTCCCCAGACCCGGACCTTTAATTTCACCTCCTGCTCCCATCTCACTGGCAGTGCCTGTGCTGTGGGCACCATTATCCAGAGGAGCTGTGCTCTCCCTGAGCTCTGAGGATTTTGCTTGTCCCTGCCTCAAGCCAGAGTCCGCACCACTTACCTCCAGCTCTGTCAGTGAGATCTCATAGGACGTCCAGAGTGAGGGGGTGTCAGCAGGTAAGCTAAGACAAGAAGGAGCAAGCATTACATTATCATAGGCAGAAAGTCTGTGGGATTGACTGAGGGCTCTGTGATAGAGGGGTGAGTTTGCTGGGGAATGAGAGGTGTCGTCAAGAGAGATTTTCTGGGCGTCCTTGGGTAATAGGGCGGCATCCTTAAGGTAAAGGGTGCACTCTTTGGGGGATAGCGTGGAGTCTTTCAGTCTCTCTCCAGAGGAGGAAGTTCTCCTGTGGGCCCGCAGAGAACTGAGGCCGTTCATCAGCCAGTTGCCCCCACTGGCCGCTGACACGTCCCCCGCTGATCCCCCCATTTTCCCCCTCGTTGCTGCCGACCCCGGCCCCACCTTGAAAGAGCTCCGCCATGAGGGCAGGGCCTTGGACTGTTTACTGGGGCTGAGGGCGACGCCTGTTATCCCCTCCGCTTTCCCCTCTGCTTTCCCCTCCGTCTTCCCCTTTCCCTTCCCTTCCAGCCTTGCCTCCTCTCCCTTCTCTGGGGTTCTGAGAGTGACAGTGGGTTCTTCCTCTTTACTGTCCAGGGACAGAGTAGAGCTCTGCAAGTCCTCTTGGGAGGATTTGGGGCCAGATATGGGAGAAGGGCAGGTTTCTGGGACATTGTACCCCCGGGAGACCCACTCCACTCTGCTGTGCTGGTTTGGGCTCTGCTGTAGAGGGGGTCCTATGGGGTTATGTTCTACATCCTCTTCCCTCTGGAGGGTGCGGGGGTGCTCGCTGATCAGCACTGTCATGAGATGCTGCACCTGGGAGCTTCCTGTTTGCAGAAACATAAAGCACTGAGCTTGCTTACAAGATTTGACTATTTTGAAATGCAATTCTAAATATGCTTTGAAATTTAATATGAAAGCTTGAGTTTCCATCATATTTAACACCATGACATAATTTGATATTATGAACCTAAGTTGGCTTCTGCAACATGGATTTTTCAAGATATCGATATCTTAATAAGGCAATATGTATTATAGGCATTTAAAATGGCATGTCATTATTTAGATAATGTTTTTTTCCAATATTGCCCAGCCCCTGTGTGTCGCATTATTGCATCAATACGTGGCATGCTGTTCTACCCTCCATCATGGTGACGGGATCCTCCACTCTGGGCCGAAGGATGTTGGGCCCAAACACAGTAGCCAGGTTCTGGACGCTCATTTTATTCTCACTGGAGTGGGACTGAACCTCATCCAGAAACCTGAGGGGACGGAAACAAAACAAAATGTGACTGTAAGGGAGAAGCTTAGATTTTTTTTTTCTTCTGATAAGGCAATGTACTGCTGATTGGTACATAGCCTCATGTATAGAATACAATATAATTTGTGTAACATATCTGAACCCATAAAACAAATAGCTTAACGTTGATAAATGACTGAAATGTTCTATAGTATTACGTCTTTAATAAATTGATGAATTTAACAAATCACAAAAATGATCGACAGAAATCATGGATTTCATCATCAATTCCCTTCAGAATAGAGGTATACTCGACAAAAAATATTTTGGAGTTAAGTTATATTCCAGTTCAGGGATTTGATGTTCGCCTGTGACATAACCCTTATAAATTCCAATGGAGATCGTCAATATATATCATCGTAAAAAGAATCGAGTCGTTAAAATAATTTGAAGAACAAAAGCGTCACATTTTGACGACGGCTCCGTGAGACTGTGCCGTTGGGTGAGAGAATAAGAAACCTTCCCTCAGTACGAATCAGACTCACTCCGTCCTAGAGAACATAGGGGACTGAGTCACGGCGCTGGCATTGTGCAAGCTGCCTGGGTGGACTCAGCTGCCTTGGAATGTGTTTGGGAACAAAATGAAAATATTAATAGAGATGAACGAGGGCGACGTACCCAGACAAAATGTTCCCCAAGAGTGTGACGAATGCGATGTCACTTCCTGTGATGACAGCAGGGTGTAGTGAGAGAAATCTATTTTCGTATAGTGATGTAAAGGGTGGTAAATACACAGGTGTCCATTTTATTATGGAAGCACATTTTCCAAGAACACTGTTTACGCTCATGTTGGGAAAACGGTTTGTTGGTATAAAAAAAGAACAGAATATAAAAGGTTTGAAGTATTGTCTTCGTTGTCTCCATTATATATTGCTCACTTGGCCTCTGTTGAACACCTGATTTATTTGTCATATACACAATCATACATGGGGAATTTTGGCCCGTGAAGCTCTCTTTGCCACCGTAACAGGGATTAAAGGGAAACCTAAATAGACTTGGCTTGCTCACCTGCAGATGTATCTGAGGAGGTTGTAGTTGACTCGAGGAAGGGCTTTCACCTGCTTGCCAAGTTCTACAATCCCCTTAAAAAAACAACGCCAACAGGTTTATATATACAGTACACACACAGCGCTTAAGTGGGAAAAACACGTGAATCCACATTTACCATTTCCCTGTCCTTGGTAAGTAGCTGAGCACAAGAGAGAAACTGTGTGTACTTGGTGAAAGGGATCACAGGCTCAGGTAGTTCCCGAATGTACAGCTTGAGCAGTGATGCCACAGTGTGGACATCTGTGGTACTGTATCGGGAAGCAAAGAACATCGCAGGGGGTTGAAATTCATTACATCAGTCATTCTCAGCCTTTATCTTTGTCATTTTAATGAAATAATGGTAAAATTAAAATATAAATTAAATTACTGGGGATCGATGGACCTGGAATCTCTTCAAGAACCTCCTGGGGTTTCCCCAGACCCCACGTTGAGAATTACAGCATACGCGTCAAACTGGAATATAGACAATGCCCAAAAATAGTGATACAATTGGAAGATCTTGTTCCCTCACCTGTCGAACTTTGGCTTCTCGCCACGGTCGAACGCGTCTTGCAGTTCTCGAACGTGGTTGGTCTGCCCCGGGGCCCTGAACAGGCCCTCCTCCTCAAGGCCGCACTGACGGATGAAGAACACGCACTGCTCCACTAACACGGGGACCAGTCGTTTTGGGTCACACTGGCCCTCGCAGAGCATGGTCTCCTCCAGGTGCTGCCCAAAGACCCCTGCAGCAGAACATGGACACCGGCAGTAATATCAAGTCACACAAAACTCTAAGTAAACTCTGTAAGAATTCCTTTGTTTAGGGATGTGTGTGTGTGTGTGTGTGTGTGTGTGTGTGTGTGTGTGTGTGTGTGTGTGTGTGTGAATATTTCATGACTTTACCTCCGCCCAGCAGGGCCCATATCGCTCTGCGTGTGGCTCTGACCCATTCCTCCATGTCGCTCTGGGAGTTGGCCATCAGCAGGAAAGACTCATGGCTTATCCCCGTACGATCCTTTTCTCCACTGCCTCCTGAAGCAGAGAAAACACGGCACAAATCAATTTGACGAGGAAACGTCAATAGGAACACACGTACAGACCACAGTGCTGCAAATATGTGCAATCCTATATATATAATATGTGTGTGTGTGTGTGTGTGTGTGTGTATATATATATTTTTTTTTTTATATTATTATTATTTTTTATTTTTTATTTTTATTTTTTAACCTGTGCTGTCAGCATGCTGGGCATACAACGCAGAGTATTTGTATGCCATTGCATCCAGGACAGAGTTAGTCTGCAAGTGGAGTTCAAGTTCTCAACCTGCAATGCAACTCTTTATTCATTCTTAAATCATCATGAACTGCTGCAATAACTCTGTCCTGTGGATGACTTGTAGGATGAAAAGAACACAGTTTTTTGTTATAGAGAACCACCACCAACCCCCCTCTTTGGAGAACTATTTATCATGTTTGGGTCGGTAAACAACTGATCACTACTCCAAGAGGGGGAGAATCACCACGGGTGAGACAAATAAACATAGAAACAAACAACATTTACACAAAAACATAAACATTGGATGACAACATGTATTGAAAAACAGTGAATTAGGTCCAGGAAAACTGGAACTACAACTGGTCACGTGGCCTCCTCCTGTCATAGTTATGACAGTAAATGAGAGAGGAAAGGAGAGGAATGCAACCAGGAGGGTGCTGGGGTGCACTCAAAGCAGGTGTGGTGGTCTGTGCATGTGTGATGAGGCCTGTGTGTGTGCGTGCGTGCATGCGTGCGAGCGTGCGTGCGTGCGTGTAAGATGTCCACAGGTGAGTGTAAATGACTTATCCCCATTGGTACTGGCATAGAAGGTCAGTATTATGTCGCGGCGCCTCCAAGCAACGGAAGGGGCCCCAAAGCCCCCCTGAACTCTGCAGCCCTGTAGACACCCTACGGCTGCAGGAAAGCCCTGAGTACCCTGCCCTGCGGCCACAGAAGACCCCTGGGCCCCCAGACAAGCCAGAGGGCCGTGGAGCAACCCCCACGTCCAGCCCCAAGGAGCATGACCCAGTCCTATATATACTGTATGTGTGTGTGTGTGTGTGTGTGTGTGTGTGTGTGTGTGTGTGTATATATATATATATACACACTGTGTGTATATATATATACTGTGTGTATATATATATATACTGTGTATATATATATATTTATATACTCTGTGTGTGTGTATATATGTGTGTGTGTGTGTGTGTATATATATATGTGTGTGTGTGTGTGTGTGTGTGTGTGTGTGTGTGTGTATATATATATATTTACGGAAGCAAGGAAGAATGTTAATATCGGTGGTATCCTAGAATCTTGCTGTATCGAGCATAACTATTTTTGTTTTTTGATGTCCTTATTACTGCAGGGTACAAAGAGACCGCCAGTCTGCACACGCAGCTTGATTCCATCCCTTGACATTTCGGTGTGGCTTTGATGACCACATTTGACTTCTATAGCTTTCTGTCAATTTTTAATTGACCATTTTCAGTTATCAAAGGTGTGATGTATATATGTTTAATTCAAATGTTACTGAATTAAAAAAACAAAAAAAACACCTAAGGTGTTTAGATTTGAAAATGTCAGCATTCTTCTTGCTCGGTCCAGTGGTAGCAGCTGCAGTTGCACACCGTGTTATTGAACGTGAGAGAAATGACCCAGAAACACCAGCAGTCCCTGTGGACACCAGCAACTGCGCCAAAAACCCTCCACCACTCCCACTCCCACTTCTCTTCCCATGAAGGACCCCTTTTCCTTTCGCCCTTTCACTCCTCCACCACTCCCTCTCCAAGGTGACCCCACACCCACACACACATGCACATGCACAAGGACACAAAGGCAATTTAAATATGTTTCACACTCCAAAAGCATAACAGCCTGTAATGTTATTTTAAATGGATGTATAGATCTACATTTCCCAGTGTTCATATGTTCATCGGGTTATCAATAACTTGACTTTGATACCGATACCTTTTTCAATACCAATTTTATTTATTCATACTGAGTTGAAGGCCACTCACTACTTCTAAGTACAAACCTCTTTAAAGCCTATTAAATAGCATGAAAGAAAATCCCTTTTATAAAACAAATTACTTCGTTCTTCATAATTTCATCTTACTGTTCAAATTTTTTTAATCTATCTATCTTTATAGATAGATAGATATCGAACTTTGGCATTGTTTTGATGCGCAATATCGATGCAAATCGCTCAATACCATAAGAGAACCTTAATTTGATATCCAGCGCTATTTTTTTTACGGTATGTGTGTGATTTTGTCAAGCAGTAAAAATGGACAGAACATGCAACAACATCTACACAATAAGCTTTTGTGCTAAACACTTCTGGAGGTTATTAAATGTATGTAACTGAGTGGCTACTGGGCAGATCTAGTCTATTCCTCCTAAAGCATAGAACTAACAAATAATACAATTTTAATACAATGAAACGGCACATAGCAACGAAAAATAGTCTTAAGCTTATTGCTTATTGATTATTTTAGAAGTTCAACCTGGTTCCAAGCATTGGTGGTTCATACAACTCTGTAGTAAGAGCCTGTAGGACTTGTTTATGTTCTATCACGGTGTTAAATGAATGCGGTTTTTCTCTGTTTAGCCATTGTTCAACTCTTGGACGCGTGGCCGGGTTCCACGAGCACCTGTGTTGTTGTACCAGGGGTTCCAAACATGGGGTGCCAGATCCCCACAGAGGTTGCTAGAGATTGCAGGGGGGTCACAAGGCCTTGAACGATTTGGAGCATATGTTTTTGAACTGTCAGATATCGGTTAAAAAAGATATCAGTGTTGAATGGCCATCGACCTTTAATCAATACAGGAAATGGTATTGCCTCATTTAAATAGGGGGGTCTCAGATTGAATCAGGTTTGATGGGGGGCTGAACCAATGACCTCTACTATACTGCAGTCTGCAGTGCTACTACCTGTACTAATTCAACAAGGGGCTACCTATCTTACTGTACCTACCTGCACACAGCCATCACCAGCAGCTGAAACACCTCACCGTTGCGATGCCAACTCACCTGGAATGATCTCAAAAAGGTGGCGACCAGGCTCATCCTGATTGGCCAGCAGCTCGTTGACCTGGCTTCCATGGAGAGGGATGCACCCCTGGAGAAGAGAGCGCAGGAGGAGTGAGACAAAACGATAAACAGCCAGGAAAGCATAAAACAGTGGTGGAGATGTAACACACTCAAGGGCCAAACAACAAATGAATTACCGATCCTGAAACAGGACACGTTGCGCATGTAAAACATTATAGGCGCCTTCGTCCACTGAGCTCCGGGCAGCCGCTGAACTGAGAGGCAATGATGATGGAGTGAGGGATGAATTAGGGAATCACCTCTCTCTCTCTCTATCTCTACAACATCTCCTCCTCTACTTGTATTTGAAATCCCCTCCAGCAGTGACAAGGTCAAAGGTCATCTGCTAAGTGCTCTGACTGCCAACAAAGCAGGACCAGAGGGCGGCTCACTACCATGTTGTCAGTTAGCTGGCCAGCCTGGCAGGGCAGGAAAAACACAACTGGGGTCGTAATGGAACATGTGGATGTTGCCTTAATGGAAGAGGTTTTAAATTCATAAAATGAAGCAATAGACGCTATTCTTCCTTCCTTCATTATTCAATATTTTAGGAAAATCCATATTTAGTCAGAGAGCAAAAATGTGCAGTAAATCCTAAATATATCATCATATATTACATAATTTACATTGTCATGTCTGCAATCTGCTTTCAGTATCTTGTGATTTCACAGAATCAATGCCTCAGTCCTGGATAAGGGAACACAGTTGACCCATTTATCAAAGGATTGCATCGGGTGAGGTGAAAGATATATTTTCTTTTGTTTAGCAACAGTTATCCACCCATTTTCTTTTTCTGATTCCTGATCGTGGCACTGCCTCACAGCAAGAAGGTCATGGGTTCGATTCCCGCCTGGGGCGCTGTTGGCACCGTGCTCTGGGTGGGTTATCTCCCAAAAAGGAGCCATTCTGTGTTGAGTTTGCATGTTCTCCCCGTGCTCACATGGGGTTTCCTCCACCTAATGTGGGTGAGAGTAAGGACCCCCACCAAAAACATGCACGCATCAACGTCTGACCAGCGATGGACACTCATCACCAGGTCCCCGGGTGCGTCCTCGAATGCTGCCCACTGCTCCTGGCTGTGCCCCCAGAGGAAGGACAAGCCAAGGATGGGTTAAATGCAGAGGCCTCATTTCACCGGCCACCATCCAAAGCGTGTGTGTGTGTGTGCATGTGTTGTAGTGTGGTGTGACAATTAAAGATTCTTCATTCATCGGGGTGCTGGAGCCTTACACAGCTCACAGTGGGTGTAGTGGGTGGACCCTGATTAAGTTGCCAGTCCATCATGTTGGCAGCTATGGGCATTCTCCCATCCGCCCAACCTGCATGTCTTGGGATCCAACCCCAGGTCTGGGGTTGGGGTTCATAGCTGCTTCTTATTCCAAGTCTTACAGCATCTCCATACCTGGGCTTTCGTTTCATCTTGGTCCTTGTAGAAGTACAGCGCCTCAGTCCTCAAGACAAACCAACGCAGCTGCCAGTTCTTCATGATGCTCCTCTGCCTCTTCAACCAGCCGGCCTTGAGCGCCCTCTCCTGGTCCAGAGGAGAACAGGGCCTGGACACCCTGGACAGTTCTCCCAAAACCATGCTCTTGGACCGGGCTGGATAAACACACATCAACATACACACACATACACCGCGAGAGTGAGTGTGAGTGATGTACAGAAAAGAAACACTGATAAGACCCTCTCGCAGACTTTACCCTCTCTGTGCTGCTTTTATGATTCTGCACATTCATGCCAAGGACCTCCATCGTTATTATTCATGGAAGTCTCCCTATGGGGTCGAGCTAAACCAATGCATTCAGATTGCCTCCTCCAACCAAGTCCATCTGCACAGACGTGAAAGCCCAGGTGGAGGTGTGGATAAAAGCATGAAGGATACTTAAATCGAACCTCTGCTGAATTGAAAATCCTACATCTATTCATGGGCTTTATGGGATATCAAAGGAAGGTGTTGATGTCTTACTGTCAAATTGTTCTGAATCTACACAGAGGGGAGTCACGCTTTGGATCAGGCAACCATTTATTCTTACCGGCCGTATTCATCATAACGTGCTAATTAAAAAGCATGGATTATGCATTAGTACAGTACATGCATGCCTTGATGAAACAGGCACGGGGACAGCACAGTGATCCCTGAGGAATATGGAGAGAGAGAGAGAGAGAGAGAGAGAGAGAGAGGAGAAATCAATGTACACTTTTTTTTTCTTGTTAATTGCATCTCTCTTTCTGCTGAGGACAGCAGGGCATTCTATTTCTCTCTCCTGTTTATCTCTCCCCCCACCACCACCACCACCCTCGCCGCCATCACCACCACGCAACGCTATATCAGCCCTCTCTCTAATCTGCCCCATCTTTTTTACCCCTCTACCACCACTACCACCACCACCACCACCACCTGACACTACATCAGCCCTCTCTCTAATCTGCCCCTTCTTCTCATCCCTCTACCACCACCCATCACCACCACAGCCTCACGCTGGGTTTCCTTCATTTGCAGAGTCATGATTGCTGGGAGGGAGAGGCGGGCAGGCGCTGCAGTCATTAACACGGCTGCACTCTGAGAGCCAAAAACGGGCCGAACAGGATCTATAAATACAGGGGATGAGCCGTGGACTCGTACGCATATTAAACACAGACAAAAAATCTCTGAGAGCAACCTGGTCTTAGAGCATGACAAGGAGGAAGCTTCTCAGTCGCTCCCTGGATACGTTAAAAGCAGCAAAGGATTAATTAACACATGACCATATCCACCTGAATTAAGTTGCTAAATAAATATTTTAAAAGTAGATTTAATCTCATTATATATTTTATATGATGAAATGTCATTTTAACAGTAGTTTTGTCTCAGTCAAGTTCATTGAAAATGTGTGGTACCTTACTTGAGGTCAAAATCCTACTAAGGTTAAGTCATTTTCACAACAATATAAAAGCTACATATTTAATTTTCTAATTAAGGGATTCATTACAAGCACTTTGGGTAAATTATAATGTTCAATTTTTTTGGTTGAGGCCTTATCCATGATTGATTAAAGCCTGGAGGAAGTTATAAAAAAAGGTATTAATATTTTAGTGTTCCGGCACTGTTGAAAACTTTCTCTTGTCTGCAATTAACCACGTAAGGATTCCATCTGAAACCCCAATCACCAAATGCACCTCCCATTTTCAGCACTCCTCAGCAGAAGCAACGGCACCTACAGTCACATGACCAGCACGGCTCCCGTTCCCCGCTTTGGGATTTAGGTCGGATGGATCAGCGCCGAAGGCTGCGGCCGTTTGCTCTGAAAGATGGTGAACTGCAGGGTCAGGGAAGAACACGGCCGGGAATCTAATCAAAGGAGAATACCATCCTGGCAGATGAGTGATGGAGAGTGCGCTCACAGACGTGGAAAGCACATTAAAGCGACTGCTGTGCTCTCACTGTGCACGGGAAACAGACACACTGAAAATCCTACACACCTTCGGAGCAGAGCTGCATCCAAAACATTTGGACGCGTCCACGGACCAAGGCCTGGGCGGATCATGTCTACCCTGTGCCTTCATATCGGAGCTGGACCCAACCCCGCAAAAACAACCACTCCTTTCTGATTCGGGATAGAACCAATCACAGCAGTTCCGGGCGAGTTCTGACCCTTTTTAAGAAAAAAACATCCATTCCATCCACAAAAACATTCATCCACTAGCCAAAGCACTATTTAACATCGAAGAAGCTTGACCCCTGCGGCCAATCCGTGTCTCTCCACCCAGCAGCAGTCTCAGCCCCATCCGCCTCTCCTCTGGGCTCCTAACACTGTCCACCGGGACTTTTATTTCCCCTATCCTATTAATCTTGGCACTAAGAGTTTGTCCTTTGATTTACAGCTTGTATATTGGTATCCACTCGTTCATGCAAGAGGAACAGCCGCTGCGGTCGCCGAGACCACGTTGGAGCGACTAGGTTTGACAACCAACTGTTGGGATTTATGGCAGTGGTGATCACAGCATTTCCCGTCTCTAATCTGGAGGCTCTCACCTGTTCAAAGTCCCACTACCAATGCATGCAGAACCGCAACTAGTGTGTGTGCATGTGTGTGTGTGGGTGTGTCTGTATGTATGTGTTGGGGACACACTGTTCAAGACAGCATGGTCCTTGCCCTTACCCTGGAGAGAGAGAGATATATGGAAAAGACAGAGAGAGAGAGCGAGCGAGAGAGAGATACTGCGGAGAGGACAGGGAGAGATGCTGTGGAGAGAGAGAGAGAGAGAGAGAGAGACAGAGATAGAGCGAGAGAGAGAGAGAGAGAGATGCTGTGGAGAAGACAGAGAGAGAGAGAGAGAGAGAGAGAGAGAGAGAGAGAGAGAAAGAGAAGCTGTAGAGAGGATGGACAGAGAGAGATATGGAAAGGACAGACAGAGAGAGCGAAATATAGAGAGAGAGAGACAGAGAGAGAGACAGAGAGAGAGGGGGGAGTAGCAGAGGGGTAAATGGGACTGTGTCTTACCGTGGTGCGCCTGTTTTATCTTGGGACTCAGCATAGTTACTGTTGCCGTGCTGCGCCCTCTCACAGAAACATGTCTACATCCCTCCGCTCAGATGCTCACACACAAACACACACACACACACACACATACACACACGCACACACACACACACACACACACACACACTGCTTATTCCTCACGTGCACACTGCCCCGCCCTGTTACTCCTCTTCCTCCTCGCAGCATCTCTCTCCCGTTCTCCTTGTCTGTCTATCAGACTGTCGCTGCTTCTACATGTGCACACACACTCTCACACACACACACACACACACACACACACACACACACACACACACACACACACACACACACACACACACACACACACACACACACACACACACACGGTCTGTCTCTCCTACTCCTTCACTTTCTTTCCATCTATCCTCCCTCCTCTCTCCTCCTTTCTCTCGCTCTGGACCACTATCCCACTCTGCTGTCCTTCTCACATACAGAAGCCCTGCCCACTTTCTTTCTTTCCACTCCCTCCCTCTCTCACCCTCCCTGTCTCCCCCTCTCTTTCTCTCTCTCTGTGGTTGTACTTGGGGCAGAGGAGGAGTGTGAGAGGTGAGAGGATTTTCTTTGTTTTCCACTTTTAATTATTGCTGTTATGATTATGTTGTTGATTTATTTGTATGTGTATGAGTACAGTAGGTATGTGTTGTGTATTGTGTGAGCACAGTTTCCTTTTTTAGCAAAACTGTAAGTAATTTCTCATTGCCTTCATACACAATGCAGCTGATACAACTTACTATCTTGAACCTGGACCTCTTCTGCACGTGTGCAAAACGCTTTTGCACAACTGTCCGATCAGTAACCAGTCCTTGTTTACGCATGAAGGAACTCACCTCTGAGTTTCCATTTGCAAGAATGGGCCAAGTGAGAGGCAGAGGGCAAGGACAAAAGAGAGGTACTGGAGCCCATAGGTGACGAGGGGGTTAAAGAGGCAGAGGGCTTCAGGTGCGTGGTGGTGGAGTAGCTCAGAGGGGAAAGAGCTAAAGTTTCAGATGAAATTTGTGCCACGGTTATTGACCATGTTGTCAGTCATGGCCTTTCCATGAGAGAAGCCGGTCAATGGGTCCAGCCCAATCTCAGTAGATCAACTGTGGCATCAATAGTAAGAATATTTGAGAATGACAATACGTAGGTAACCATGCTGTACCACACTGTATTTCAGCATATACTGTATGTGTAAAACAGTTGTTCACAATGCCCTTCATGTGACCATCAAAATGCCCCATATTTACTGTATTTATAGAATTCAAAGACAACCAAACGCACTGGTGGCAGAGGTCAAGGCTTCACCGGGGCACAGGAGGCTGCCATAGTGGCTATGTATGTTGCCAACAGTGCCTTAAGATTGCACAAGATCCAGACCAGCAGTCAATCAAGATCACAACATCTTCGTCAATGTCAACAGCGAGAGTTTTGTTGCTTTTCATCGGGTCCTTAAAAGACACCAAGTGGGAATGAAACAGCTCTCTAAGGTCCCATTCCAAAGAAATGGTGACTGTGTGAAGGACGAATGAATGAATGAATGAATGAATGCAAATGATATGGGACTAAAGCATTTTGAGGAAGAAAAAAAAGAGAGAGAGTGAAAAATAAAATATGATATCATGATATGAGTGAAAGCTTAAGGAGGGGGACAAGCCCACCGAGCTGGGAAGGCTGAAACACCATCTCTACTAGTGGATTATCCAGCCCCAACACAGCAGCACACATACATATACAGTATGAATGGATGCATTACTAAATCTTATAAAAACAATAAAAAAAGTTGAGTAATCCAGTCACATCTACGGCGGTAATGTAGAATAATTTGCACACACATCTCTAAGCAGTGGTGGAAGAAGTACTCAGACCTTGTACTCAAGTAAAAGTACAATGACACCCCCCCCCCCCCCCCCCCCAAGTTACTCTAGTACCACACTGACATTTCTTACTTCAGTAAAAGTATATGCACTAAAGTATTAAATGTAAAAGTACTATATATATATATATATATATATATACATTTAATATAGTATTAGTATTTAGTATATACTGTATTTTTATATATATACTGTATATATACACACACACACACATGCACACACACATATATAAGTACAAATAAATATAATTCCTTTTGATATAATATTTTAAATTTCCAACTATATATATATATACTGTACATATATGTTGAGTGTAGTATTAGTTTTTAGTATATATTTTGATATATTTATATTGTATACACATACACACATAGATATATAAGTATAAATAAGTATAATTCCTTTATATATAAACTTTTAAATTTCTAAATATATTTATATATATATATATATATAAATAGCTAAATAAATAAATACAAAAAATTATATATATAGTATAAATTAAGTATATATTTGATAGCCCCTGATGTTGATGTACATAAACAGAATTTATGATTTTGTTCTAACTACTATGATGTTGCTACTTTAAGAGAAAAAAAATCCTCAAAGTAGAAGTGAAGTTGAATCTTGGAGGCGATCGTGCACACATAAAAAAGGGGAAATGCAGAAGATTGATTTTTCATTCACAAAGTTAGACGCAAACTATAAGAAAATGAACTTTACCTACTGACAGAAGTGTTTGGGTTTCACTTGGAGGTGGAGTCCTGCCTGGTTTCATGGCTGCTTATCCATCTGCACGGAGTGTATGAGTCTGAGCTGGAGCCCTTTCTGTGCCAATAACACACACACACACACGCACACACACACACACACACACACACACACACACACACACACACACACACACACACACACACACACACACACACACACACACACACAGACACACACACACACACACACACACACACACACACACACACACACACACACACACACACAACACACACACACAAACTCTAAATACGTGATATACTAGAAGCTTAGTCCGTTGCTTAATTGGTAATAGCTGACACAATCAGGTAATGGCATTCTGCAAGACCGAGCTCGGAGGGAACAGGCTCGTATTGCTGCTGTTGCTGTGGAATGTGCACGTCAACAGGCTCGAAGGAAGCTGTGGGAGAAAAATAAAGAGAAAGACAGTTTTGTCGACAAGTCAGTGTGTTACTTGCCATGTGGATGTTCAGACTTCATGACTAGGAGACGATCAGGCTGCTTGAAGGATTAATACACACACACACACACTCACACACGCACGCACACACATGCACACACACACACACACACACACACACACACACACACACACACACACACACACACACCATGGACCGTGTAGAAATGAGTGTGTGTGTGTGTGTGTGTGTGTGTGTGTGTGTGTGTGTGTGTGTGTGTGTGTGCTGCAGACTATTCAAATTTATCATGCAGGAAGTGAGTGAGAGAAGTGAATCTGATGACTTGGGGTTAAACCTGTCACACCATTCCCGCTTCTTGAATGGTTAAACAGCACAGTGAAACAAAATGGAAAAGGTGCCATCGGTTTGAGATTGTACAACAACAGGATTTAAGGCTCTAAAGCTGGTGCTCATCTCCTCTCCTCTTTTCTCCCCCCCTTTTTTTTACCAATTATGAAAAAATCACTTTTTCGGTGCTTGTACACCCACATTTGGGTCTCTGATGGGCCTTCTGACACACAAACTGTGAAGTAAGACAACCAAGTCAGTTAGTTTTTTTGCTTGTTCAGTTTTTTTGCCTCAGTCATAAAACATGTGATTCAACAAGCTGTTCAGATTTACGATCCCTTCCTCTTTCACTTGCTGCCTCAGTAGAATTAGAACCGCCCCCCCATCTGAGTAACTCCACCCCCAGCTGGAGAAATAACACGCCAACCGAACTGCTCTGTTGACTTCGCAGATCAGCACAAATCTTTTAAAAGAAAAAGGGAATTAATACCAACTGTCCATGAATAAACTGCCGACGAGGCTAGGGAAATGTAGGTATTCAAAAAATAATTCTGCTGTGTTTCTTTCTAAAAAAGAAAACGAAAGGTATGCGGTATGCTGTAACTAAAAATAGTGTGTTTTTATTGTAGATGTATTTATTTTATTTTATTTTCCAGTGTTTACTAATTGAATGAAAAAAAATAACCTCCCCGTGCCGTGTCCCCCACAAGCTTGGAGCACGGAAACGAAAGTCGGAACAAACTATAAATGAGGCCTTGTAGCTCTAATATGAGTGAAGATTCAGCAACTGGATTGCTTTTTCCTCGCCTCAAATTTGTACAGGAACAGATTTTGGTTGACTGATAAAGGAAAATCAGTGAAGTTTTATGAACTAAATACACGGGAACCTGGAAGTAAAGCTGAAATGCCATTGGCTCACAGAACTAGGGGCCTCAGGAGGGGGATGCCACCCACTGAACAGACCGTCCTGGAACAGGATGAGTTAGGAGGCATGTTAGAATCGCTAGAATGCATAATCGGAGTGGTATTTTCAGATATAAACTTCAAAAACATTTTTTGGGGACCTCAGAGACTTACATTAACATGTTGAAAAGGAGCATAATAGGTCCCCTTTAAATATTGGGTCGTTGGATATTGGTCGAGAACCCCCCTGGTGGGAGACAGTCTGTATTCAGGGCAAAAATAAAATACAATATTGAGGTTTTAAGTGGTAATACATAAGATTATGTGGTTTAGAAATCCCGTATTTGATATCTATGCCATATTTATTTATATACCGAATCCCCACTGTTCTCATTCACTTCAGTTTAATATGTGTGCTTATCGGGCTGTTAGTGTTGTATTGGCAGAGGTATGAAGAGTCAATGTGCAAATCTAACGTAAAAGTAAGAAAAAATGAATAAAAATATATTCCCTTTGATTTAAACGACCTTATGGCGGAACAGAATTTACATTTTCTTGATACGTTACGGAATTTCGTTTTCGTTTGCATACAACTAATCCTGTAGTGGACACTTTATTCACTTTCTAAAATGGCTTAATTATATTCTGTTTGGAATAATAATTACTTTACTGTCTGTAATGATTAGTTTTATTTGGCTTTTGGTGCCTGCTTTCTGCTGGGACTTATGACATGATTTGTCACTCAGAACAAACGGTGGATGTAAACAATGTTTTTGGATTGCACAATGCAATGTGCCATACACCTAAAAATGCACAATAAACAGAAAAAAACCCTATAAACATTGGCAATATACAATAAAGCAAAAAAAAACCCAACCCTCTGTATCAAAGTCTTTTGACAAAAACAGCATGATAGAACTATACATATACTTTGTTTACCATGTTGGAAAACAAAATGGTCATAACAATATAATATTGTAAATGTAAATATAATAAATGTGTTAAATAGGGGGCTAAAAGGGGGAGTTTTAGGCTCTGTTGGGCAGTTAAGATGCCTGCGAGCTTTTCCTTAACCACTCCATCCTCAGTATGGACGGCACAGCGGGCCCTAAATTTAACATGTGACCCACAGAACAAGCCAGGCTCACACCAGCTTCTGAGTGTGCGGGAAACATCATCCATAATCTAGAAATATGTTCCCAAGGGACACATAGGAAATGAGGCTGTGTAATGAAGGAAGGAGAGGCGGACCATTAGCAGGATGGAGGAAGAGCAAGCTAATGATATTATACTGGAACAACGTCTTCCAAGGGAGCTGGTGGTGGCCAGTGCGAAGGTCACTTGTTACCAGATGGACGTGCTAATCCCACATTCTGAGGTGAAACGTCCATTCTGTACCCACAGTTCAACCATAAAACTGTAGACTCCTGTCTATGCAAATAGGGCCTAAAAGGAAACCATATACACATTTTCAGACTGAAATTAACTGTTCTTCAATATGGCAGATTTTTTTTTTTTTTTTTCAAATTAAATCTGGCAGTTTGCACTTCAAGATTCAACATGCAAGAAGTTATTTGCCACATATGCAGTGAAATGTCATAACACCCGATGATTATGCACAATAAGCTCTAAAATTACTAAAAATACTAAAATGTGCGTAATCCACTCTCAAAGTCAGTTTTATTCCAAGTCTATTGTAATAAGTTAGCGTTTAGTCAGGATATCAAGCATGTCATTGCCCAGATACTTAGTATGTGTGTGCTGAGTGGTCCTAACCAGCTTTACAGGTCTGTGGTATCCCAAAATATCTTCCAATGTTGTATTAGATATTGTTTAGAAACAGAGGTTCTGTTATGCTTTTAGGCCGAGTCTTTAACCTGGCCTAAGTATAAATGAGAGTACATGGCAAAGTTTTGGTGTAATTAGTATGACCTGGAAATACGACCTAAACCAGAAAGTACACACACACACGCCAATATTAAAACAGAAATGTTGAGAACTTTGAGGCTTTTGCGTTATTTCATGTCACACTTTTATTTAAAAGTACAATTAGTCGAAAAGTGATACAAAAACACACGTGAGAAGTGGTCTAGTCTGCTAAAACACAGATGAAAAATGGCCAGCACTTTCATTAAGCTTCACAGGACGATGTGAGCCAAAATGTTCATTAAAACTTTAATTTGCTTAAATGACTTCAACGCATTCGCCTTAGGGGCAGATTCTAAAACGCGAATGGTAGTTGGAGTGTGGGACATTATTTATCAGCTCTGCGTTGAGTCAAGTCTATGTATTAAAATAAAAATATCAAAGACAACGTTCATTTCAAGTACAACAACTACTTGGTGGCAGTCAGTTTCTTTTAGGAGGATTTTAACCTAATTTATCTGCGGTTCAGACATATTCTACTAAACTCAGCAAGTTTGATTTGGGTGAGGACACTTAAACGGAATCAACGACAGATTATCAATTGGTTAATTTCTAAATGTCTATGGCTGCCTTGTCGGGCCCTGTGCGCCCCCGGCCCACGCCTCGTCTTCCCTCCAGCAGGAACGACAGCACGGTGGCCCAGCGCTGACCCAGCGGCTGCTGTCGCGCGGCGGCGTCGCACTGCCTGAAGTAGGTGGTGGTTCCCATGGCGACGGCATCAAACTGTTCTGTCAGCAGCCACGCCTCCCAGAGCAGCGTTAGTGTGTTCATCACCGCTAGGACCGCCACCCAAAACTCCGCCGCCAGCAGCATGAGCCACGATGACGGCGCACCGTGGCCCCCCGCCGACATCCTCCCGTACAGGTAGGTTGCTGCCGTGGCGACGAAAAGGAGATGGGCAATCACCATGGAGAGGATGAAGAGGAGGAAGAGCCGGCGGTTGCTGGCGCCGACGCAGCGGTTGAGGAAGAGGCAGTGGTGGTCATAGTCCTTCACGCACACATCGCACAGCTTACAATGCTTGGTGCGGTCGGGCTGGAACAGCTGCAGTGGGTGGAAGGAAGTGAAAACGCACACAACATTAAAAACATGTTCATTCAACACCTCCAGCCATTGCTGCGATATGCCATGTCTGGTATTTCTACCTCGCAGTAGGGGCAGAACCTGTAGGGGCTCTGGTTGTTCTCTACCAGGTCGGCGATGCAGGAGAACCGGGGGTCCGAGTCCCCCCTGTCCAGCGTCCCGGGGTCCTGCGTCAGGATCTTACAGAACAAACCCAGGACCAGGGAGTAGTGGAACATGGAGACCTGGATCAGGGCACTGGTGGGCCACACACGTTACACTAGTTAAGGAACGGACACACAGGTTCCTCGATTTACTCCTCATCGCATGAAGAAATAAGTCCCACATATGAGCGAGGTCAGACTCGAAAAAAAAAAATTGAAACTTTCAGACACTGAACCTCACCTGCAACAGCAGAAAGAAGCCAAGCATCACGGAAAGTGGAGCACTAACACACATCACCTCATCCACCCAATCTACAGTCCATTATTGGGCAACAGCCTGCACTCTCATCATCACTCTCAGCTTCCTCAGAGCGGTGTATTTAAACAGTATGCTGAGATGGAGAAACCTCTATGACTATACTTTTCCCCACCTGGGTGGAGTATAAGTGTGTGTGTGTGTGTGTGTGTGTCTAAGCTATTGAACATGATTACGATCACGCAGTTATTAAGAGTTTTTACGTTCCTCCTTGTGCTTTATTTTCATGTAAAGGATATTGGGCATGATTTTTCCATAGAAGCAAAGCAAGGAGTGGAACAAGCCAGCCATGAGTGTCCCCAGGTAGATGGGATTGGGTAACCTAAACACAGAGCAAAGGTGGAACAACGCCCATTTCAACTGAAGCAGCAAGCTCCACTGTAGGCAGGGCAGAGGTGGGGGAACCTTTGGTAGGTGGTCATGCGGTGGAACTGGGTGAAGATGCTTCTGGCCAGCCAGGGGAAGAGCAGGCTGCAGATGAGGCCACCGTAGCCGCCCAACATGGCTGCTATTAGCAGGATGCCAGCTCCGCTCAGGGTGGGGAACAGCAGCGTCCAGTAGTACAGGACTTGTTAGAGACACACAAACATGGTCATTATTATCGCAGCGTTATTATTACCAGATCTTTCAATAAAAACAGGGCATTAATATTCACCGTGAGATTCTTTGGGCATGTGGTATATTGGCTCATTGATATATCGATGCAGTAGTTTCGTCAGCTGCTGATGTCTAGCAAAACAAAATACTGACCATTAACATTTCAACCAACGTAAGGACTGATCTTTCTGGTCATACGTGCTGTATACTCAACACTGCGTCCCATGCAAAGGATTGTTAGCCGACTTTTGGCCAGGGAGGTTTTCCAGAGACTGAAGATTCACCTGTAGGTTTTGCCCTGCTTGCTGAGATCCAGAGGGGTGAGGCCGCTGTAGTTCTTCTGGTGGAGCAGGTAGTAGCCTGCCCTCTGCAGCAGCGTCCAGCAGACCTCGACCCCGCCTCTCTCTGCAGCCACATGGAGCGCCGTCCCCCCCTGCTGGTCAACTGCATCCACTGCACACCTCTGGAGGGCGGGCGAACGAGAGGAAATTGAATGTACTTTCTCCATATTGGTTTTCCAACATCAAAACCACACTTACCTAAATTAATATCTAAGCTATATTTTACAGGCATGCAAGGCTGAGCTGTAGACTCAGGAAACACCTATCCTGGCTTTCGTGTGCTGCTTCTGTTACAAACGTCAAAAGTGAGGATATAAAGTATTGAAAAATAGATTTCATCTAAAATTTCAGTTGTGTGGAAGTATATTTTGCTGTTGTTCCCATTTTGTTGGCGTAATCCTGTTGTTTTGTCAATCTTAAGTTGTTTGTAAATTGGTTATATGTTTCACTTATGGGTTTTATGCTCTTCCTAAAGAGGCAATAATGATGAATATGAATCAAAAGATAATAAAATAAAACAACTTAACCCCACCCCACTCCAAAAAAGTAACAAAACTAAAAGATAAATTAACCACAAACAGGCGTATTATAGAATTAAATAAATATAGAGCAGTCATTTTTGTCAGTATTTGTTTGGATGTACTTTTGATTGGGTGCATATTGCCTCCAACACCTCGATATCTGCCTCCAAAATGGCGTACCGCATACTACATAGACCCAATCCATACGATGATCCAGCGTGCTTTAGTATGAGAGTAAAAAGATTGATGGTTTTTGGGACATACTACCCCAGTTCCTTCCAGCATTTTGCAGGGTGATGACAACACTTACACCCGCCACTTCGCACCAGTAGTATCCGATGTTTACATAATAACACGCACCCAATGTAGTATGTCATCCTGGCACATGCTACATCTCACACACTAAATTGGCATTTTAAATAGTGTGCTCTTGTGCCATTTCACACACAGCTTCTCACCTACCCCTGTAAAGAGGGACCTGACCTTGTATGTGCTTGTATTTACACACCTGATCTCTGAGCAGATAGCGAACCACCTCTGTGTTGCTAGTGGATGCAGCCAGGTGGAGGGGTGTGACGTGGTACATGTCTGTGTCAGAGAACCGGAACATTCCTGTCTCCCATAAGTAGTGCATGGCTACACTAAAACATAACAAAAAAAACATTCAGTCAGTTCATAGCCTCTAAAGCTCCACGGTACATTACATATGTACAATATACTGTGTATATATATATACAATTTATATTTTTTGCAATGTGTGTGCACTTCTCTTACATGTTTCCCCCTGTCACTGCATGGTGCAAGGATGTTTTTCCTTGCAGATCAATGATGCGCAGGTCTGCCCCACGACGCATCATTTGGTGCATGATGTAGATGTTCCCTTGCCTGAGGGACAGTCAAGAGAAACGTGAACTACGCAGGATCAACAACAACAAAAACCATGAACGGTGCACTGCTCTTATTGCTGGGTCGCCACTTGCGAAGTGAATGAGCAAAAAATGCATAATATTTGTCAGGCTGTAGAGTGGAGCAATGGAATTAAATCTTCACAAACTTGACGGTATGTGTGTGTGGATGGGATGGGACCGACCTGCAGGCAAAATGAAAGGCTGTCTGCCCCGCGTCACATGTGGAGTTGGGGTCAGCTCCATTACTTAGCAGGAGGTCAACTAGGACACGGTTGCCATGGAGAGCAGCGCAGTGGAGAGGTGTGAAACCGCCCCAGCCTGGACAGCTCACACACACACACACACACACACACACACACACACACACACGCACACACACACACACACACACACGTGTTCAGCAGTTAAAATGGTTTTACACAGGGCATTAAATCCATCCTATAAAAGAAAGGAAGAATAAAAGCATAGAAATAAAAGGCTAAAAACAGATAAGGGGGCATAAAAAAAATCACTGATCACGGGTTAAAGGCAATTGAAACCAATGGCGTAGATTTCAGGGGGATACGCCCCCTCAATATTTAGAACACGTGAAAAAAAAACAAGAAAGAAGGAGAGGGCTTTTATTTATTTATTTGTTGATTTATTTTTATCATAAAAAAAACATTTTCCACCATAAATTGATGCAGACAAGGAACAGATCGGTACATAAAAATGGGGGAGGGAGGGAATGAAGTGTTTGGCGCACAGAATGCCCCGTCCCGACGAAACCTGCGCCACCGATTGAAACCATCGAGTGGTAACACAGAAACAACGTGGAAAACCCACCGAACCGGATTAATTCCGCGATCCGAACACACGGGCGTGCGCTGCCGGCTCTGTTTACCGCAAGTGATGGGAAGGGCTCCTCCTAGCACCGTGTAACGGCCAACGGACCGAACACTCGACCGCCTCAGACAGAACAATTGGGCGGAAAAGGAATGCGAAACGGTCCTCCGAACACATCGATAAATAATACTATATAATAATAATATAATTTACTATATGTGAGCATCGACGGTGCCAGCGCATTACAGACCCGTGGTGTGAATAACAACAACGTGGGACGTGGTTTGAAAGGGTGAAGCTCGCGTCAACGCCGCAACAAGCCGCAACAAATGCGGGTTGAAAGGGCCGGTGTTCTCTTGGAAAACAGCAGCAACAACAACAGCAACAACAACAACAACAACAACAAGAACAACAGCACCACGACGCACCGCACACGGGCGGTGGCTGATTTTCGGGGCGGCAGCTCAACGCACCTTTCCGCTTGAGAATCGATCGGTCGCGTTCAACGAGGCGCACGCAGCGTTCAACGTCGCCCCTCTGTATCCAGTCAAATATGTCTCCGTCGGAGCGGGCAGAACCTGGGTGCATTGTGGAGACACGGCCTCGACAGCGGCCATAAAAACGTCCGAACACAGCGATAAAACGTACATATGTGTGTTGAAAAAAATAAATAAATACAAACAGACGTGAAACCCTCGTCCGCCGCGCGTCGCTTCCCCGCAAAGTAACGGTTCCTGTCGCCGCTGACGGCGGCTACGCCCCGACGCCCCGATTGGCTGCGGCCTCGCACGTGCTCAGCGGACGACTGAGGAGGCGGCGCTTCCTCCAGGCCCCTCCCCCTTGTATCGCGTCGGCGCCTCCGACACGCGGCGCAGACGGACGACACCCTCGCCCCCCGACCCCCCCCCCCCCCCCCCCCCCGCTCACCTGATGCCCGCGGTGGACCCGGAGCGTCCCGGTTTGTCCCGGGACCGGAACGTTCCCCAATGACCACGCCCTCCTTCGCCGCACCAGCCGTTCAAACGGCGAAAGAAGCGCTCGTTCGCGACAAGCCCGCCCCCCCGAGATGCTGTGCTCGTGTCACTGAGGCGCCACGGAGAGCGTGTTAAGGGTCAAATAGAACTTTTTCTTTTGCGATATTTCTCTGAGGAATGTTGCATTGTAGAAGTAAGAGGCAAATGTCACGACTGTCTAGTTATATTCTGAAAAGGAGGATATTTCCCCATGTCCCCATTTCCAACCGATGTTTGTTGCGTTTATCATGTCTTTATTAACACAACCAGCTCATTTCTTAATCTCACATTAGCCTATGTCGTTTGGTGTGTTATTGATATGGGCTGAACACCCCTCCACAATGATTAGAATTAATAAAATATAGAAATCTAATTTTTTACCACATTAGAGGGCCCACTAATGAGCTAAATCATTCACATTTATTATTTTATTTTATTTCTGATGATTCATACTTATTAGTGGATTAAACATCCAAATTCACTCTTCAGAAATGAGACAACTATATAAACACTGTTCAATAAAGCATTGCAGGCCTAAAGCTAACGCTTAATTCCTTTTTAAAAACTCCTCTGACTCCAAAGCTCTTTTGAGTTTGTCCTTCAAGTCCTACACATTTTTTTCCTGTGCTTCTTGACTCAAATTCTTGCTCAGGTAATTTTAGTAAGTTGTTTCTCACTGACAAAAAGGTATAAAGTTGTGATTAATAAGTCATTTTGGTACATATAATAATTGATTAAAATCCACAGAAATGAACAAAATGAACCCTATTTCGCTGTGCGAAAAAGCCAAATCGGTGAATACATCCAACAATCAAAATAATATATAAATATAGATCAAAGATGTTCATTGGCCATATTATTTTGTTGAAGTTTGGCATTCTCACCTGAGCTCGGTGCGCCAACTTTCCTTCTTTTTTGGCATCTTCTTCAGCCACTTTTGTAGGGTCTGCTAAGGCCGCAGCCGGACCCGAGTAGTAGCTAGAGACTAAGTAGTAGTAGTAGTGAAACCCCTTTTAACCCCCTTGTGATGCATTAAGAGCGATATTCATATGTTGTTACTGTAATAAATGACGGAAAATGACTCAAATTCTGAATGTCTTTATTTGTGTAACATAATAGTGATTAGTGCAACGCTGAAGTAAATATGCATCAAGTTCACAGTACCGATATAGTGCAAATACAACTGGTAAAAGAAGTAAAGTGGCAGTGTAACCGTCAAGTACTGACATTTCAAGTACAATAAAGATAAAAAAGGCAAATATAAAAACAAAGATAAAAACGACAACCTATGCACTGAAAAGTCCTTTATAGCGTAAGTGTGCAACATGTCAATTAAAAAAAAAAGGAAATGTAAAAATAAAAATGTATAGCTACTAATTAAAGACAAACTATTGAATAAAATAGTCTGTGTTCAGCAATAAATAAGGGAGACATTAATGCAAAAACATGCTTGTGCTCCACTGTTTCAGTTAGTCTTTGCATGTGGCATAGAGCCACAGCTCGTACGGATGGAGTCCGTTGATTTCCTTTATTTATTCATTTATTTCAAAGATGTGTGGCCTAAAAAATAGCGACCGTTATGCAAAATGAAATGGGCCATCACATGTTTGCCAGTCAACAGAAAACTGCCTTCACAATTATAATGTATTTAATAAACCTATAAATAAATAAACGGAGGTAAGCGGTTTAACTGACTTCAATTGTAACTACACATTTGTTATAATTGTAACACATTTGAGACATCTGTTTTGAAATATTTCAAAACACATACACGATAAATACATGTTCCTTGTATTATGTAATTGTGGTGTGTGTATGGGAGGGTTTGAGCAGCCACATCTGACTCGTTGGTTGGACTAACAAGCGGCAAGCTTAAAAACTCCATCCACACACACTCGAGAAGGAGCCCTGACATGACATGTTCTCCATCTGCTCCTGGCTAATTCCACCTAGCCGCCGCTCTACAATGAACGTATGTCTACAACCCATCGTCATCTGTGTCAGAGGGCCCGGAAAACGCCACTTGGGTGGCGTGTGGTAGGAGGAAGTGCCACAGTGGCGCTCAACATAGGGTTCTGGCACGGGGAAGAGACACAGATGACAATGGGTTGGAGACATAAGTTTATTGTAGAGAGGAGGCTATTAGTCAGGAGCAGATGGAGCATGTCATAACAGGGCTCCTTCCTGAGTGTGTGGATGGTGTTTTTAAACCTGCCGCTTGTTAGCCCAACCAACGAGCGTCAGGTGTGGCTGCTCAAACCCTCCCATCCACACACCACAGTTATTTCTTATGGTTATTGTTACAGCAATTATAATTCAGGAAGATTGTAAAAATTGATATCTCTTCAAAGTCTATAAATTCTGAAAGTGGTGTTATTGGGTTTTTTATTAAGTAGAACTTACTCTAGTATGTGTCAATTGTCAATTGGGAACTGTACTGCCCAGGACAGGCGGGCCCTGCAGAGGGTGGTGCGTTCAGCTGAACGTACCACTGGAACTACCCTCCCCCCCTTGCAGGAGTTATACACCAGGAGGTGTAGCAGCAGAGCCCGTAGGATCATGAAGGATCCTCATCACCCCAACAACGGACTGTTTCAGCTGCTGCGGTCAGGCAAGCGCCTCCGCAGTCACACAGCGAGAACAGAGAGACTGAGACGGAGTTTCTTCCCTCAAGCCATCAGAACTGTCAACGCTGACCTCACCAGGGGTCCTAACTGAGCCATGCACTAGGCTCCACTACCTACTGTACTGTATGTAGCATACTGTACCGCATACTGTGTCACTGTTCAGGGTTGTTCGTGATGCCGTATTGCTGCGCCGTACTGTTGTATACTGTGCTGTATTATCCCAAACACTACCTCACTCTATTCACATTCACATGCCACTTTAATTCACATGCCACTTTAAATGCACATATCTGTATATACATAGCATATTCCTTCAACCTATTCCATTTTATTTCAATTTATTTTTATTGTATTTTATTCTATATATTTTTTATCTTATTCTATAAGTATTCCACTTACTGTATTACGTTTTAGGAGTCAGTTAGTCGGTCTATTAGAAAGGAATTTTCTACTTTTTATTTTATTTTATTTTTGTACTTTTTCCTAGGACTTATTGTGTGCTATCACCGGGTGCGTTGCATTACATTTCACTGCATATATGTATGGAAGTATGTATATGTATGTGACAAATAAAAATCTTGAATCTTGAATCTTGAATTGTCCTGAGAAGCGTATATATTTATGATGTTAAATATGCTGTGTTTTGTTTATTCCAATTGTCTTTTGGTATTATTTAAACTTATTTTTTTTCAAACATTAAGTTTAATAGTGATAAAATAATACCTGTTACTTTGTCACTTCACATGGTTGAGGGTTTGTATCTTATATTCTTTTAGTGACTGTAAAGCTATGTAACTTTTGGGATATGGTGCCCTTAAAATTTCTGAGTGCAATTACACTGTTGTAAAACTTGGTGTGCGGAAATAATGTATTTCACCAGTCAAATTTGAACCTTATCGGTCAAGTTTAAATACGTTTTTTTCCAAACCAGGCAAAAATAACAACTAATTACCAGAGCCAAACATCAAGGAAGTGACGAGGTTCCATAAAGCATAACACACTTTTTCTGTGGTTTCAAACCCAAACAAAGAAGTTACATAGTGCAAGAACAGGCGCTCGAGGGTGTGGGTGGGAATGAAAGTGGTGTCATTCTCCATATTACAAGTGAGTGTACCATCAAAATGATTTTGAACCAGTGCTGTCACGGGATCTGTGTACTGTCAACTTGTGCATGTGCGCTGTGTCTAGCGCCATCTTGGTGAGGTTACTAGTGTTCAGCACAAACTTCCACAACAATGAACCGATCTGGATGAAACCCGAGCGACGCCATGTTGGAATTGCCTCGAATACACATCTTATTCAGATTTTCTGTTGGTTCGTCAGATCCATGACATCCATAAAGGTCTGACGTCAGTCACATCTGCTCAAGCCGCCACCTTCCAAACATTGATCTAAAATAAATAACGTAAAAACATACAACCATAAAGATACAAATAAAAGCCAAAAAGTAAAACAAAGAAAAAAAATAAGCAAGGCTTTTGCAAAGATAGACATTGGTATTTTAATTTTTTTTTTTCATAGTTGAATTTTCCATATAAAATTAAAAAAATGAAACATTCTGAGGGCTTGTCGGTGGGAAACCGACAACCGACATCTCAGAGGGTCCGAGATATCAAAATAATATCTTACCCCGTAGGAAAGCACTTGATCAAAAATCTGACTGACGTGGTTGTATTGTCAGCTTTCAATAGCTGGGATATAGAATCGCAATTCTTTAAATTGCAGTTCCCTGCCGTCGCTGGACGCATTCAAACATCTGTGGCCGTACCTACCTCCCTATTTTAGGGAAATTTCTCAAGTTTGCCCAAATTTACTGAAAAGCGTTTCCCCCTGTGTTTCTGCTTTGGTCCACAGGGGGGCGCGGCAGGGCTTGCTTTCACTTCTAATGTGTAGTAATAGTAATAGTTTCCAAGGCCCATTTCTTGTTGCAATCTTCCAGCAACATGAACGTCGGTCTACTCATTGTCATTACAAATTGAAGTATGTCATTTTAACACACATCTTTGTGGGTATTTTTAGATATTTGACTTGACTGAGAATAAGGAAAAGGATTATGATTCATTACATAGGGACATGTGACAAATCTATAAAAAGACGTGCATTTGCGTGCGTGCGTGGTGGGAGGGGGTGATCTAACCAGCCCAACAACACTTGTCAACTTCTGCTTTCTCCAAGGAAGTAGGAAGGAGGCACATGACCTGGGCCAGCTGATGCAAATTGCTCCCCCCTGTGCAAAGTTCAGTCGGTGTGCGTGTGTCTGAAGCAGATTAGTGAGGGGCGGTGGGGTTTGGAGCCAGATCCGCTACAGGGCTTTACGGTCATGTCTTAACGGGTCCCAGCTTGGCCGCTGTGGAATGGGAAAGGAGGAAAAGGAGGAAGAAGCATTTGAGTTGGATTCAGCAACAACGCTGGGACCACTGTCCTAGATCCTTGGGGGATTCCTGATGGCACTCACACTACCTCAGGTAGGTACAGTAAGCAGTGTTTGTGCTGTCAATACTAAAGTCTGGCATTGCTTATAGCATACATATAGTTAAATAAAGGCTGAAGATATATTCTCAGTCTCACATACTATGTTTTGTGTGTATCTCACTGTAAAACTGAAATGCTCTGTGTATGCTGTTATTATGATAGTATCACATACTATATCTACACTCTGGCGGTTTTCTCACACTGCACTCAATTAAAGTGAAACTGCAAAGCCCAAAAGCCTTTTGCTCTGGAATGGAATGTGAAATACCTCTCCTACTGTTCACCCGTCATTATGATTTAAATTTAAAATCATTGCTCATGGGAGACAGTTAAAAAAAGAGATAAACAAGAGAGATCAGATCAGCGTCAGATGCGTTCCTCCTCAGGCTCAGCCGGGAGATGTGGAGAGGATCAACGAAGAGACGGGGGAGCTCAGCGCCTCGGGGGAGCTGGCCGCGTCGGGCACGCCGAGGACGGAGAGAGGAGGAGGGGCAGGCGGCCGCCACAGCCCGCTGCCCCAAAAACAGCAGCTCGCGGACCTGCTGCGGGAGATGAAGGCGAGCCCGGGTGTCGACCCCCGGAGCCCCCACCACGAGGCTGCGCAGCCAAGAGAGCAGCGCCTCCTGAGGGCCCTTCCCCTTTACATAAAGGTACAGCCCAGTGGAGTGAGGGTCATGGGTCATGGAGTGAGGGTCATGGGTCACCATCACCCCACTTTTCTCACTCACCGATGCTTTTCGGGGACAAAGTGTTAGATAAAAACAAACACGAAGAAACTATGTTGTAGAAACAGAGATTGAAGTATGACTGGATGTTGTTTTAAGGTCCCATGGTGGTGGGTGGGCTGCTTACAGTCCTGGACGCTGCAAACCGACCCGCAGACGCAACCAGAAGCCCCCGGCAGCGCCGCCTTCGTTCACTATTATTGCACATCTTTTTGTTTTAACCACATTTCGCCGCGCTACTCGTCGCAAGTTCTCGAGTCGCAGACGCGCAAAATATTCGTTTAGAAACCGCACCTGGTTCGAGCGCGACGAATGTTTTAAAACCTTTAAAAACAATGTCTTCACTTCGTCAAGTCCAATGCGGAAATACGGGAGATATGACGTAACGAAAATACGTACGCGGCCAAGCAAGCGGGCCAATCATGGCGCTTGCGGTGCCGCGTCGCCGGTAGTTGCTCCTGCGTGGCTCCGGTGGTGTTTTGACGTGCGACCCTAATTTGGCGGTTAGCCTGGACGCCGTAGGGTAGTACAGACGGAAAGTAAATCTTACGAAAGGGTCCGGCTGCAGACCTCTCTCCTGGGGCCGCTGACCTCCTTCCTGGGCTCCCAGTTCCGTGATCCAATGGGGTTTGAGCATCACCTTCCTTGGGAGGCTCCCAGTTCTGTGAGCCATCACTCCCCGATGGTCGGAAGATGCATTGTATTTTCTTTTGCCAGGTCATAGTTCCCTATATTCTGTAGTTATATACTGTAATATATATATATAACAAATATAAAAATATGTCAATATTAGTTGTTAAATATTGAAGTGCGAAACAAAATCCCCATGGATTCATATAATTAATATGTATGAGTGGATATTAGACTAAATAGAACTAGATGAAAATGATATATTAGAAATCGAATTATTAATATATTAAGACTACAAATATTCTTATATATATTGCAAATATTAAAATACATCAATATTTGTTAACTAATAATGGATGCGCAAAAAACAAATACCCATGTATTCATATCATTAATATATTAATATGTATGACTGAATACAGTACTTGACAAAATATAATTAGATAAACGATATATTAGAAATCAAATTATGAATATATAAAGACTATGTACTTTAATATATATTTAAACTATTAAAATACATCATTTAAAACATTTAAAAAATTATTGATGAGCAAAAACAAATACCTATTTAACATATCATTAATATATGAATATGTATACGTGCCTTTTCAATCATTCCAAACTACAGGGAATAAGTATGAACTCTGAATCTCCACAAACTTCCATTACACTGTTAATTGTCACCCAATTATGTAAACCCTATCAGAGTAAACAATTACAAATCCAGTGTTGCTGCAGGTGGTGATTGTAGGAGTCCAAAGAGAAAACATTCACAACACAGTAGGTAGGCTCATGGTTCCCAACAATAACATTTTATTGCCTTTTTAAAACTGGCACACACGGGATGTCAAGGGTCTCTGACTTGCGACATGAACCAATCGTAGTCTTCTTGAAAAATTCCCCATCAATTCCTGACATTCTTCATTGTGTGCTTTAAGCAGTTGTTCTTCTACTTCCTTTTGTTGTCTTGATTCCCAACACGAGATGGTGGCTGGACATTGACACAGGCAGAGCTGCTGACCCATTGCAAGATTGCAAATGTCTGCACATGTCATCCTTTCTTATTATTGTGACATAACAGCCAGGGCAATGGAAATGGCCATGTGTAACACTAATTGATCAGAATTACAGCAGCAGATTTAATCATTTTTTGTTCTACACACACACACACAAACTGCTCTATGACCTGTTTCGAAAGATTTACTCAGAACACAGGGTCTCACTCAGGAACAGCAACCTTGGGGAAATCAGACATCCTTTTATGGAAGTGGAAGTCGAACACAGGATTCGTCTGCCTGTTGCTAATGTTGAGGTGATTTAGGCAAAGCCGCTGAGCTCCATGTGTCACGGCGTATAAAAAGTTAGTAAACATAGCGTAAAAGGTTTTAGACACGGGTCACCGGAAACACACACACACACAGCACCCACCACTTTAGCCGTTGTTCTCACTGTCGCAGGTGTGCGAGGCCGGCTGCCGAGCTGAAGGGCCGGACCTCGGTGGGTTTGCGGCACTCACGGCCGAGATGGTGGTCCTCAGCATCCACAGCAGACTGGCAGACAGGCCTGCAGGTAATCTGCACCCTTTTTTACCCTGGGACACTTTGGGGTTTTCCTGGGGTTTTCCACCCGTGCAATGTGGTTCCACCATCACTGTGGCCATTGTTTCAATGCGGCTTGTATCCATTGTATCATTTACCTTAGTAGTGGTATTAGAAATAACCCATAATATAAGAAAACACATCATATTATTGACAATTGTGGAACCGGCACATTGAGCGCATGTATATGTATGTGACAAATAACATCTTGAATCTTGAGTATTGAACATTCAGAGGTTTGTATCTTGATGCATGAAATGCTGTCTGGAGACTCATTTCACAACATCTTCCACACTGGCTCCAGTGGGATTAGATCTAGTTGTCAAGAGTGTGACGCGTTACTTATTTCCCTTATGTTTGAAAATGTGATCTTAAATAACATTGCTGTGGGTAAACTAAGTGGATTGAAGCTCCTCACATCAGTTGTGAATAGAATGTGTACCGTGCACTAATATCCAGGTGGACCACAGGCTTTGGACCAGAGTGGATGTGGGGCTTCAGAAGAGGGATTGCAATGACTTTGAGGGATTAGATAAAATCAGAGAATTCTGGTTAATACCACACTGTCTGTGTGTGTGTGTGTGTGTGTGTGTGTGTGTGTGTGTGTGTGTGTGTGTGTGTGTGTCGGTGTGGGACCTCGGCATGGTTCCCTACATCAAGATCTTCCTGGATGCCGAGCGCTACCGGGGTCCCACTCTGAGCATCCTGGAACAGCTCGCGGAGATTAAAACACAATACAATGATTTGCAAATCCTTTTCAACCTATATTCAATTGAATACACTACAAAGACAAGATATTGATAAACTTTATTGTTTTTTTTTACAAATATTCACTCATTTTGAATTTGATGCCTGCAACACGTTCCAAAAAAGCTGGGACAGGGGCAACAAAAGACTGGGAAAGTTGAGGAATGCTCAAAAAACACCTGTTTGGAACATTCCATAGGTGAACAGGTTAATTGGAAACAGGTGAGTGTCATGATTGGGTATAAAAGGAGCATCCCCGAAAGGCTCAGAAAAGCAAGGATGGGGCGAGGTTCACCACTTTGTGAACAACTGTGTGAGCAAATAGTCCAACAGGTTAAGAACACCGTTTCTCAACGTACAATTGCAAGGAATTTAGAGATTTCATCATCTACAGTCCATAATATCATCAAAAGATTCAGAGAATCTGGAGAAATCTCTGCACCTAAGCGGAAAGGGTGAAAACCAACATTGAATGCCTGTGACCTTCGATCCCTCAGGCAGCACTGCATTACAAACCAACATCATTCTGTAAAGGATATTACCACGTGGGCTCAGGAACACTTTGGAAAACCATTGTCAGTTAACACAGTTCGTCGCTACATCTATAAGTGTAAGTTAAAACTCTAACATGCAAAGCGAAAGCCATATACAGTATCAACAACACCCAGAAACGCCTCTGGCTTCTTTAGGCCCGAGCTCATCTGAGATGGACTGACGCAAAGTGGAAAAGTGTGCTGTGGTCTGTTGAGTCCACATTTCAAATTGTTTTTGGAAATTATGGACGTCGTGTCCTCCGGGCCAAAGAGGAAAAGGACCATCCAGATTGTTATCAGCGCAAAGTTCAAAAGCCAGCATCTGTGATGGGTGGATGTGGATGTGTTAGTGCCCATGGCATGGGTAACTTGCACATCTGTGAAGGCACTATTAATGCTGAAAGGTACATACAGGTTTTGGAGCAACATACAGTATGCTGCCATCCAAGCAATGTCTTTTTCAGGGAAGTCCCTGCTTATTTCAGCAAGACAATGCCAAGCCACATTCTGCATGTGTTAAAACAGCGTGCCTCGTCGTAAAAGAGTGTGGGTACGAGACTGGTCTGCCTGCATTCCAGACCTGTCTCCCATTGAAAATGTGTGGCACACTATGAAGCGCAAAGTACAACAACGGAGACCCCGGACTGTTGAGCAACTGAAGTCGTACATCAAGCAAGAATGGGAAAGAATTCCACCTACAAAGTTTCAACAATTAGTGTCCTCAGTTCCCAAACGCTTATTGAGTGTTGTTAAAAGGAAAGGTGATGTAACACAGTGGTAAACTTGCCCCTGTCCCAGCTTTTTTTGGAACGTGTTGCGGGCATCAAGTTCAAAATGAGTGAATTTTTGCAAAAAAGCAATGCAGTTTGAACATTAAATATCTTGTCTTTGTAGTGCATTCAATTGAATAGGATTTGCAAATCATTGTATTCTGTTTTTATTTACATTTTACACATCGCCCAACTTCATAAATATATACTGTACTGTGTGTGTGTGTGTGTGTGTGTGTGTGTGTGTGTGTGTAAACAAACCCACACAAAACCTCAACCTTCAACAATTCAAACCCAAAGAAGGAAACACAATGAACATTTCTCACTTCGGTTTTTCAAATGCAGAATTTGCAAAGACCAAAAATGCAAGAATCCTATTTCCCTAAATAAATGCGTACATATGCACAATGCCTCTTCCGTTTAAAAACAGACAGAATTGCATGCATGCATATGCTGCTCCATGAGAGAAAACTACCCCCGCCCCCGTGTAAGCTTCTTTTTTGGAGATAAGGAATCGTCATGTGATGCGTCCTGTGTGCTTCCAGAGGAGGCTCGCAGCGAGGTGGTGGAGTTCTTCCGAAGGTCCCCTGGAGCGGCAGGGTGTGAGAAGGACAATTCGGGGTGGCTCCTCCTGAGGACCCTGTCCCTGTTCGCAGCTGACGACTCGGTGCGTAAAACTCTCACCAACTCCAGGAGCCGCAGGTTTATCCGTCTCAGCTTCTCAGAACTGACAGCCCCCTCACGTGCCCTTGTGGTTATCACACTTATTCATCAGGAGCGCCTAACTGCTATTTGAGGGCCAGACAATTCCACGTCACATTTGATCATATTAATACTTTGCGCGGATAGATTCAGAAAGACATTTCTTCAAATACATAGACAAGGGATCCTATTCGCCATGTGCACCTCCTCGCCACCGTACGTCTGCCTATCTCTATAGTGCATTTCTCTTGATTGGTGTTTTATATTTTGTGTAGCTACAATGTCACTTGTTAATTACATTGATGATAATGGAATACATTGTCTTTGTATTCTGTATTTTGAAATGGTGCTTTACAAATATTTCTAATACATTTCCCTTGAATGTTATTTACACATGTAGTAGTGTGCGAAACAGTATAAATGAGGGTAGTCAATCCATTATTTCTGGATTTGTTGTGTGTTTGTGTAGGACTTGTGTTGCATAAATCCAGATCTCCCCGCGGCGCTGGTCAAGTGTCTCTACCTGCTTGTGTGCCTTCCAGCGAGGAAGGACAGCACCGCCAAAGAAGAGACCTTTCTGGAGCTTCTCACTCAGGTGAACAGAAGTCCATCCACTCTTCATGAATCTGAAGTAGGTCTTTAATTTGCGCTTTCCAACTGCAGAGGTCTCTGTTTGGTCCTTACTTGGTCATCTGAGGACTTGTGCTGTATTCAAGACGACTCGGAGCTTGTTAATGTCACAACTATTAAATCTCCAAGTGACCTCTGTGGAGAAAGATGTAGATACTAGGATACTACAGGCAATACGAACATGTGGAACACAGTATGAGCACATGTCGCACAACTACTCATTCTATTAAGTGTGGAGACTCAAACAAGCACTTTTATTACGACTCTGTTCCTGCCACCAACCACAAAGGATGCCAGGCTTCCCACATGTTTTGTTGCTATGAACTCTTGAGTTGTACTCGGCCACGGAATCCAGAAATGATTCAGTTCAATACGTCCATTCGATTTAGGTAATTTTTCCGGGGTTTTCGGGTTTACTTGAACGCAGCATTAGCACATCCTCATGCTCTCTTTTATCTCTCTCTCCTAGGTCCTCCTCCAGCTCTCTCGGCAGCCGGTTTACGTTGAGAAGATGGTGGAGACTCAGGAGCTGCAGTGTCTGATCATCGGCCTCACATCGCTGTGGGACCAGACCAGCGCCCCCTGGAGGCACCAGGCCTCCCGGGTCCTCCGGGCCTTGTCAGCTGCACAGACCTGCAATATTATCCCCAGCCTGCTCGGTGAGGCAGCCACAAAGCTTTTTGGATTTCAAGTCCCCTTTCCATTTGGCCTATACATTATGTGTGAGGGTGCCAGGGTTTTTTGGTCTTTGGTATTGAGAGTATTCAGGGTAAAAAAAACAAAGAAAATGAAATCATACTGTATGTTTAGCTACATTACATTTACATTTAGTCATTTAGCAGACGCTTTTATCCAAAGCGACTTACAATTATTCAAACACCGACGGACGCAACCATCAGGAGCAATTAGGGGTTAAGTGTCTTGCTCAAGGACACTACAGCCTGCTAGCAGGAGGAGCCTGGGATCCAACCAGCAACCTTTAGATCACTAGACCACCAGCTCTACCGCCTGAGCTACCATCCCCATGCTACACTAGTTAATGCCATATGTGCATAAAGATTTATTTCCTAGATGAATGAATTAATTCTACCAGAGCAGTTACAACATGTTCGAGCCCGGACAAGTTTCTTTCGCATGATGCGTCAATCTGCGCAAATTATCTGCTTAAATGTCTCAATATATTGGAGATTTATTTCGATGTTATTGGCTGGGGTCTCTTCCATGAAAAGAGTTACTGAATATTTTACTCCATCTGACATTACATCAATTTCTACCTTCCACGATCACGCATCTACGCTAAAAATTCTCCATCAGTTCATCCTGCGGTGGAGAGGATAGTTGACCTGATGTAAAAAAAACGTAATGTAAGCATTTTCCACGTTGCATTGTTAAAATCTGTCCATTTCTCTCACCCGTTGTCCCTCCGGCTGCCAGATAAGAACAGTGTTCGTATCTGCATCCAGAACTTGCTGCAGATCAGCGCTGACGTCCCGGGGCCGGTGCTCGCTGAGGTGGCCGTGGCCGTGTTCAGTTTCATCACAGACACGTATTCCCTCAACACCGCGCTCTTCATCGAGTTCGACACCCACAGCGGCTATATGGCGCTGGAGGGCATCCTCAAGCGGTGAGCTATGTCAATTAAAAAGGCAGACAGAGTGGCATGGTTCTGGAAAAACTAGGGATGGTTTTTGTCAGTCGATGAGCCCTAGGCTGGAATACTTTACCACAAGTGATCCGTCTTTTTTAAGTCAATTATAGTTTTTGTTTTGATGTTGCTGGGGAAAATATATTTCTTGAAGCTTATATCAGGATTTATAAAGGGCACGCTCTCTGAAAAACAAAAAACAAAAATGGTATTTAATTGGCCATATTTAATGAGATTACAACTACAAAGAAAACCATGTAACCCATTCATATGATTCAATCACGACTTTTAGAAAAGCCTAAAAAAGGGCACTTTATTTCATGATCAAAGAGTCCCTTATCTATTAACGGTGACCTCTCTTCCTACCATTGCCCTGTGTGAACTCCAGCTGCGACGCCGGCGTGCCAGCGGATCAGTTTGCGCCCGTGTGCGACCTCCTGGATCTTGTGGCGTCACTCACGCTGTGTGGGAAGGCCGAGCTGAAGGTGACGCTGTGCGTCAGCAACCCCCAACCCCCGGGCTTCCAGTTCGACCCCTCTCTCGCCCAAGGTACTGTACGGCAGCCCTCAGATTCCATAACTCACTCACTCACTCACTCTGTACTCTGGCTTCTCTCTCAGATTATTTTTGTACTCAGGGATTATCATCTATTTTTAAATTTTCCATGGACAGTGGCTGACGGGGGGGTTAATAAACAAGCCTTGTGTCGGTTCCTGATAAAACCTTAAAGTCCAGTTTACAGGGCTTCACATTTTAAGGAAAAAACTTGCAGATAAATCACTAAGGGAGGGGGGGGGCATAGTTAGCTTACTCGAAATCAAGTTCTATGATCATAGTCAAAGCCCTCAAGCTTTGTCCTTTTTGGTTTCCAGAGCGCACGTGTGTCTTGAAAATTTGAACGTATCCATCAGCCCAGCAGCCGTGGCCTGCTGCTATAAAAGAGTCCAGCGCCCGCTATTCTGCTCCCCAAGGATCTTCAGCCACCCTAGGAAAGCAGCAGGGCAGGAAAAGCTAGAGGGCTTCGCCTATGATCATAGAACTTGATTTTGAGTAAGCTAACTATCGTACTATTTCACATAGGTTCCTGCCCTCTAGCTTTGTCCTTGTTGGCATAAAGCAAAGCCAGTTGAGTCCCTGCTGTCAAAAGACAAGGCAATAGCTCTGCCATTACAACCGGCAGAGCTATAGGCATAATAACTTCAAAGAAATAACAACAGTGGGAACAGCGTTCCACTGATACCTGGCTCCGGGGTGCTAGGACGGGGCACACTCTCTTCGCTCTCACTCTCGTTAGCAGGCGGTCTATGAGGTGGATCAGAGGGAATTGCGTATAGCAGCCAGGGGGAGTAGGTGAATGCATCCACTCCAGTGGGGGTTAGTGCCGTCGGTGAAGGGAGAGCCAGAGCGGACACTGAGCGTTCTGCCTGGTTGCAAACAGGTCCACCCGTGCCTCTCCGACACGGCACGCAGAATGGACCCCCAGGGACATTGGATCAGCCCCTACATTCTGTATTCCAGGAATGTAGGGAGCTCTCTGCCTGCAGAGGTTAGCATGTGCCCAGTGCCACTGTCTGGGAGCCCCTGGAAATTGTCACAGAGCAGACGTACCGTGGGTACGCTAACCTCTGGTGCCAGGGAGATTAAAGATGCTCCAGGTGAACCCGCTTCCTCGTACTCATCCACAAGTGGGGGATCTGCCCCGTGCGGGGGAGACAGAGGGATGGAGAAGATCCTGCTTGTTCCCTGCACCAAACAGAAAAATGGCATCCTCCAGAGGGACGCCGTCGTTGGAAAAAGAAGTGAGTGAGACGGTGGTGTCGCTCACATTTCGGCAGGGCCGCACGTGTCGTGCACGTAGTTGAGTCTTCGGCACCCTGTTTGCCATGGAAGGAGCCCAGGCATTCAAAGCACCAGACGTGGTGGTCCTCCGGCAACAAATAGGCCGGGAATCGCACCGCCGGCCAATGGAACCTGGCCCTGAAAAGGGCTGTAGTGGTGAGACGCTAGCGTCGCTCATCTTCAGATCTTCGAGGGTGCTTCGCTCTTCAGTGAATGGTCGCTGAAGAAAGAAGGGAGCAGAATTGTGGGTGCAGGGCCCTCAGGGACAGGCCACAGCTGATAGGGTGATGGGTACATTCAAAATTTCAGTAAGACGTGCATGAGCGTGGGGAAGACAATAAGGACGAAGCTAGAGGGCAGAGCCTATGTGAAATAGTACAAAAGGTTCTCAGTAGGTTTTTAATAAGGAATTAGAATATTTGAATATTCATAATATTTATAATATTTGTTATAATAATCATAATTTTTAGGGGTCCACCAAATTGTGAAATTAGTGAAAAACTGACGAAATTTGACCCGAAGTAGCCAAACGTTCGTGCATGACTGACATACCAACGTTCTAAAACTTCCGATCGGTGGTGGGGTGAGATGAGTTTTGTGAGTAAGACGCTTACTGTAGGTTATGGATACATTTAATGCTTAATGTGTTTTTTAAAAGGAGAGCTAGGGTGAATAATAAACAGCTGTTATTGGTTTACACAGCGCACAAACACACCACACTCCAGTTGTGTGTGTGTGTGTGTGTGTGTGTGTGTGTGTGTGTGTGTGTGTGTGTGTGTGTGTGTGTGTGTGTGTGTGTGTGTGTGTGTGTGTGTGTGTGTGTGTGTGTGTGTGGTCTTGTCTTAACTGCTTGACGTCGGCACGGCGCTTCATTTGATATTTTATCTCTTTTGCCCTTTTTGTAAATATAAACATTCTGTTCAAACCTAACCCGGTGCCCTGTACCTCCTGCAGCATTCAAGCCGGTCCTAACACACAAACTGTTGGAGTCCAAAACAGTCCAAAACACATTCTGTGTTTGTGTCCTCATACATGGAGTTCGCTTGCAGCTCCAGAGCGACAGGGTCCTAATCGTGTCCGTTTTATTTTAGTCCTGAAAGTTTGAAAAGTTGATGAAATGCCTCTGAGGGACATGCAGCGTTTAATCAGTTTGAATGGAACCGTGTTGTTGGGAGGAGCGGCAGCATGAACTGATGCTGCGTTCCATGGGAAGTAGAAAATTTGCACTTGGTGTCGATAATGGACCCTGTGTATTGCTGCCTGCAGCTATATTTTCATTTATTTCTTGTTGCTTTTTTTGTCATGAGATAATTTCAACGAAATGTTTGAAAGATTATGATAAAGCAAAAGATGAGTTAGTTATTAGAAAAAAAAGCTCTAGCTCTTACAAATAGCAAAAAAAAGTTAAAAATACTTTCTCAAACTCTGTGGCTGATGCCGGGTCACAGACTGGTGGTTCCAAACCACCGGTCTAACACACACATGCAAATACCCTTTGGTTTAAAAAAAGGAGCCTTGGTTACCTCAACAGCTCGCATTGCATTATATTGCCCCTGCACTTATGAGAAATGCAAGCGTAACTCGGAAGAATTTAATCTGACTGGGTGCGCGGTCGAGATGATTACTGTAGAGGAAGAATGTTTCAGCAGTTCCTCCTCGTCGGTCAAAGGAGGCAGCGTGTGTCATAATGGAGCCCACACATTCAAGCAACTACAAAAACATGAAATAGATGACACTATAGAGCAAGTTCTGTTTTTTTTTGTCTTTCTTCTGTTTCTCTTTGCACTGGCAAAATCCCCCCCCCCAGGCCTCAACCCTCAGGTTAACAGGAAGCTGAGATGATTATGTCAGGGATGATAAAGTGGAGGCCTCGCTGCTAACCGAGTTAGAGTGCCCCACATCCACTCACCAGCAGCCTACACCAATCAGCCATCTATCATGGACACACACACACACACACACACACACACACACACACTTCCGTCAACACTCTAAATACAGTGTCCCTTACAAAGACACACACAGTCATGAACACACACACACATGCACACACACATGGCAGCCATCGATCAAAAGGTGGAGTAGATCTCTTGCCAATGGAGGGACAAAGGCACTGCTTTGGGATGATCTTATTTGGTTCTGATATGATTTTGATTAAGTGTGAAAATGAATTATATTACAGGGTGATTATTTATTTATTTTCTGCAAACACCAGCATTGTTTCAGCCTCCAAATTCAACGCCTTCTCCGGATATTTTGACAGTGCAGCAGCAAAACTCTATCAATGTTAATCAAGCTGCTTTTCGCCGTCATCCTACACGTTGGGGCTGTTTGTTTTCAATGCGTCCGTGTTTGAATAACTCGATTGACTCGTGCATTTCAGTGTTTGCTACACCGGTAAAGTTGTTTGTAATTCAATTCTGTTTACTTTCGCAAAAGAAATTGACTGTTTGACCTTGCCCGACCAAAATATGATAAATAGATCCTCAAGTATTCCTAATCGATGTTGAACTCACCTCGTGTTGCAGGAGGTAATAGAGTATCAGGAAATATTCTCTGCAGACACGAATCGACACACATGGCTCCCGTCTCCATTTTGAAATGGAAAATGTTGGCGTGTAGGACGTTTTGCAGGGTTCATTCCTCTCTTGAAAGTTTGGATGTGTTTGAAATGTGAATAAACCGCTGGATAATGGTGCAATTTTCTCTGCGATGCTTAGAGCAAGTTAACGCTTGAAAAGCCCACTCTTCCCCCTCACAAAGCCTGCCGACCTCTGTCTATTTTACGCTGCTCATGTCTGACCCTTGTCTGTAGGTTCTGCAGTAAGGAACCTTCCGGCTTTCAGGCTCCTCCAGAACTCCTTGCTGAGGTCAGAAGACTCCACACTCTGCTGCCAGATCCTTAGGGCGGTGCAGACCATCTGGGGATGGGACCAGTCCAACTTCTTTCTCCTGGAGTGGACCATCCAGTCGTTGGCCCAATTCGCCACCTGTGTGTGGCGGAAGCCTCCGCCGGTCCACAAACAGTTCTTCTCTCTACTGGAAATGGTATCGCTTATAACCCAAGCTCCAATTTTAGCCTCATGAAATTGTGTTTTTTAAAAATTTTTCTGCAATCAGCCTGAGAAACCCCTCGGTCTCTCCAACAGGTGGTGTTTCAGCTGAACTACATCCCTCATGAGACCCTGCGGGCGGTGCAGGGTGTCCTGAAGCAGAGCTGGACCGGGGCTCTGGCCGGAGCCGTAACGGACGTGGAGTTTGGGGTGGCAGCTCTCAGCTGTTTCAACGGGTGGGTGCATAGATCTGTCCTAAAACTGCAAGTAGAGTTGTTATCCCTGGTATGTTTGCCTACTGTAGGCCCACATTTCTCTAACCTCTGCTCTCCAGGATGGCTGTGAGAAGCGGCCTACTCGCAGACGTGCTGAGCGAGGGAGGCTTGCTGGAATTGCTGCTGTGGGAGCTTCGGAAGAGAGCAAAGATCCTCAGGAAGGCTGGAGACGCTTCTGCCTCCCCAGCAGGTCTGTGGCAACATATCCATCCATCTCCAAAAATAAATATGATTGAGCACACTCTTAATTTAATAGGTGCTGGGCTAAGACCCTCTGTATTTAGATCTGAGGATGTGGAAGGATTGTTGGTATTTTAATTAAATGTGTTTAAGGATCATTAAATAGTGTTTCTTGATCTTCAATTCCCGACCGTCCATATTAATTTTCACCCAACAGAATGATTTTGTCTCCCTAGAGCCGCAGCTCTCACTAACGTTTCGAACCTCTGATCACACCAAAGCCTGAGAGTAGCACCTGCAAGTCAGCATTCCACAAAAATACCACACATTCCTCTCTAATACGCAATCTCTCATCATGGAGCTTGAATATAGAGTTATTTCAAATGCATCAGATCTTCAGGCAGAAAAAAAAAGGCAAATGCAGGTAAATTTCAGCCATGATTTAATTATGGATTTATGAAAACAAATTTTGAACCCCTGGTACATTGCATCTATGAAGTTATAAATTGTAAACCACAGCATCTAGATGTTTCATTTTGATTAATTTGTAAACATCACTCTGTAACTAGTGTCTGAGAAACGCCACAACCTCTCCAATAATAATAGACATTGACATTGAATAAACATGGAGGGTGAAGGGCTAATCCACAAACAATGTGTTCAGTTTGCAGTGTCCCTCGCCCGCCAGGTAATCGCGAGCCGTCCTGCGTGGAGGAAAGTGAGAGAGCGCTCACCTGCTGCATGCTGGAAGTTGTGTCTGCCTTGACACTGCGCTCCATCAGAAACACAGGTTCGCTGTGACTCCTCCTCTTCAGGAAGATAGATAGATATATACTTTATTCATCACTAGAGGGAAACTTTAGTGTAACAATAGCTCACATCAAAACAATAGGCAATTATAAACGAATTGAATATAAATAGAAGGAAATGGAAATATACAATAATACCTAAAAATAAACTGAAAAATAGAAGTGAAGTGGCAATATAGATAAACATAAAAAATAACTATTATAAAAGATAATACAAATCAATTTACAGGAAAAAAATAAATATACAATAAACCTCTGTATCAACAATTCACACTTTATATATACTATGTGTACCAAAGTGGAAAAAAACACACAAAATGGTTCTAACAATATAATATATATGGTATTACTGTTTTAACACATAAAAATGGTTATACTGTGGGTGATGGGTACATTTAATATTTAATCTGTTTTTTAAAAAGAGAGGGTGAATAATAAACAGCTGTTATTGGTTTACACAGCGCACACACACAACACACTCCAGTAGGTCAGTCCTTTTGGTGCACAATTGTGTGTGTGTGTGTGTGTGTGTGTGTGTGTGTGTGTGTGTGTGTGTGTGTGTGTGTGTGTGTGTGTGTGTGTGTGTGTGTGTGTGTGTGTGTGTGTGTGTGTGTGTGACAGTGTCGGTGCGGGACCTCGGCATGGTTCCCTACATCAAGATCTTCCTGGATGCCGAGCGCTACCGGGGTCCCACTCTGAGCATCCTGGAGCAGCTCGCGGAGATCAACCCCGAGGAGTTCATGAGCACCGCCATCGGAGCCCTCTGCTCCTCCACGCAGCACGAGCTGGGCCTCAAGCACGATCTGCTACAAGTACATACACACACACATATATCATAGTATGCTGAAACCCTGGATAAATTGCAAATGTAGTTTTCACTCCACATCCAATCATAACAAATTGTAATGCACTTAAAGCATAATCAGGTAGTGAATTTATTATCCTAGCCCGTGAGATCCTGATTGTATTATGAACAAATGCAGATTGATTTGCTAATACAGGTTTAGCTGTTAACCCTGGGCAGATTGGATTACGGCGGCGGTGGCACTCCTGAAGATTACCACCTCTATAAGATCAGCAAGTGGGACAAAGATGTGATTAGAGCTAACTGAGTTATATACAGCTACTGGATGTGTCCGTTTTTATAGATGAAGCTGAGAAGAGCACTTAGTTGCAGATCTGTTCACGCATTTGCTTGTGTGAGTGCACGTTTGCATTGACTGTGTGTGTGTGTGTGTGTGTGTGTGTGTGTGTGTGTGTGTGTGTGTGTGTGTGTGTGTGTGTGTGTGTGTGTGTGTGTGTGTGTGTGTGTGTGTGTGTGTGTGCGTGCGTGCGTGCGTGTGTGTGTGTGTTAGAGTTTTGGTGCTAACCCGGTTAAAGTGTGTGGCAACCAGATCGAGTGCGACCTGTGTTGGAAGCCATTGTGATTACTCCAGTTTCAGTTAATCAAATTTCTCTGCATTCTGTGGCCCATGTTACCTGCTTGATGTATTAGCTCTCAAGATTGAATGAAGCTAATCATATTTTTTTCTACCTCTCAAAACTAGTTGCCATAAGTGATGTTATATCTATGTATTTCGTTGATTTTTAATTTTTTATCTTCGTTACTCTGTTTTAATTGACTAGAAGAAGCCGTTTAAGAATAGTCCAAACTGGTTCAGTGTGTTAGGTGTGAATGACACATGTCTGACTCCTCTCTCCTGTGCCCCAGTCGATACTGAAGGTCCTAGAGAGCCCGTGCAGCTGGGATGCTTTCAGGCGAGCAGGGGGTTTCACTGGACTTCTGTCCCTGGTGGTGGACATGGAGGGGGCTCTGTCGGACCCGCCCCAGGGAGCAGGGTGGGGGACCCTGGGGCATCAGCCAGTGCTGGACCTCCTCCTCCTCACCCTCCACATCCTGGCCCTGGCAGTGCACCTCCACCCTGTTAATGCGCACTACTTCCAGACGGGGGGCTTCTACGAGAAGCTGGCTGAGGCCCTGCTTCAGCTGGGGTGTTTCCAGATGGAGGGCCACACTCCGGGGAGCTGGGATGCCACTGAGGGATACACTCCCAGGACCGGAGAGGACAAGCTCTCTCGCGAGAGGAGCTTCCACCAGTTTGTGGAGCTGGCGGAGGCCGCCCAGTCCGAGCCCTCTCTACCACCCACGCTGCGGACGTGCGTAAGGCTCCTGTCCTACCTGGATCAGTTCGCTACAGGAACCTGCTCTGCTCCGGAGATAAGCTTGGGAGCGAAGGCCGGGGCCGAGACGCTAAAGGGAGTGACCGGGGCGGGGCCAGTTTACAGGACCTCTGACCCCCCTATCCGCCTGCCGGTAGAGCCACAGGGCCCTGAGGATGGCCAGGCAAGACAGAGGAACGCAGCGTTCAGCATCTCCACAGTGTGCTCCGAGTCCCAATTCAGGTAGATACCATATTCGTTACACGGTAAGCAATAGGTCGCATACAGTATATCATTTTAAGGTATCCAGGTGCTGCAAAAAGTTTCTTGCACATTATGTGAAACATGCCAGAAATTCACTTTGTTTTAGTTCTATTTACCCTGCAGTTTTCCCCGACATATCTTAATTTGTAATTTCTGTTATTACGTATTTATCATTTTTCAGGTTCACTTGCGACCACACCATTCTGAACCCCGGAGCTGTCCGAGTCATCATGACTCTCCTGGCGTCTGTGTATACTCCAGCGGATCCGCAGGTGAGTCACCGTGCTGCACGCCTCACGTCAGTCCACACACCAACTCAACAAAGCAGACAACAAAAATGGAATTAATTAAAATAAAATAATGAAAACATAAGGATAAACACAGGAGAATACACAAAGACAAAGCACCATCATACAGCAGGTGTCATTCCATTTCAAATTCACACAGAAGTAGAGGTCTCACTCACATGTCGCAATTGTCAGTTACTTTTTAACGGGAAAAAATATGCCGAAATCTGCTCTAGCTCTCCACGGAGGTCCAGTATTCAGTGGCCTACCATATCCAGGTCATGGTGAAGTCCGAGCTGAACAGGCAGATCATGTGTGAGGGGGGTCTGGTGTCCACTCTGCTGACCCAGTGCCGCAGCATCCTGCTGGCCACGGCGCACCCGCTCAACCTGCCGGTCACTCGCATCCTGGAGAAGCTCTCCTCTCAGGCCATCACGCCCGCTGACTTCAGGTCAGACCCCTCCCCAAAAATGCACACACCCTTTGAGCTTGGTTGTCACCGTAGACACATTCAGTTTGTAATATAATCCATTCACTGCTGTGGCGTGAATAAACTGTTACGTGTTTGCCCCACAGGAAGTTCCTGTGTTTAAGTGAGCCTCTCATGTGCTCAGCTGACAAAATTGCCGCAAAGGGAAATCATCTGCTTCACATCTCAAACGGTAAAGAGTTTTTGTGATTCTTACTTAGGGTTGGGCAATATTGACAAAATACCTTGATGTTGATAATTTAACATTATTTTGGGGTTGACAGTTGGTGCTATTTATATACATGAAACGTTTGAGAAATAATGATTAGTGATGTGGATATCTTATTCTTCTTTCGGTTGCTCCCGTTAGTGATCGCCACAGTGGATCATCTGCCTCCAATACCTTCTGTTCTGAGCATCTTCCTCCCTTACACCAACAGCCTGCATGTCCTCCCTCACCACATCCATAAACCTTCTATTTGGCCTTCTTCTTTTCCTGTTGCCTGACAGCTCCATCCTCAACATCCTTCTTCCAATGTAACTCATCTATCCTACACACGTGTCCAAACCATCTAAAACTTGCCTCTCTTACTTTTCCACCAAACTGTCCAACCTGAGCTGTCCCTCTAATGTACTCATTCTTAATCCTGTCCATCCTTGTCACTCCCAATGAAAATCTCAACATCCTCAACTCGGCCACCTCCAGTTCAGCCACCTGCCTTTTTGTCAGTGCCACCGCCTCTAAACCGCACAACATAGCTGGTCTCACTACCGTCACATGTCTCCCACACTCTCCACTGCTTTGGATGGTCGACCCCAAGTACTTGAACTCATCTGCCTTCTCCACCTCCATTCCTTGTATTTTCAGCTTTTCCCCGCCCTGCCTCCCATTCAGGCACATGTATTCTGTCTTACTCCTGCTGACTTTCATTCCTCTTCTCTCTAATGCATGCCTCCACCTCTCTAGGCTCTCCTCAACCTGCTCCCTACTCTCGCTCCAGATCATAATGTCATCTGCGAACATCATGGTCCATAGAGACTCCTGCCTGATTTCATCTGGAGATCTATTAGTCTATTAGTCATCTATTAGTGATGTGGATATAATGATAATTTATTCGAACAGTTAAGCCGGTCTGTGAAGTTAAAACAAATTGCATTACTTTACTGTAATGCCGTAAAGACAAAATTTAACACTATCACCATATTACGACAAACCAAAATCCCAGACGATATCTCGCTTCCAATATCATAGGCCCTTAGTCCTACACTAGATTACAGGTGTGCTGTCAGAGTAATGTACAATCCAATGCCATTTTTGATCCATCTCTCAAGACTGCAGTGCAGAGACCGACCTCTCAGAAGTTCCTTCAGCGAAAACCCTGAAGCGCTCGTTCAGCCTGCTAGCTTCTCCAGCTTCCTGCCAGTTGTGTGTGGGCTTCCCGGTTCCTCTCCACCAGATCATCAGCCTGGTCTCCATGACCTCGCCCCGCAGCTTCAGACCCCAACGATTCTCCTGCTCGCCCGCTTTCGTGGAGTTTGACATGAGCGAGAGTGGACACGGGTGAGGCAACCCACGTGTTTTAATTGCAGATGATGAAGATTGATGCATGACTTGGACACAAATCCCTTCTGCCGTGTTCTGAGGAGGTCTGTGGTGTGTGTGTTCCTGTTTCCAGATGTCTGTTCCTGCCCTCTCTGGCCACAGTGAAAGGGGTGAATGCCGATTCAATCACAACGGGAGGGATAGGAGGAGGTTAGAGCACAATTTAACATTTGAATGCTCAGAAAATCTGTCTGGCAAACAAATGACTTAATCCTCTTATTTGTTTTCAGACTGCCGAGGCTTCCCCCCTATGGCAGGTTTGTCGTATTCCTGTTGGTTCCAGATAAACAGGTTCAGTTTGGCCTGTGACTCCCACCCCATCCGGCTACTGTCCATAGTCCGCCACATGTCCCGGGCTGAGCAGCAGTACATCTGCCTGTCCATCTCCTTCTCAGCCTACGATGGATGTCTGGTTATCTCCACGGAAGAGGAGGCGTTCACATTCCTGGGTGAGAAATAAATGGTTTATCAATATCTGCCCTCATGGGCACTCTGCGTTGCTGTGGACTTCTGACCAAGAGTTCTATACTAAAGGTTCTATCCTGAAGCAATTGGAAAACCTGTGATATTCCCCCTGGTTTTGTTATTCAAATCGTTACGTGATAGAAATTATATTCTATAATTGTAAAGATTTCATCAAACATGGTTGGAATTAGACCCTTATAATAGTTAATGACAATGAAATTATTATTATTATTATTATTAATAATAATAATAATAATAATAATAATAATAATAATAAATGGCTATATATTTTTGACTATTAATGTCCTAATATAAATAATAGACACTTAGACTAATGTGATATTTTAATTAAATTAATAAAGATCACATAAAAAATTTATTGTATTTGTATTGTATGAAGTCCTTGAAAATGAAAAAATAATGCTTAAAGAAGTACTTGAAAGTCCTTGAATTCATTTTGTAATGCTAGAATGAACCGTCTCGGTTTCATAAATGTGTTTTCCTCGCTCTTCTTGCTCTTTTGTCTCCTCTGCTGATCAGACATGATGGAGCCGGAGGTCAGCACCCCCATTTCTTTACCCGCCTCTCTGAGATTTCGCTGCTCCAGCTTCCTGACCCCAGGTCAGTGGCACCACCTGGCTGTGGTCATGGCCAAGGACGTCAAGAAGACCTGCCTGGTGTCCGCCTATCTCAACGGCAAGTCTGTGGGCTCGGGAAAGGTACGATGGCCGAGGAAAATGCATTCATCACCTAACCGTTACTGGTCCAGCCGAGCAGATCGAGAAAAAAAAACAAAACCCCAACACATTTCTGGGTTCGTTTTTTTCCTTCTACAGATGCGTTACATTCAGCCCTTCCCGGGTCAGTACGGCTCAATGGATCCTACCGCTGTGATCGATGTGTGTGCGCTGATCGGGACGCCATCGATCTGGAGGGAGCACGCCGCACTGGTCTGGAGAGTTGGCCCCACTTACCTCTTTGAGGAGGTTTTAAGTGCCGACGCCGTGGGGCTCATCTACGCACAAGGCACAGCCTACCTGGGAAACTACTTGGCTCTGCAAGACACTGGTGAGAACACCCATTCCAACAGCACTGTGTATCAATATGAATATTAAGAATAGCATCGAATAGTACTTGGTCCTACTACCAGACGCCATGAATCTTCTACAGATATGCTTAAAATGTTAATCACAGGTTTCTAGTTTTTTTTTCTACTTTTGCCTGGCCAGCATGTATCTAAGGTGTGAGCCTTGTGTCTCGCAGCTGAGGCGGATGCCAAGCCTCTCACTCCCAGGCTGGTCCCTGAGGAGAGGATCCTGTTTGGCATCAACCCGGCAGTGGCCACAGTGACCACCGTGGCAGAAATCAGAGATGATTACAACGAAGTGGACAGCAGACTCATTGCTAAAGAGGTAAGATGGATAGGAGTCAATTTACAGATACAGTATGACAGTCATTTTATTATTATCATTATTATCATTATTATTATTGCAGATGGGAATAACATCCCGGGACCAGTCGACTCCTGTGTTCCTGGTTCGAAACATCAGCCAGCACCTGAGCGGAACAGCTCGCACCATTGGAGCAGCCCTGGTCGGCCATTTTGGTGTGTGTGTGTAAAGGGGTTTGTTTTCATGGGGTTAGGGTTGATTCCTGCAGATCCTTTTGTTAAACTGACAGTCTGGACTCTCTGCTTATCTAGGTGTACGTACCTTTAGCCCCAGCAGTGCGGCTAATGGCTTCCTATACCTTGGCGGGCCAGCGGCAATCCTCAGTCTAGTCGCCATGGCGCCTGACGATGGCTCTCTGTACGCCGCTGTGAAAGTTCTTCTCTCTGTGCTGGAAACGAATGCCGTCATGCAGACGGAGATGATCCGTATCAACGGATACGAGGTCGGTTTGATAATAAACACAACTACTTCAGTGGCCAGTTGCTTGCAGCAGGTTTCGGGAGCGTTGTTTCTATTCTTAACTTCCTCTCCTTGCAGCTGTTTGCGTTCCTGTTGAGGATGAAGCACAGCCTGGTCAGCAGCAGAACGTTTCAGCTGGTGCTGTACCTGTGTCGCTCTGTGGACCTCGGCTCTGCGCCCGACTGGCTGCACAACACACCAGCTTTCCAGGCCCTGCTGTGCAACCTGGAGGTACGGCATCTCAGAGGGTCAACACTGTGAAACAGTGATTATTGTTTTGGGCAAATAATGTTAATCACGCTCTCTTGTCTTTTTTTTGTTTCCAGATATGGCAGAACACATCCGATAACCTGGACCTTTCAGTTCTCAATCACCTTGATGAAATCTTAAAGTCTTCGAGGTATTGTTTCTGGGCCAAAGACACGTATTAAACACACCCTTTAGAAGTGTTCATATAAACAGTCTGCTCAGATGTGACACATGTGTGATTGTGTGTGTATACGTAATCTAATAAGGACAAAGATTGAGGCACTGTGAGGGAGAAAGGAGACTGTTCAGCATTGGTCATATTGGTCATTCCCGTCAACATTTGCAGTGTGCTGTCATCAATGTCCTGGATATGTACAACAGAATCAGTCACAGAGGCTGAGGAGCGTAGCCTGACTGTAAGAGTGGTTGAATTGCTGGATTTGATTTTCTGTCTGTGGAAAGGGATTGTGATTGATATTAATGCTCTCTCTCCCTCTCTTGTTTCCATCTATTGACAGCGGTGATGGTCGGAATGCTGAGGCCATGCACAGTGCGGGTCTGCTACACAAGCTGCTCTTCCAGCTCTGTGGTCCCAATGTCGCCTCACAAAAGGTCAAGATCATTTCCGGAATCATCACTAACCTTCTAAGCGCACATTTCACCGCTGTGGACGTATCCAGGTAAATTCCAACAACTATTGACTTTATTATGTCTATTATAAAACCATCAGAAGTAAGATAAGATAAAAAGTTATTAATCTCGGAGGGAAACTGAGGTGTTGCAGCAACAAAAAAAAAGAAAGAGATAAGAAGTAACACATATGTACACATCTATCTATGTACACAGCTACCACCACTCACTAGTCAACTAAGTCTATGGCAAGTGCCTCTATATACTGTATGGTGTACTAAAAATGTTTTTCTTCCATTTGGCCAGACTTGGGCTTTTCCTGGTCTACACCCTTCCTCCGCTCAGTGATGTGGCAGAAAGCTGTGACGAAGTCTTTGGCAATGGTCTCCTTGAAGATGCCACAGGTATATCCGACTCTACTCAAACACAGCTTTGATCAACCGATATGTGTTTGGACAAAAGATTTTGAAGTTTGGACACTCCTCTCTCCATTAGCCAACAAGTCTGGCACAGCCAGTCCCGTTCGGATCCGGAATCAGTTGTTACTCTGCTTCTGTGAACTCCTTACCTCAAACAGCCACCTCAACATGGAGTGAGTAGTAGAACAAATGTGAATTATCAGATAACTAAGGTGATAACTAGTTGGCCACAGATCTATAGATCCCATTGGACCAAAGTGGGGCTTAGTTATTGCAGCATGACTAGGATATAAACATGGCTCCCCACAGGTCTTGGAATATCTGGAAAGTCAGGGTCATTTGACAATTCAGCTCCAGAAAGAGAGTTTGATTCACCTTTTTGGCCTGGCTCAATGGATAGGATTGAATTTTTGTTGTTGATTATGATATAATTTCACTTCACTGTTAAATAAGAGAAGGTCCTTTCCGATGAGACAGAAGATATTCATATTAAGTTATTTTGCTTATATACATTGACCTAAAATTCACTTATTTTAACAAACCTAGAACTTTGTAACTTTGTGGAAAAGGAATTTCACCTTACTTTTAGGGTGGGACCCCTTGAATGAACCATTGCCCTCCTGTCGCCCGCCAGGCAGCAGAACGCCCTGTTCAAGACACTCGGCAGCGACTGGTTTCTGCTGTTCCTCCAGCCCCACCTGCACACCTCTACCCTGCAGCTCGGCCTCATCCTGCTCACACACCTGCTGTCCAGTCCCGCTCAGCAGAGTGGCTTTAGAGAGGGTGTGTTGCCGGGAACCGTAGTGGAGGGCACCGATGAGCCGTTTGCTCTCATGGGTATGTCACCGTGGATCATAACCTCTGGTCCTTCTCGTGCTGTTATTGTACTTTCTGATCTTGCTACAGTCATTTAGGTTGTTGTATTATATTAACTTAATTTTGACCTGGTCGACAGACAACCTCCGGGCACTTTCTTGTTCTTACGAGTGCCTGAGCGCCATGTGTCCCGGCTTCGATGTTCTTCGGTTTCTGCTGGTCACACAGCCTCACCTGCCCCAGGTCTACGGAGCGCTGGCCACCGTGCTGCTGGGCAAGAAGGCCAGCCACACCGCTGAGGCACAGGTGGGGTTGAAACTTGGCGGCAGCGTTCTGAAAGGGTGTGAACATTTTGTAGATCCAGTCATTCAATTCTTTAGGTTTTTTTCTGTCCTCCACAGGGGAGTCTGGATGACCTCCTACAGTCCGTAACGGATGGCAAAGTAGACTCTCCTGTGAATCAGCTTATTCCTGAGGCCGCCTGCATCCTGCTGGAACTGGTTAAAGCCATCATCACACAAGTAGGATAAATTGATAGTTTTTGTTTCACAAATCTTCTTCTTTCAGGAAAACTCTGGTATTTTTGGGCGCAATTCTGGCCACATTCTTTGGCGAGCAAGATTGCTCCATCTATTGCAGCAGTTGGCTGAGGCTATTCTCTCATACCGTGTCATTTGAAAATATTCTGATGCCAATCAGTGGGATTGACTCCCATGAATCAAATAATAAGGTTTATGTCAGAGTTTTCCTGTATGGATGACAGCAAATTGTCGCCTTGTACTTTTGTAAACACCCACACTCATCTCTTTGTAACAGCCTATCCATTCTGTGGAGAGATCGCCAGGTGCTGATGCATCATGGGAGTTGCAGTTCCCAGGAAGTGTGATACAGTTCCTGTGTGTTCTCCACAATCAACATCCCAGAGACCCTCTGTGGACGTCGGCCGAGTTCCTCCACACTCTGGCCGGCGTGGTGTACCCTCTGGACAGCACAGAGGTTTGTGTGTGTCTGTCTGTCTGTCTGTCTGTCTGTCTGTCTGTCTGTCTGTCTGTCTGACCTGCTCTGCTCTGCTCTGCTCTCTCAGGATGGGGTCGAGGCTAAAGACAACGGTCAGACGAGCGAAGATGTGGCGGCTGACAGTAGCCATCCAACCAGAAAGCAGGTGTGTGACTTTATCCGCATCCTGCTGATGGACTGCATCCTGAATGTCCCTGCCAACCGCTCTGAAACACACCCTGTGCTGCTGCTCCTGGAGGTGAACACACACACACACACACACGTGCGCACACACAAATGCATGATGCACACAACACACGAAAATACACATACAAAGAAAATAGTACATAGTAAAGTAACAAAACAAGTCTGAAAATAAGAACATTGTTCACATGACTTTTTTTATTCTCTTTAATATTGTAATTTATATTTTTTATGTCATTTTTGTTGTTTCATTTATTTTCATCCTTGCTGTCAAACACATTGAAATCAAAGTATTTTGTGAACAGTGTTGGAGAAATTGAAGAGTTTCTTCTAATTGTTCTTATTATAAACTCATATTATTTGTTGCACAGCACAAACACACCACACTTTGAACACTTTACAGGAACATTTAGTTTCTATTTCCTCCAGTAGGGGACACTATTTGCTCAGTTATTGCGTGAGGCAGATCCGTTCTCTCATAAAACGATTCACAAATAGAGGGAATAGAGACAGAGATAGGTCTACACATGGATGCCTAAAGAAGTAGTCAAAGCTTGCTGAGGCTTCTTAATTACACATACAGAAATATTTGCACAAATATAGCACTAAATTTAAAGTATTGGTGTAAAAATCTCATGAAGACAGGGGAGCTGTCCATACTTTTAAAGGACAAGGTTTGATGCATGAAATGAACATTTTAAATTAATCAAATTGTCCATCTAATAAAGAGACGTCACACGGAGCACTCTGTAATTAACAAAAAATACGTTGTAGTTCTCCCCAGATGGAGCCTCTGTGGAGCAGAGGCGGCGCTTCCACACGGAGCTGCTGGAGTTCCTCATGGACATCATCCAAATGATCAGCCATGGGAAGGAAACCAACACTCACCTCAACTCACAAGGTATGACCGTCTCACACGCCTCCCACGCCCTGTCTCTCTCGATCCACTGATCATCTGAGTGTCTCCCTCAGAACCTGAGAGGCAAAGTGCTGAGGGGAAGACGGCCATTCTGATGGAGAACATTGTCATCTTTGGCAAAATTCTGGTGGAGAAGCTCTACAGCGGAATGTTCTCAGGGGACCCAGAGAGCCTAGTTACCTTCTTTGCGGATCAGATCATTGTGGTGAGACACACACACACACACACACACACACACACACACACACACACACACACACACACACACACACACACACTTTAATTTAAAGTTTTATCCAGCAAGTTGTAAAATGTTTAACAGAATAACCATCAATTCGCATTGCAGACTCTTTGTTGTTCCTAATTCAGTGAATAGTGAGCATGCCCATAATCCCATGTCTTGAGTCAATATATTCATATAAAAACACTTAATTCTTCTCATCGGATCCTAAATGTGTTTTCAGGTGCAAGAGAAGGGTCAAGCCCATAAGGAGAAGACCACCACGGTCCTCTACTCCTGCACCAACAAGGTCCTGCTCTACTTCCTGTCTCAACCTCGACGTTCCCCAACTGAACAAGAAGTCGTCATTAGGACGTTACAGGTGTTCATTTCGCGCTGGGATGTTGCCATGGCAACATACAATGCGAAAGTGACCTTCGTCACCTGCCTCCTCCATTGTCTGGCGCTGATACACTCCGGCAGGTGTGTATCAGCTTTACTCCCATAAAGCAAAGATACAAATACGCAGAGTCAGAGCCTCGGACCGACTCAAGTCATGGTGTCTTGATCTTCTGTGTTTGGTAGTTACCCTGAAGGCTTTGGATGTGAGGTGCAGAAAAGGCACAAGAGGAGGCATAAAGCTCTCGCACAGGTGTTCCCCTCCAAATTCAAACGTTCTGCATCCCCCAAACACAGAACAGAATCCACCCCAGGTATAACTGCATGCTTGATGCTTTGAGTTACAGCTGATGTCATTGCCGCAATTCAGAGCTAAAAATGTGTGTGTGTGTGTGTGTGTGTGTGTGTGTGTCTTGTGTCTTGTGTTATAGCTGAGCCTGAGCTGGTTTCGCTGGTGGAGGCCTGCTGGTTCAAGGTAATGACCGAGAGACAACACTTCCTGGAAGACGCCTATAAGATCGAGATCTCAGCCAATCCCATGGCACCGACGGGGCCTGTCAGCATGACCGACATCAGCCCTCTGTGGGAGGAGACAGCCCACAAAGCCTGGCATATGTACACAGGTCAGCAGAATAACAACAGTAATACAAAACAAATGCAGGAACAATTCTCACCTATGTATTGGTCCCTTGACCCCCCTCCCTTTTTAAAATGTATTCTCAGAGTCTCAGAAGAAGAAGCTGGCCAGCAGCTCCAACAAGAAGCCTGGCCTGATCAGTTCTGCTGTTCGATCGGCTCTGGGCCGACCTGGCAAGGATAGCACCTCGGTCCAGGTGACTTCCACACTCACCTTCCTCCGGCATGGTGCTCTGGAATTAGAAATACTCCCATGGTGGCTGTTGAAGGCTGGGAAGCGTTTCTCTGCTTCTGTGTAAACCTGTTCTCCCCTTGACTGAGTGTGAGGTCATTACCTTCCTGACATCTCAGCCTCCCCGGTGTCCCCATATCCCTGTGACTCTTCCCAAAGTCACTATTGTGTTTGTGCTGTAGGCTATCCAGCCCTGTGGGGGTGTTTGATTATTTCTTTAAATGGATTTGGATTATCACAGCTGACTGCCCCTGAGTGAGCAGAGTAATTGATATCGGTCGGGCCCATCCAGGGAAACACTCGCTACGACACACTGTTTGCTGCTGAAGGTTAAAGATGCGTTTATTGTTGTTTTTTCCCCCAGAAACACGTGGCCCACATCATTAGTTCCCCCACAACGCTTAAGACGTCGCGCCATCTGGAGCAGGGAGAGGGGACATATTACTCAGGCACACAGGCATGAAATTACAGCGTCTGTGGGTCTGTCTCACCCCCATGAAAATGTTTTCTTTTCTGTGCGTGTGCACGACTTCTGCCCACAGAAACCTCGTCGGCAATTATAGTGGTAGCAATCCGATGAAAACATGATTCATTTGATGTTATTCTTTATCATATCAGTTTCTGACAGGCTCTCGGTGAGAGTGATGAATGAGTTTTCCTGTCGGAGACAGAGGGAGGGAGGGAAGTTTGCTTCCCTTGGACTCGGAGCAAAGCTCTATTGTCTGTACAGAGAGAGTTCCTTTGCCTTGTTCAATTAAATACAAGTCATCGCGTCTTACTGTAAATTCAGCCGGCGCACTCATTTTGTCCCATCGCTCATCCATCGCAGAAAATAATCGTTAATAAATTTCCGGATCGTCAACTTAGGGTCTTTATTTGGCAAGTCACTTTCACAGGGAGATCTCCGCTTCCCTCATTTGGGTCCATTGCAGGTAGTGAAGAGGAGATTTTGAGACCGACAGACTGACGCTGTCCTCAGTCAAGCCTCTGTGGGACGCGTCTCAAGATTTATTTCATCAGCGAATGCTGTTTCCATAATCATATCTGTGTCCTCATATTAGAAAGATAATTAACAGCACTAATGATCACGTTAAGTTCATTACACATTCGCTGCCAACCCAGAATGAAGTTGACATTATGTTGCCTTATCATCAAAGGTAGCGGATTGTTGGGAAGTCATTAAAATGGAAATGAGTGTGATGTTGGGATGTTAATTGCGGAGGGGAAGAGATGAGTTATGTATTTAATGCAGCGTTTAAAAAGCCAATGAGGTTCCTATCTGCTAAATAGGGTAATTAATGCTATATATTACTTATGTTTGTCCAAATGAAGGAATGAAATTAGGAGATGACGCCGACTTGCTGTTTATCTTTCGCAACACGGCTCTAGCCCACAAACTTCATTATTACTCTCTTTTGCTGTCTCTAATATTTCTATAATCTCCCTGCAAATTATTCTTCTGCTTGTTTCTTTCTTCTCATAACTTCTCATTTGGCCTAGGCAGCCAGTCATTTAGGGAAACAGATTTCACTCTTCAGAGCGCTTGTCCCAAGGTAGTGCTGAACTTTTTTTATTTAAACTTTTTTTGTCCAAATTTGCTTTCCCATTGTTTGTAGAGTTGGTATCACAGAGTTTGAAAGTGGTTTTTATTGGACCCCCCGACACCCTCAAATTCAGTCATAGGCTTAATGTTATAGCCCCAAAACACTGTGCTGTGATCTGTAAATAAAACCATAATTCAAAGTGTTGAAAAGAGTAACTGCCTGTTCGCTCAGTCGCTCAATTAAATGGCTTTCCTTGGTCAGCTGTAAGGATGGACACATGTTGTTTGACGGGTCTCTCAGTGAGGACTGCTGTGATGATGAGCTTAATGAAGCAGTTAACAGACAGTAATATGAGCCCGGTGTGTCTGCTGAGCGCACGCATCCTGTAGCTTGTTTATTTGTTTATTTACTTTTTAATCAACGGGATACAAACAGACACTCGTGCACAAACACAAACGTACAGCGGGGCACATACACTCACCTTGCCCTAAAGTGTGGTCTACCCTGGCGATATTAATGTTTTTGTTAATTAGATCAAACCAACAAATGATTCCATTTGCAGACAGGGTTATTGTGAGACTGCGTAGCCACTAGCTTATTTTGACCAGCGAATGCAATTTAGACAAGATGTAATTGTACAAATGCATTGTAATTGCATGAGGAAGAAGACAATGCCATTGTGAATATGATGCTGATGATGTGTATGTGCGCCTCTGTGCGCGCACAATGTGAGCCGGAGGAGGGGAGCTAACTCTCCCCATTCTTTACATCTTATTCCTCTGTCTCCGTAGAAGTTTCTGTCCAGCATGGAGGCTCAGCGACAACGAGGCCACAGCATGTTTGAGGGCATGAGGATGAACCACGCACAGGTTTGGCAGAGATGGATCTGTGGACGCACTTAAATAATAATTATTAAGGTCGTCGTGTTGAGGTGGAAACCAGCTTTTCTTTTAGTATCTCAAAATTTCTCCACTGCCTCCGCTTCCCCAGCTGAATATCAGTGACTGGGAGCGCGTGAGCTCCAGGTGGCTGCGTGTGGAGGAGGAGCTTCTCCGGGAGAGAGCCGTGTTCGGGCCCGGGCCTGGGGTGGTGCTGCCCAGAGGCTGGGTGCAGGACGCAACCGAGGGACCCAACCACACCAGGCCACGCATCCGCAGGAGGGTCCAGAGATGCTCCAAACGGGTCAGCAGGCCACGGCACCCTGGGATCACTCCTTTATGAACCGACCTTCATATAAATGGATACAGAGTTGTATAGCTTTTGGATAAAATTGCTTGCTGCACATCATTTTCAAGGTGTGCAACCAAAATTCGTAATTGACATCTGTGTCGATGACAGGTGCCAGGGAGCACGGAACAGTCTGAGGAGAGAGGAGGAACGGAGGCTACGACGGGTAAGAAATATGTCGTTTGGGTAGTGTGGCAATTTTGTATATCCTGAACACCATTAAGCGTTTAGCCATGTCACCCCCCCACCCCCCCACTGCCTCCCAGAGACCAGGATCCTGTGTGAGGCCGGGACGGAGGCTAAGGAGGATGAGGAGAAGCATGGGCAGGACTGTGATCGCCTCACCTTCTTTCCCGCCTTGCACGAGGCACCTGCCGTCGCTGAGGACGGCGTGGAGCACTGCGACGCCAGGCCGTGCTCGCACACAAACTCCTGCCCCGATATTCACGCCATCCTGCAGGAGCTGGAGCCCGGAGAGAAGGTAGAGTCCTACAGGAGGCTGCGTGGGCATGTTTCTAGAACCGGGATAAAGAATAAATAAAAACGGCATGCCCAATGACCATCTCAACCCATATTCACTCGACTAATAGCCACAATCCTAATTATCTGACGTCGACTAAGGGATTCCGATAGCCCAGCGCTGCCATCAAAATCTCATCTTTCCTCATTAATGTAATGTGTTAACACGAGGCCCGCCTCAGCATTTCTGCTCTTCTTCTTGTGAGTTAGGCACAAGGGCGCATGTTGACAGGGACTCTCTCTGCTCCGGCAACCAGCTGTGGCATTTAATGTTTCAGACAGAAGTATTAATAAAAGCAGTAGGAGGTGACGCAAGCTGTCTCATGCCCGTTTAGTGAGCGTGTGATGTGCGCAAGTGGATCCTGTTGCCTTGCAGTGGTTCAGTGGAAGCGTCCTGCTGTGCGCTCTGTCAAATAAACATAGCCATTAACTCTGAAAAACACGCACGCACACGCACGTGCCCCCACACACGCACGCACGCAGAAACACACACACACTCAGGAAGACCCAGTCATAATTAGCTTGCCAGCGCCAATAGTGTGATTATGACGGTAATGTGTGTGGGGAGAAATCAATGGTCTGACATTAGGCTCTCAGTCAATAAAAGTCCTTGTTTTTTCATCTTCCCATCACCAGCTGAATCACCCTCAAACTGATAAGCCCTATCTATCCAGAGTACAGGGAGGAGATAAGGAAGCTCAGAGCTTATTCCCATGTATTCAGTTTATCAATGGCGTCCATAAAACTCACCCTGCAGTCTGCAATTTGGCCGTTGTTCGTGCCAGCCAGGGAAGATGCCATTTTGCATTGCCGACATCAAATTTGATAACCATGCTTTTTAATTGACAGTTTAATCCAATGTCGCATTGTGTCTAATAGTTATATATTTGATGCTTATTCACATAGATCTGTAAACACTTTCCCCACATGTGCCACAGTATTGTCCACCACACTGGGCCTGTATGCCTTGAGTCACATCACTTAGCAGGTTTCCTATTGTGTGTGTGGCAGTGATTAATTCCCCTAATAACGTCCAGACCCTTCTCTTCTCTTAGTGAGTGAGCCATTCACTGGTAAAGAGGGGACTGGATGAGCGGGGGGGTGTGGTGATGCGGGAGCATATGGTTTTCGGCCCCTGGGTCCCAGGGGGAATGCATTGGGGGAATGCATGGGGGGGGGTGGCATAGGGAGAAAGCCAGGTGCACACTCACTGTGAAATCAAGGGAGACAATGGAATCGTCCGCACGTTATCAGAATGCAGCTAACATGAGCTGCAGCCGGTGCTGGGAGCTGCATGCGGCTCAATGTTTTGGTCCAGGATGTCTGGCTGGCGCCCAGTCGCTCTGCTGACACAAAGGAGGGGGTAGTAGGGTGGCAGGTTTTGGCTTCTTTTCCATCAATCAACTCTGATAATGAAGTGTTCAACTGTGTCGTTTTAATAATGATTAAAATATGTGATTAAAATGATCAATCTTGTACGGAGTGCCTCCGCTCCGGCGTGGTCCCAGGAGAGATGAGCGCCGCACAGGGACTGAATGTTTTCCCCCCTTTACACTAATGTTATCTGGCTCTTTCTGTCTCCATTTTTTTTGACCCTCCCTCTCCCTCCTAGGTGAAAGATAGGAGGTGTGTGGTGGTGGTTAGCGGCCTCAGAGTCACAGAGGGGGTGCTGCTGTTTGGAAAGGCCGCCCTGTACCTGTGTGAGGGTTTCACGCTCAGTCCCACTGGAGATGTCTGCTGCAGAAAACACCATCCTAGCAGGTGTGTGTGTGTGTGTGTGTGTGTGTGTGTGTGTGTGTGTGTGAGAGAGTGAGAGTGTGCGTGTGTTGCACACGCATGTATGCACATTGATGTAATTATACTTGTGTTGCCTACAATCCTGTGCATTTCATCACAATACATTTCATATTTAGCCAACCATTTTTTTATTTTTATTTTAATAACCAATTTGTCACAGTGATAACAGATAAGGTGTAGTTTCACATTGTTAATATCAGCCTATGAAACAGCCATTGAAAAAGCCAAAACCTAAAATGCATTTCTACTACTAACTATGGTCCTTCTAGTCAACACCAGATAAAACTTTTATCTTGGAAATTAAAGATTGTCTAAACAGAGCTGTAGCATGTCGCTTTGGCCACCATAACTCATAATGATCAACTTTGACATTGTATTTTTACCTGAAACTCTTTTATGAAGTGACAGTGATTACTTTTACCACTTGAAATGTAAAAAACAAATACCGAAAATCAGCAACAATTTGTTGCCTTTCAAAGTCAATTTTGCAACAACTGTAATGCCTGCGTTCTTTCTATGATAATAGATAATGTTAATTTTTTTTTTTTTGGTTTGAATTTAATTAATAATTTTGAACTTATAATTGCAACATTCTGATAGAGTAGGGGAGTGTCGTACAATGTGGATATTAGGAGAAATGCACTGCAGAATTTTTGACACGGGCATGGCGACAATTAGGTAAATCTAAAATTACACCGTCCGTATCCTTTTAATATCTGAAAATATTTCTTTGTTCATATTTCTTCCTTCCACCATTTCTCTGTCCGTTGCAGTGTGAAGGATTCCTTCATTTCCTCCATGCTGAATAAGGAGTGGCTGCCAGCCCGCTGCAGGCACTGGCCCTACGAGGACATAAAGGAGGCCCGCCTCATGCGCTACCTCCTGGAGGTCAGATTGTCCGAGCAACGTTACACAAATGATTAACAAAGTATTTGTCATAGTGTGACACACTACGACTGAAGACATCGATGTCCTTTACTATGACCCAAACCAGGACAACGCTCTGGAGCTCCTGATCAGAGATGGACACTCTGCCTTTCTGGTATTCCTGAATAAAGACCACATCTCCGCATATAAGAGGTACAGCAGCAAGGACAGAACAAACGTATTCTCCCGCTCTCTCTCTTTCTCGCTCTCTCTTTCTCTCTCTCTCGCTCTCAAAAAATGTTTTATTGGCATGACATGCTATGATAATACCTAGACAATTCCTGGAGATGATAAAAGTGTGATGCTGCCAGCACACTGACAACAACAATAATAATATATTTACAAGATGGAAGAAAACACGGGTCCATCTCTCGCTCTCTCCACAGATTTTGTTCAGTTGTGCCATCATTAAAGGGAAAAGGAATAGCGGAGGTCATTGCTAATGCAAGGTTGGTGTCACATTTTTTTTTACTGGAATTATAGCTTAGTTTATATAATCTTGATAAATGTATAATATATACAATATGTATTATATTGTATGGAGTGGGGAATGAGATTATTTAGGTGACGTTTAGTACGTGCCCTGCGGAACCACGGACCAGCTCTGAAATATTCATCATGACCAGCTTTCTCAGCAGATGATGACAGCATTTGGATGGGTCAGTGTTTCTGCCATTCTATTCTCCACACGTCCTGAGTGTTTATAGCTACTGAGTTGGGTGTGATCAGTCCTGAGTAGCTCCTCTTCCTTTTCCTCTCAATCACTACTTTTCCGCCTCTCACCCTCCTGGTCTGCGTTTCCCTCTTGCATCTCCCCAGACAGGTTGTGCACAGGCTGCACTCTGTGGCCAGGTACAGTGTCTCCTCCACCTCGGACGCGAGAACCTTTTGTGCCGCTGTCCCACCCCTGTGAGTGTAGGATAAGGGGTTTCGATCAGCGTTGAGCTTAGTGATGCTGGTGAGGATCTCAACAAACTCTGGTAGCTTCTTGAAGACGTTGTCAAACAGGCATAACTCCTGGAGATTGGTCAGTGCCGCCATAGTAGGAGGAAGGTCATCCAGGCGATTCAGACCCAAGTTGAGACTCTGCAGGCAGGTGAGGGAGCCCAGCGTAGTGGGTAACCCGCCAGAGGTCAGGCAGTTATTGGAGAGGTTTAGGTGCGTCAGTCTGACCAGGTTCCCAAAGGTGTTAGGCAAAGCCTGCAGCTTATTACTGTGTAGATCCAGGCAGCGGAGTGATGACAGGTTCCCGATGAATTCCGGAAGTTTCCTGAGGAGGTTGCGGCTCAAGTCCAATTCGTCCACGTTTGTCATTTTGAGGAGACATTTTGGAAAGGTGGCTATGCCCATGTTACTGAGGTCCAGCCTCTGTCGCCCATCCATTGTGATCTTCACGGCCTTCTTGACCATCTTCAGGGTCAACTTCTTGCTCTTGCTCATGCTGCTGTAACACACAGCACAGGTTTGATTTACCAGTTTTTTCTCAGCCTCACTTTTTGTGATGATTGCCTTCAAGAGACTGATTTGCAATAATTTATCTAATCTTCACTACAATGGAAGTATGGATACATAAATGTGTGTGGGTCCGTGGGAGCGTGTGCGCGTGCGTGTGTGTGTGTGTGTTAACGTGTAAGTATGTGTGTAGGGTTGATGTTATTTACACAGACACAGGGGCTCGTGTATGGCCTAGGGCAATAGGGGAAAGCGTGCTCTCTGGGGAATGAGAGCTTCAATTGTGTGTGTGTG
>NC_137202.1:1245281-1515281 GCF_960531495.2 Zeus faber | reverse complement strand
CCTACTTTTTCAAAAGATTACATTTGGTTTTCTGTGTTAAGACACTAGGAATAGGAGAATAGAAATAGAAATTTTCTCAGGGACATCCATATTTGGTAATTTCCAAAGATTATGTTGAGCATGTGATCCAGCCCACAAAATATATTTTTCCCCATATTAAACATAACATATTCTGCATAAAATATCCCTTAGGCAACACGAGTTTGCACAATAAAGGGGCTTACGATTCAAACAAAAAACTAACCAGGGCAACACGGGGCCTGCAATAAACACAATGAGGTTTAAGGGTTATGAGGTCCTAAAAGCTTTAAGTGAGTAATGACCAGCTTAAGTGAGATCTAATTTGTCATGACAATCTTCTTAGGGGCGACCGTGCACATTCTGATCTTGACTCTCAAATCAAGGCTCAGCTAAATTGATATGGTCATCCCACAGACACATACACACACACACACACACACACACACACACACACACACACACACACACACACACACACACACACACACTAACACACATCAGCACAATTTAATTTTAGTAAATGATGAACAATTGACCTTGGTGGCAGGACACATACTGAGTTTTAGTTGTTTTTCATCAAGTCATCTGTTTAGCACTCAAGGTCCTTCTCTTTAATGACTTCTCACCAATCAGCTAAAGAAGAGATGCCAGTGAGCCATTTTATTTTGCATCATCCCTTACTGTAGACCAGCACACTTCTTGCCCATTAATACCCAAGTGGTGAAAGACATTGATCACTACGTTGACCTTTATTATGGATTGTAAACGCTCTCATAATAAAACATAGTGTATAGCTTTGTGAGGAAAAACTTGTTATGGAGTAATTTCAATATCTATGCACATAATTAGAGTTGCAAAAAAAACATTTAAAAGTAGCCCATCCAGAGAGCTGCAGAAGTTGCCACTTTGAGATACACTATCCAATTGATTATAATGAAAAAGCATGCATATTTGATAGTCAGAATAAAGCAATAAAGATGTTAGTCTGGTGACTCACAGTGCCTTTTCAACCTCAGAAGCACAATGCGCCATGCAGTAATATCCATAACAAGGTTTGCATCTCTAACAGAATTTAGTCAGTATATATGCTATTTCCATTCATTGAGGTAATTGTTTTACTCTAAATTACATTCTCTCTCATGAGATTTCCATCACTGCATTATAGAATTTTGCAGAAAGATGAAAAGCTTCTTTCCAATTGCTAGTAGATACTTCCTGCTTACATAATGCATCAACAATATAATATATGTTTATTGTGTCACACTGTGGCAGGTGGGGAACCAGTTTATGAATGTTTTTCTGATGCACGCTTTGGTTCACTAGTGTTCCGGGTTCTGATGGAGTCTGTGTCCCCTCTAGGGAGGGTTTGACATCCCAGAGCGGATGTTTCACAGCGTGAAGAAGGAGTGGGAGTCTGCATCCAGGGACAACATGGGCGACGTGAGAGAACTGTTCCCAGAGTTCTACTACCTGCCAGACTTCCTGCTAAACTCTAACCACATCCAGCTGGGTCAGATGATGTGCCTGGGTCGATAATTACAATGACTCCTCCTGCTCAGAAATGTGTGAAATTGTATTTCTGTATGTCGTGTGTGTGCTTGTCTCTGTAGGCTGTATGGAGGACGGTACTGCTCTGGGGGATGTGGTGTTGCCCCCCTGGGCTAAAGATGACCCTCATGAGTTCATTAGGATCCATCGAGAGGTCAGTGATAGTCGGCCAGTCCGGTCAACTTCACTCTTTTGCTATAGGAACCAATATGGTGATCCAGTACTTATTGGGTCTGAAGCAGACAGAGTTTCCGTTTGCCAGATACATGGTGGCCAGGCTGCAGGAGTTATTAAGGAGGCAGTATACTGTACTATAAACAGACTAGTGGTACATTTGTACATCTTCGCAATGTGTCAAGGGAGCCATGCTATTTACATCCACCCTCGGTGTTCTCTGAAATGCTGTACTATTAATTGACAATGGGAGTCATCTATTCGTAGACCTGACTGTTTCTAACAGACTGGAAATCAAGGAAAGCCCATATATCAGTGTTCCAGACCAGTTGTCACTGAAGGACAGCAAGGCCATTTATTTCTTTTAAAGACATGCACTATGACTCTCTTGTCTCTTGTTTACTGGGCTGAATGTTCTCCTTTTTCCTCCGAGCAGTGTCCTCCCCTTTCCTTCTGTCGGATCATTCTGTCTGTATCTTCCTTCTCACTAGCTTGTTCATTTTTTTAATATATAAAACACACTCCTTCTTTTTTCTTTCTAACCCTGGGGTATGTGTTGTGGTTATCAGTCTGTAATCTACTGAACTACTCATATCAACCGACCTTATCACAAAATTAGCTATTTTAGTCCAGCGGTTTTTCCTTGTTTTAGGACAATATATCCTAATTACGAGACCATTTTTTTCCAGCTTTGTGTTATTGAAGTACGGTAGTTATTTAGGTTTGATTTAAGAATACTGCTGGTGCCCACTTTTCCTTTATTTAACCCCCCCCCCCCCCCCCCAATCATGCTTTAATTCAAACATGAAGGTAAGCGCTCGTAACACTGCACCATAACTCCCTGCCCTTCTGGACTTTTTAAATTGACTTTTGAGGGAGATTGTACACTACTTGGATAATGTGCTTGGTGCATCCCCAGAAGTTTGTGTGTTTCTCTTATTAACAATATGACAATTATGGTTTTGGTATCTCTCTTTAATCACAACCATCACATTGCAACAGCATTTCCAGGATGCTCATAGTGAAAGCACAATGGATTTGCAGTACAACTTAATCTTAGTCCTCTCTCAGTTCTTCAGTTCTTCGTCCTCCAGGCTTTGGAAAGTGACTATGTAAGTTCCCATCTCCACCTGTGGATCGACTTGATCTTCGGCTACCGCCAGCAGGGCCCTGCCGCCGTGGAGAGCATCAACACGTTCCATCCGTACTTCTATGCCCAGAAGCAGAGAAGGGGGCAGGATGGCCCTTCCGACCCCCTGGTTAAGAGCACCATCCTGGGATATGTCAGCAACTTTGGCCAGGTGCCTAAGCAGGTAAAGAGGGAGACGTACTGGAAGTGTGCGTGGCATTTGTGGATGTATGAACGTGTACTTTCTCCCACGGACATGATCTCCATCTGTCTCCTTCAGCTCTTCACCAAGTCCCACCCACCCCGTGGAGGCTCTAAGAAAGAAGGGTCTTCACCATCCCACCCTGTTCCCTTTTTCTTCAGACTGGACAAAGTCAAAACATCTGCTCAGCCTTTTAAAGGTAAAAAAAAAAAAAAGAAAGCAAGACATGCAACAAAGCAGCTCTCTAACCCCAATATGAATGAGGTATGCCCTCAAAGTGAACAATTATAATGTGTAACATATTCAGTAGTGTGTGTGTGTGTGTGTGTGTGTGTGTGTGTGTGTGTGTGTGTGTGTGTGTGTGTGTGTGTGTGTGTGTGTGTGTGTGTGTGTGTGTGTGTGTGTGTGTGTGTGTGTGTATGAGAGAGAGAACCAATTTGAATCAATTGCACTCGTCTTTATTTTACCCTGCTCTCCACTACTACCTCTGCATTTTATTTTAGACCATTTGATGTCAATTATTATGCACAGAAATGGTCTGGGGTCCAACGGGAGTTGTTGGGCCAACGGGAGTTGTTGGGCCAACGGGAGTTGTTGGGATGGGCTGGATTTCTTTTTTTTTTTTCCTCCCATAGATTAATTTACACACTATAAGGGTTTATATGGTGCTATCTGTTAGAACTACAATATGGTGATGACTCTTCAGCTGAGCTCTACTTAATAATCGGAAAATCCCTCAAGGCCCACTGAGGTAGAGGAGATGAATCTGTGTATGCTGGGGGAGAGATTCCTGCATATTACATTTTGTATTAAAACTTTGACTGTCTGATCTGATCAATAAGCAGATGGAGATGAATAGGCAGAGAAATGCGAAGGCTCATGCCAGAATAACTGTTTTTCCTGGCAGTTTTAGAGGCAAAACTGGCAATAGGATATAATGAGTGCTGCCTGTTCTGATGTGAACTGGTAAATTACAGGAGCAATTACAGCCACTGTCACACACACACACACACACACACACACACACACACACACACACATACACTACACACGTTATGTAGTTCAGGATGCATACGTCCCCTTAGGGCAGAGTCTCAATTGGTGCACCTTGGGATGTCTGTTTAATTGCCATTTTCTATGGTCAGTTTAATCAAATTCTCTACAAGTTTCTCTACTGAGCTACCAAACTCTTTAATGTGATGCTTTTGAAGAGCAATTACCTCTGTTTGACCAGGTATGTTTATGCAGACACACCAACGGCAGAATGAGGTCGCTTCCTCGTGTTGGATCTAGACTTCTCCACTATGCTGTTTTACGCAAGCATTTATTTATTAGCTGCATTTTTAAATGGTAGATTTAAAACAAATTCTACCACTTCCTCCCATTCCTAATAATGTCTCCTTCCCAGTGTCTCACTGTCCACGGCACTCCAAACATAACCTTCCGTCCCACCTGCAGAGCTGCCGAGAGGCCCCGTAGGCCTAATCGTGTGTCTGGAGAAGGAGGTTGTGGTGCTGGAGAAAAACTGCCTGCTCCTGTCCCCTAACTGGAGCTGTTTTTTCAGCTGGGGCTTTCCTGACAACAGCTGTGCCTTTGGGAACTATGCAACAGAGAAGGTGTGGTTCAAGATAGATCGATTCATAGATTTAAAAAAAAGTATTGACTGCTAAAGCCTGTCACAATATTTTTATTTATAAAAGAGAGAGGAATTACACACCCGTTCCTTATCAGTGCATATCATCTCAGTGCCATACTGTTAATATATTCACATAAAATATTCCGAGATCAAGAATTGATGACGACGTCACAGACAAAACATGACTTTGATTAACGAGGCTGTGTACTCTCTGTCCTCCTCTAGATCTTTGCAGTATGCGAAAGTTTGTGTCAGTGGGGGGAGACTCTGTGTGCTGCCTGTCCCAACCAGACAACCTTGGTCACAGCCGGAACCAGCACGGTGGTGTGTGTGTGGGACGTTGCAGTCCACAAGGACAAACTCACTCACATGAAGCTTAGACAGGTACAGTAACTCCATGACCTGTGGGTGTCTGTGTGTGTACATGTGCATACAAGCTTTATCGGAAAATATTCGTCCAGCCCTCCAAGCATGTAGTCACACTCAGCTGTTCTGTTCTCTTTCGTAGCCTCTATATGGCCACACAGGTGTGGTGACGTGCCTGGCTGTGTCCCAGGTGTACAATGTCATAGTGAGTGGCTCCCGCGACTTCACGTGCATTCTGTGGGACCTGGAGGAGCTCAGCTACGTTACCCAGTTGACGGGACACAAGGCCTCCGTCACTGCACTGGCCATCAATGAACTCACTGTAAGTTCTGACTGTCAGTCTCTCTCTCTCTCTCTCTCTCTCTCTCTTCTTTAGTTAAAGTCCAATCGCAACTATATCTGTGTGTTAATAGACTGCAGTGCTATGACATGATCTGTGTACTCTAGTGACGTGTCGGACGATGGGAGCCGGCTCTCCTCTGAGAGCCGATTTATTTGTATTTTTTTTATAAAGTAATACAAGACGGAATTATAAGATAACCTGATAAAATACTTGATAAATAAGATCCAGAAATGTCTCACTTTGGCAATAACATTAAGAGCCATGTATGGTGAGACTTTTGTATGTTGTGCCTGTCACCCCCCCCCCTCCTCGGAGTGGAAATTTTAAATGGCTGATAAAGAGATGCATGACGAATAACAAATAACATTTTTGAACCGAGCAGAAATGTTTTTTTTTTTTTTATATTATATCGTACAAATAAAATTGAAATATGTGCTTCTAGCGAGTGCAATTATTTATTAACCATACTATTTCATTAGTAGTGTTTTATTTTTGACTTATGTACACACATACCAATCATTGGTCAGAGCATTGCCAAATTTGACTGAAGTGCCAGAAGTGGTACTAAATGAATAGCCGTTTGGGGGCCGAGAGAGCCAGCTCTTATTGCTGAGCTGAGCCAAATGATCTGGCTCAATAAAAAGTGCCAGAATGCCCATCGCTACTGTACTCCATCAACTTGTGCATGCGCACTGTCCCTGGCGCCATCTTGGTGAAGTGGTGATTGTTGATCACAAACTCCATCCACAATACTGAAATGATCCGGATGAAACGCGAACGATGCCATGTTGGCACTGCCCCGAATACACATCCTATTCAGATTGTCTGTGGGTTTGTCGTATCCATGACATACATGAAGTTCTGACGTCGGTCCCCTCTCCTCTGCACGTGACGTCATCTTGGTGAGGATCCGGTTGTTGACCTGATCACGAGACTGCAATGCTATCCTCATGAGCCGTCATTTGTGCATGCTCGCGCATTGTGGCAATGATTATTCCACAATAATGGACCGATCTGGATCAAACTTGGACAACGGCTTGTCGGGACCACCCCGAATATACATTTGTTCACTTTGTCTGTGAGTGCGTCGGATCTATGACATCAGTATGAAGAAATGACATGACAACTGGCACTGACATCAGTTTTTCATTAACAATAATAATAAGGCTCCCCCCTTTGTGGCTGGACCCCTTATAATAAATAAAGCTGAAGGCAGCAATATGTGGGGTCCAGGGTAGACAGCCCCTCATTAAAGTTCAGTGGACGAGTGTGCGTTGGCTCTCTGTTCCGGTGTGTTTTCTGACTGCAGAAGTTCATTCACTCCGGGTGGGTTACAGCGTAATTTTATGATCGGGCGGTGTTTGTAGCTGTGGGTGGGTTTCCTACGCCGTAACTAACAGTGGTTATCACTGAAGTAGGGCTGCATGATTATGGCTAAAATTAGAAGCACGATTATTTTAGTCAATATTGTGGTCCTGATTATTTATCACTATTACTTATCAATTTTGGGGAAGAGAATTATTTTATGGCACTTTCTAAATCAACAGAAAACAATCAATAGTAATGTATTTTATAAACCTGTAAATAAGTAAGCTGAGTTTAGTGGTTTAACTGACTTCAATTGTGGAGGATATATAATTAAATGAATTGTGTGTAGGGGGCTACAAGAAAAACACAAAAAGATGGAAATTATTTTGACACATACACAATAAATACATGTTCCTTGATTGATGTAATTACGTATGGTTATTGTTGACAGTAATTATCATTCAGGTAGACCGTATACATAGATATTTTTAGAATGTCTGAGTTGTCCTCAGAAGTGTTTACATTTATGACATTTAATATACTGCGCTTTGATCAATCCAATTCTCTTCTCACAAAATAATACCTGTCACTTTGAAACTTTGTATAGTTAAGAGTTTGTATCTTAAATTCCTTTAGTTAAAGTCCAATCGCGACTATATCTGTATTCAACAGTATCTTGGTAAGGTTTGGGTTACTGAGTTACGTGATCTGTGTACTCCGTCAATTTGGGCATACGTGCAACGATTTCTTCGTTGTAGCATACGTCTATGCATGGCGCCATCTTGGTGAGGTAGTCATTGTTGATCACAAATTCCATCCACAAATACTGAACCTCCAATCTGGGTGAAACTCGAACGACGCCATGTTGGAACTGCCCCGACTTGTAGCGACTTGTAAAAAACAAAACAAACGTTTTTTACTGAATTATTCCACAATAATGGACAGATCTGGATCAAACTTTGACGACAGCATGTTGGGACTGCCACAAATACACATTTTATTTGTCTTGTCTGTGAGTACAGTGGATCCATGAGATCCATAAACCACTGGTGTCAGTTTTTCATAAACAATAGCAATAGGGCTCACGGCCCTTCAGGGCTGGACCCCTAATGAATATAGTAAACAACCAAAACGTAATAAAGTTAACATTTACCTCAATTTTATTTTTTGGGCATCAATTCAGAACTATACATTAAAGTTTATTTGTCTCAAATTATTAGTCTCGAAGTACTACAAGAGATCCCAAATAATTCTCAATTAGTTCTCAAAATAATCCTCAAAATAGTTTATGGTCCTTATGTGTTTTTTGTCTGCATGGCATAAAAGGGGGCACTTCCAGATTCAGAAAGTAAAAGTATTGTATCCAGTATTTGGAACAAACCGCCTTGATTTGCCAATAAGCATCAACCCTGAGGTACTGTACAAGTGAGTGAAATCATCTGGCTCTGAGAGAAATCCTGGCAAGACTTTTACTGTCTGCACCTGGAATCGTCCAACGGTGCATAGTATGCAGGTGTCTATCATCCGTATGCCCATAGACGCTCACCTGTGTTCCTCTCCATACCCATCCCAGGGTGAGATCGCGTCATCTACAGGGACTCTGTTGTACCTGTGGACCATGAAGGGTCTGCTGCTGGCCTGTGTCAACACTTCCTGCGGGCCTCAGGGGGACATCCTGTGTGTCGGCTTCACACAGAAACAGGAGTGGGATGCCAGGAACGTGATTGTTACGGGCTGCTCTGATGGCATTTTGCGGGTAAGTTTGTGTTTTTCGCGCTGTCCCTAAAAGTGTGCTTGTCTCTAGATTATTTCCCTGGTAGTTGTTTAGCGAACAAATAGGTGCAAGTTAAAGTTTTTGTGATGCAGTCATACAGCATATAAGGCAGTATTCAAATATAGAAGTCATTATATTGGTATTATGCTTTCAAGTGACACTTTGGATGTCCACCATGATGATAATAATAACAGCATATGGTGTGTGTGTGTGTGTGTGTGTGTGTGTGTGTGTGTGTGTGTGTGTGTGTGTGTGTGTGTGTGTGTGTGTGTGTGTGTGTGTGTGTGTGTGTGTGTGTGTGTGTGTGTGTGCCAAATTATACCAGTGTAAGTACAAATACAAGAATATTCTGCCTTTTGCCATCTTAGCTTCAAATTTAAAATGGGGCTTCATGTAGGAATGGCGCCAATGCCATTATACACAATGCCTGCAAATTATATTATTATGTTTATTGTTATCTTGAGGTATGGCCTGCACAAATACATGTGTTTGCATATTATTTGGTTGAATTATGTCTAATTTTGGGACTTGTTATGTGTCTCTGATACAGATATGGAGGACCGAGTACACCAGAACACAATTAGCTGGCCCTGGTGAGTAGCCCAAGTCCCCAGGGCACAACTATACACAGAGGACAGATGGTAATACTGACTCTAATGCATACGGCGCATAGAAACACAAGGAAAGCGTTATTATTATTATTTGTTTTCTATACACACAGAGGTTGGCATGAATTAACAGAAGCATATTTGTGGGATAGGCAGAAATGCAATTTTGCAAACAAAACTTACCTTGGTTTTCATGTTTTAAAACCTGACATATTTTGAATGCATCACTTTGTGGTTGTGTTTATTGTGAGGCACGTGACACTCATTCTCAGCCGCACATCTCTGAGCCACACCATGTTGTTGTCCTAGATGAATGTTTTTAATGCTTGCAACATCCCTTGCTGGCATTAGGACGAGCAGGAATTATGTTGTTATAAAGTTATTAAACATAGAGGCAGTAAACACTGATGAGTAATTCTGCTGACGTGTGTGTGTGTGTGTGTGTGTGTGTGTGTGTGTGTGTGTGTGTGTGTGTGTGTGTGTGTGTGTGTGTGTGTGTGTGTGTGTGTGTGTGTGTGTGTGTGTGTGTGTGTGTGTGTGTAATTTAGAAAGCAATAATACCCAGATCCAATTTGGCATACGTTCGTTTCAGCCTCACGTCACCTCACAGGAGTATTACACTTGGCAAATTACATTGGGACAAGTCTTTGCGTAGCGCCAAAGCATTTATATTGGAAGGATTTTTCTCCCTTTAACAGCCTGCTGACCACAGATAAACACAGTTAATTCAGTTCAGTTTTGTGTTGGTTTTTTTTTGGTCTATTATTTTGCGGGGACCATCTAAATGGCGGACATCTACATTTGGGATCCATTAAAGAATTGGATGATTGTTTGACAGTACAGTTTGACATGTTTTCTTCTGTTATCAAAGCTCTTTTGCCTGTGTCCACAGAGGGTGGCCAGGGTCCGGCTAAACGCTGGGAGAGACATCTGGTGCTGAGTCGGGAGCTGTGCCGCGGTCAGGCTGCATCCCAACGCCGCAACAGGACAAACCCGGCCATCACTGCTCTGGCAATGTCAAGGTAAATAATCGTGTAATGTAGTCAAACATCCATCCTAATGTTTAGTCATTCACAATCTTATAATAAGATGATCAAATTTTTTTTTTCTTTTTTTTTTTACCTTACCGGAGAAAACAACGTAATAACCTGCGTAACATTGAACAGCATGCACTCTCTGTCTGTAGGACCCATGCCACTCTGCTAGCGGGAGATGCCTGGGGGAGGGTTTTCACCTGGATCTGTGAGTGACAGGGCGGGACAGCATCTCCCTGCGGCCTTTATCCCAAGTGTCCACATGCTGGTAGAGGGGAGCCAGCCATGTTTCAGATCTCCACTGGCGGAACACAACGTGCCATCTTGTTGGACAAAGTTGAAATCGGTTTCTGAAACCATCGGGGATTTTATCTGGAGGATAAGTTATGCATTATGAACAGTGTCATGATGTACAGTACAAGATATGAAGTTGAGAATGCAGAAAATCTGTAAACCTCTGCAAATCTTACATGAACACAATTTTATACATGTTAAATATTTGCACAATATATGGTGCTTAGGGTAGTTATTTAATTCTGTTTTATATATATTTGTAAAAATTGAATTTACAAATATATTTTGTACATACGTTTGAATAAATCTTAATTGATCTTTGGCTTCATCTGTTCAAAGGAGTGGGTTTTTTTTTTTTTTTTGTCTGAATTTACATCACAGGTATCTTTGAATCATTTTGGAATTCGAAAAAGTTTAAATTCCATAGAAAGACTTTAAAAAGTATATGGAATTCAAACAAACATTCAGAGTCACAAGGCAGGCACTAAGCCTGTGACCCTCAGCAAGGCACTAAACCCGTGACACTGAAACCTATGGTCGACAGTGAAGGAGAAATTATACTTTGTGGCGTGAATCTGTCCCAGTGTGTGAATTGGAACAAACGTGGAATACAACCGGAGCATGAATGTGAATGCAGCGTACATGGATAACACGCTGAAAGAGTTATGGCTTCAGTTGCAGTAATGTCTGCTTGTGGTGTGGCACAAGAGGTTCGGGATGTTTTCAAGCTCAAAGTGTTTACAGGGGTCGCTTTTTTTGTTCACAGGATGTTTTTGATTTCGTTGGCAATGTGGCTTTTGTCAGTGTAATGAACTACATTTTTGTGTTGTCTTTTTGAAACACCATTCTCGTGTGTGTGTGTGTGTGTGTGTGTGTGTGTGTGTGTCAGAGAATTCACCCTTGATTACTGAACTATTTCACTTAATACACATGTCCAACAATACTCCTTCCTGCGTGCTGCGTGTTTGTCTGGCCAAGGGCAGACTCGTCTTTTTTCCGCACCAAACTGCCCAAACTCCTCATTAACCGAAGCGATTATGCTCACGCAATTACTCCCGATGCTTCAACAGCTCATTTCTGAGCGAATGTGAGTCACATTAGGGTTCCCATTTCCCTTTGTAAATCCAAAAGCAAAAAATTACAGCTGCTATGTTTCTGGGCTCTCACGCTGTGACACAACTGTGCTTTCTGTTTTCACCATGAGTCACCTCAGCCACATCAGCCTGCGTCGCGGTCTGTTCATGATCTTTCGTATCCCCGCCTCACTTTCATATTTCACGTTCTCTTTGTGATATTTGCAATTGGCCTAAACCTCTTAGGTTCCTGTGAGGCAGCAATCCTTTCCAGCAACACTCACAATCAGCAAATGTAAATAGTCTCATCCGTTAGATTTCTGCTGATGATTTTGTTGGGTAGTGGGAAAAGGCCATCTTGATCCTAATCTAGTAATTAAAAGTTAACGTTTTGCCCACAAAAATCACGTCTAATCACATGCAATCTTAGTGCATGTACCTTTACCTTTATCAGCGATGGACACTTATCACCTGGTCCCCGGGCGCGTCCACGTATGCTGCCCACTGCTCCTGGCTGTGCCCCCGGAGGAAGGACAAGCCAGGATGGGTCAAAAGCAGAGGAGCCATTTCACCGGCCACCATCAAGCATGTGCATGTGTGTGTGTGTGCAAGCATGTGTTGTGGAGTGTCGTGTGACAATTAAAGACTGTTTCTTTCTTTCTTCTTTCTTTCTTTCTTTATTGTTAAGTGCAGCTTTTCCCCCGATTGTTTACATCATGTTAAAATGGAGCTAGATTGTTGAGGTCTCTCCTCACACTCTCGCCTCACTCCACCTCTTTAAATGCATGCACCACTACTCTCTCTCTCATGAGGTCTCTCTCTTTAACCTTTGTGTGTGCAGCTAATTGTGCTAAGTGGAGTGGCTTAATAGAGTGGAAAATAGTGCTCATAATTTTCCCGGGGAGCGAGGAATGACCTTCTCTAAAGACGACGGCCATCTCCATTCTCTCTACACCGCTGGTTTTATGATATGAAATGTCAAACCGTTGGGTTCCTCAGAATAATTAAATCAAATAAATTATTGCACCTAGGCAGAACCATCTTGTAGACTAACCCAATTATAATGCACTGTAAAACTAATTATTAACCATGATTACAATTAGTCTAATTTGAATAAATGTAGTCATTAGCGGGTTCATCCTAGTCAGTGAATCTGAACCTTGGGGGATGAGGGTCTCTCTCTCTCTCTCCCTGCTGTCACAGCGATAAAGATGTGTACTTTCTCTCCTTCCCGTTATACTTGGATCTTCGTTCCATTTTTCACAAAATGACCTTCACAAAATGGCCTAAACCCTTCACCTCTCCTGGGCCGCCGAGCGAGACGCCTGCCGCCTGCGGAGTAAAAAATTTTTGCATGTCTGTGTTTGTGCTGCAATATTGGTGAAACTTCAAAACATCGCTATCTATTTTCCTTCGCTTGCGGGGAATGGAAAATACATGAATAATTATCCAGGTGGAATGTCAGAGCCAGTTATGTATATTTTTTTATTCACTTGGTGTATTAGCATTAAAGTTATGTACACATTTCTATAGGTGCGTGTTCCAACACCTTGATCTTGAATATGCCAAACCAAGCCATAAGAGCGTTGGCTTCTGCGGCAATAGTTAACGGTAACTGCTGGAGCATTCCGGAATGCACAAACATCTGGCATGCAGGCTGTAAAACAGAAAAGAACAAGAACAAAACAATGGCATTATAAAAAAAAAAAAAAAAAAAAAAAAGCGATCAAAAGGCACCACAAAGAGGAAAATCAGTAAAGCTCATCGCATTCGGCACAGAATCTTTGGCGTATTCACATAAGGAAATGTTAAATGCTGCAGAAAAAGTCCATAAATAGTCACTGGATTCCGTTTTCCGAACCTGTGCCCTCACCAGGAGGTGCAGTAACATCCGTATCTCCAGAGTTGTTGCGTTTACATCTGTTTCTCCTGGAAGAGGATCTGAGCATACACTGTGTCCGTTTCGGAGGTGGCGGGGTCCGGGCTGGAGGGGGAGGAGGAGGAGGAGGAGGAGGCCGGGGGCTCGAGCCGTGGCCGCACCAGCTCCAGCTCGGCGTACGTCAAGCTGTCCTCCTGGGATACTCGCTGGGGTAGGGGAGAGAGAGGGAAGGGAGGGACCGATCGCCCGGAGAAAAGACGAGAAGGAAAATATTTTGCGTAAAAATGTTAACATTTGCAGCCTTGCTTTGGTGTTAATAGTCGTTTATCCAATATCAGTAGTATTCTTCCACTCTCCATGTTGTAACTAGGCGCCTAATTTGCAGTTGCAGAAGGTATGTGTTACAGCCTTGAAGGATGGAACATTCTGTTTTCCAAAAAACGCTCCAGTACACAGGGAGCCCTATCCAACATCCAGGACTCCCTTCATTGCCTTATTGGAATCAGCATCTTGCACGCTGAAGAGATTGGATTGGACCAATTCAATTACAGGTCAGTGAGAGGTCTTCCTTTCACACCAAATGCATACCGTCAATAATGAGTCTATTTGTTTAATATTGCATTTCAATATGTGTAATCAGGATTTTACAATTGCAAACGTAAAACCACTAATATTTATTGCTAATATTAAAATGTTATAAAAAATATAAATAATAAAAAAAAATTATATTTCACAATTAGTTGAATTACAGAAACTTATTTTTAAGTCAGAAGTTAAATGAAGAAATGGCAACAAATGGCCAAGAGAAGAATGAGCACTTCTCTCCATTCAAACTGGTTGAATACATGATTATTAAATTGAAAAATATTATTAATAATAACTATAATAATAATAATAACTAACTGAAGTAAAATGACCTGCTTTAAATCTAATTATTTCCCACAACTTCCAAAAGGTGCTTCCAATATTGTCCAGGATTTCTATCTGGAATAAACTTCCAAGATTGCGTATTTTACTATGATATTTCTTTTTTTCAGTCCACTGTAAACCAAAGAATTTCAGGGATTCAGAAGAGCAGGTCTTAAAGGGCGCCAGTGCAATGATTTTGTTTTCCTGAGGTTTTTAAATTGGCTGGAGGGTGTGAGGGAGGTAACAAGCACAGGGAGTCTCACGGTAACGGATCTCTTGGGCGGGGCCTTTAGTCTCCGGGGCTTCCGAGGTCTCTGGGTAGCAACCGGCACTGAAACACACAAACACAAACAGCTTGACTGAAAACAACATTCCAGAAGAATGCGTGATTGAAGTCGACCCTTAGAAGGAGTTTGAGTGAAAACGCATTAAGGCTGTTTGGCAGCCGAGAATTGCAGAGTGTACCATTTTGTTGCTCTGCAAGCTGAGGATGTTTTGATCCTTGGGTCTCTGTTGATTCCACCTCTTTCCGTGAATTACCTGGACAGACGATACGGACAGGGATGTGGCCCAAACAGGGTCGGGTTTCCTCCTCAGATTCATTTGAAACGTCCCAGCAAACTCCCTGGCAATTTTCCCCTCTTCTAATTCCCATACCGTATCTATACTGTTACTGAGACAGGGAATTACATTATACTACAGATATTGATTTCAGTTTTTGGAAAGATCAGATGTTTGAAGTGTATTCATTGGACGTTCAATCCCTGAAAATAAACCCGCTGTTTTTTATTTCAATAACCTAGTTGGCAGGCCGTGGGACTTCTAAAGGGAATTTGGGTTTCCACTGAGAAAATCATAGTTAATACCACCTTAAATAGAAAAGGCAGTCCAACAAAATCAAGCGGCACTGTGGTTAAAATGCATTGGAAAAATTGCTCCACAAACTGTGACTGTAACTCCACAATGCAATTACACTTTCCGCGTTGACACCATGTTACCTTTCATTGGTATGTGTGGCGGTGACTCGTCTGGACATTTGGGAGCTGGCGCCGGTGTGGGTCTCGCCTTTCTCTCCGGCTTCTGTCGCATCTCTTTCCGCTGCGCTTTGGGAGTGGAGCCGGAGGAGCTGGTGGAGCTGGTCACCATCTCCCCTGAGCTGGGGGCAGCAGTGGAGCGCCAGGTCAGCAGACACGCTCAACCAGGCTCACAAGCAACCCGTCTACCGATTGGTAACTTACCTGCTCTCCGGGCACTTGACGAGGAGGTAACTGGCTGCTGTCGAACAGGACAGGAGCCATGAAAAATGGAAAGCGTGAAGGTTAGTATGGTGAGTACTGTAATGATGACATTAAAAGTAGGTTGTTGTGGTTTTATTTCTCTTTTACTTTATCTGTTCTAATGACTGTTTTCAAATCAAATACAAATAAAGAGTACGAGCAGCAGGGGTAGTAGTAGTACCTTTGAGCCTGTGTCTGCTGAGAAGGTGCTGGCAGCTCAGAACCAGCATGAAGAGGAAGATGGACAGGAGGCCCAGTGAGCAAATCAACGCAGCGCAAAGATAAACATCTAAAATACACCAACGGACAAGGGGTTTAATCTGAATGCACGAGCAAACCAGTGTCCCAAAAGAAAGTAAAAATAGAACCAAGAGCAATAGAATAGTGACAACAGCAAAAACACGGCCACAGAGAACGGATCACAACCACACAATACATGAAAGAGAGCAGATCTTAGCATTACCTGCAAACAAGCGCAGCACTCCCTCACTGCTGCCATCCTCGAGGGTGAAGTGCACTGTGGGAGAAGGATAATTGATCAAAAAAGTCTGCGATTGCCTCCAAAGATCTCGTGGAGTGCAGAAAACACACACCATGATATGGATCTTTGTAAATTGCTGTTGTCTGAGAATTGACCCAGTACAGCAGAAACCCTTGGTGGTTTCCCAAAATATCCAAACCGCTGTTGTGGAGAAGGACTACTGCAGCATCAGCCAAACCAACTACACACACACACACACACACACACACACACACACACACACACACACACACACACACACACACACACACACACACACACACACACACACACACACACACACACACACACACACACACACACACACACAGGCCTGTCTGTATTATTATTCCTGGATGATAGAAGGGTGTTCCCAAAAAGCTCTATATCTACAAATGCTTTCGATTTTTTCCGCCACTGAAAAACACTGAAAACTGCTTCACATTTGCTGTTTTCTTTGTCAGGGGGGGAAAAAAACAAAATATTCCAACCTATTCTGTTATTCTGTCGTGAACCCCTAAGCAGGCACCGAAAAAGTGACTGAGTAGTGGCGTTTGGGTCAGGGACATTTAAGAGGAGGTTGGGGAGACAACCAAAGCTGTGTTCTTTAAGCACATACCCCCCAGTAATGATGTTTTAATACATATTTTTAATTTTGAAATTATAAACATATTACAGTAATTTAAAAATGTAAAATTTTCCAAGTGACATCATAACATCGTCACTGCCGCTGAGGAACCGTTGCTATGAGACCAACATTTCTGCAAATTAAATTGCATGTATTAGTGTATTCATGACCAGGGTCTCCTCTTGAGAAATATCAGTCTATGCTATGGTTAACACAAAAAATTATAATAATAATTAAAAAAATAGCAGGTCAGACAGTTTGACTGACTGGGTATTTAGGATAATGAATTCCATCAGTGTAGAGAGGCAATTCCTTCTCAGGCCAGGACCATGACCCATTTATGAAAAACGTAAATATTAGAAGAGGCTCCACCTTTTCATCTTTCGCCGAACTTCATTGGTTTCATAACAATCCACGGCGTGGTAAGATACGTCAGTGTGGGCAGTGAACGGCAGTGCTGCACATCTGTCCTTCACATTGTGGTTGTAAGTTAATGATTGTCGATGTGAGCAGGTCGCTCTTAACCCAATCCGACAGCCAGTTTGTCAAACCCTCCCGACAGTATCAGCTCGATCTCGACCACCAGATGCTTATCAAACCTTGCAGGGTCTGTGCCACAATATTCCTCCGTTGATGGAAGAGGAGGAGCTAAAGAAATAAATGAAAATGACTCTTTCCGATTGAGGTTCATCTTCTTGTCGCCAGTCCAGCAGTGGTCAACTAGATAGGGCTACTGTCTTCCTAGAGCCTCGAACTGGCAGGGAAAACGAGTCTGAAACCTCAAGCGGGGTCTGTTGGTTCAACGCAGTCGACCTCTGTTATAAGAGCCGATAGCACGGAGCCACCTTCAGTGCTCTGCAGTCCACTAATAAGAAATAAGCAGCAGCGAATGGCTCCTCCATTAAGAGCACAGGGACCAAAGCCAGTGACCGCCTCGCAATGTCAGCTGGACAGCAACGGACCATCCTGACAGTGTGCGACCTTTTGTGCCGGAATCCCCAGACAGAGGGGGTTCCTTGGATTTACCTTGGTTTTAACTTTGCTTCCTTTTTCCTCTGCCTCAAAAGTCTGAGCTCTTATATTTCTGTTTCCGTGGTCAGTGCATGTCGAAGATGCCTGAGGTCGTGTGGCTTTCTCAGTGGGACACGGCCTCGGGGGCAGGGCAGGGCGCTCTAATGGCTCTGCCTGACACTTAACGTATGGCTTTTTACAATTACCTCTGGTTTCAAAGAAAATACGTAATGTTGAGTAATATGAGTGTCGTCTATCTCGAGAGTTACAGATCATTTGTTCTTAAAGGGAATCTCTTCTAGCTCAAGCCCCCCCCCCGTCCGCCTGCGTCTTGGTGAAAAAGTAAAGGATACTGGGCATTCGTTATAGGAAGCTCTTAGACATGAGGATTCCAGAGGTTTCCCTGTTTTATTTGCTTTCAATTATATATATATATATATATATATATATATATATATATATATATATATATATATATATATATATATATATATATATATATATATATATATATATATATATACATATATATATATATATATATATATATATACATACACATACATACATACCTTTTTTAATTGTTTGTACACTTGTTTAAGTTATTTTAAATGAACTGACTTGTTTCACACCTTCTTTTTCTACATAAGACCATAACCTACATACATGTGAAAAAAATGAATTTCACATGAACCCGTTTTTCATCTGGTTGGCATGTATTTAGATTATTGATTCTTCCAAGACCCACGCAGAAACTAAACAAGTTCAAAGGCAACAACATTTTCAATTCAATCCCGGGGGGGGGTGCGGTGCTTAAAAGTAAAGCCAGAATGCTGATGTCACGTAATTCAGAGTTTTCGAACGTTGCCGTCGCAGCAGCGCTCCACCTTTCCCTCTGTACACAGTACAGAGTGATATTGTTGAGTGTGGTTTGGCCGTGTGAGCTCATTGTTTTCAGATGGAAATGCCGGAGGACTGGGGTAAGACCGAAGCACAGACGGACGGACACCTCTGGAATCCTCATGTCTAAGAGCTTCCTATAACGAATGCCCAGTATCCTTTACTTTTTCACCAAGACGCAGACGGACGGACTTCTAGCTTGAGCTAGAAGAGATTCCCAGAACAGATGGGGACGACATGAAAACATTTCTCTTCGCAGATTCTCCCTCCAGGACTGTATGTTTTCTATTATTCTATTTCTATTTCCATTGCCACATTACATGGCAGCATGGATTCATGGCAGCTGTGATTCACACTGAGTGTGAGTGTGAGTGTGAGTGTGAGTGTGTGTGTGTGTGTGTTCTGAGTGGGGATTCCTAGGAAAGACTCAGAGAATGCCAGAGTAAATGTTTTCTGTAAATTTATACCAGAAATCCCCCTTTTGCTTGCTGTGCTGTCATTTGGCGCACGGCCTTCTGTCACTCACATGGCATGTGATTAAAATATACATATAAAGTTACAGTACAGGGTTGAGGTTCAAGATGAATGGGCGACTGTAACGTGTGCTCATTATGAACAGGGAAGACTTCAGTATAGGAATGCTTTCATCATAATTGGTGTCCGGTTAATTGGTGGGGTTTTTTTGGGGGGGGGGGGGGTTTAACTGACGTTTGACTAAATTATTGTGTTTTATAAGTAAGGATATGAAATGGATATAAAAAGAGAAAGAGAGAGCTGTATTAAAAGTGGCATGAGGGAGGGTGTGTTGGAAACAGCAGTTTGTCCTGTAAACCTCTTCCTAACACCCTTCATCAACCAATCCCTGGCTCTAAGGACCCGTATTTGGACAAATGGGGAGGGGTGACATGATAATAAGATTAATACGATTAAAATGCAACAGACAAAAACTATCCAAGGAGAACAAAATAGTTTTACGATTTTGTTTTGCTTTGCTCCAACTTCTCTTCCCATTAATTCCCTTGCCCGTCAGCGGAGGATGTCTTGGATGTTCTGTGTTCTTGCATGGATGTCCTCCCGAGGTGGGGGACGGTGTCCGGTCCAGTTACCTGTGAGCTGTGTTCTGGCAGTGCCGTTGGACGACGCCCTCCAGGTGTTCCTGTGCTTGCGGATCTCCTGGACTCTGCAGATGTAGGAGCCCTGGTCAGCGCCTGTCACATTGAAGATCAGCAGCTGGAACACCTCTCCCTCCCTCTCTTCGTGGAGAAGGAACTTTGGCTGCGGAAAAGCCCGGGTGTAGTTCCCGTACAGGCTCAGCTTCTTGACGCCCAGCCTCACGATGAGGATCTCGGTGGGCAGGAGCGTCGCCGGGGTCGAGGGCGGGGAGGCGGGCAGATCAGGGGTGTAGAACCAGCGGAGGACAAGGACACTGCTGCTCCTCTTCCTATGAGACACGAGGCAGGACAGCGTCATGTTGTCGCTCTCCACAACCATGGCGACAGGGCCAGGGTTCACGGTCACATTCAGGGTGTCACATAGCTCTGTGGGCAAATAGCACATAGACAATATGTAGAGTCAGTAAATTTGTTTCAACCCAACTGAAGGAAATGTAGCTAATTCGTATTTTATTCGCATTAACATGGGTTTAAAATTTCCCTTCAATTTGGATGGAAACGTTACATATGTAGAATTGATTTTTCAAAATCATTGCGATTATCTGACGATTATGACAGCTCTATATGCAGAAACATCCGCCTCAAGAAAAACACACACACACATACATATATTATATCAATTCCCTTGAAAGTCTGAGCTCGCCAAAGCTTTCTGTCAACTCCTCCTTTTTTTTTTTTGAAGGGTTGAAGTTGAGTATTGTGACCTTCCTTTTATGGAAAATGCTTTGTCTGCAAGAATTATTTTTTCCCCCACCTACACTCTGTCAAACCGATTTTCACCCAACTTATCATCCCATCAACTGATCCATTTTGTGTGTTTCTTCACTCCAAAGTGAATAAAGACGGCTGGATAGGGCCTCGGTCGGGCATCGCGTGTTTGGGACACACAGATCTGTGGTGGAACACGTGTGTCTTATTCGGTGTCTTCCAGCGACGTCCGACCTCCTCTGAAGAGACGCAGAGTCTGGTTACAATACAATCAGATGATCAGAGAGGTGAACAGGCTCCGCAGGTGGGAAACATTCATTTTCGGTAAAAGTACGCTTTTAAACCCGCAAAGAGAAACACAAGATAACAGAGACCATATGGGCCCTGGTACCGCCTGACTCTCGTTTGTGGTAGTTTGGCTAATCTCCCTCGGGGTCTGTCCAATGCAGTTTCACAACATATCCAGGGAGGAAAAAAAGGTTAAATTCTGGCTTTATTTATGGTGGAGAGCAACAAAGTACAAGTACCTTTATACTGTACTTAAATACATTTTGCTAGTATCTGTATTTACTTAAGTATATTCAGTTTCAGATTTTTTTACTTTTACTCCACAAAATTTCAAAACAGATATGTCATTTTTATATATCCGGGGGCTTAGTGATTTGGAGGCCCCAGGCACGACCAATGTGAGGCCTCCATCTCACTTAATCCAAGCGTAGCTTGTAAACAAAAACAATTTAGAGAGAGCTCTTTTGAGTGAATAAAGCTAAATGAGAATCCTAACCGAACCATTCAAGCACTCTTCACTCAGACGAAGACAATGGGACAAGATTATGAGTATATCCTTAGTATAGTATTTTTATATTATTATCGATCGATCTATCTATCTATCAGTGGTGCAAGACGTACATAGACCTTTAAGGTAATTAAGTACCGACACCCTGACATAAAATAACTAGTGCAGGGGTGTGCACAGAGCATTTCACGGGCAGGGAAACACTAATCATCTCATAGAAGCTGGAACTGCGCAGGACCCTGCGTTGTGATGGGTTGAGATGCTGCCTTTCAGTTTCACCGTCACAGATTCAAGTCCACATTTTGCCAAGTCACCGCCATCGTTTCATAAATCAGATGACTGGCGGAGACAACATAAAGTCAGTAAGACTCCATGGCTCAAAGAGATGAGGGCTTTTGGAGTGCAGCACCCCGAAGGGGTGTTTAAAAGCGCCCGGAGACCAGCGCAGCATCTGAAGGTTCCAACACAGCCATCATAAGTTCAAGTACTCATTTCTCCATCCATGTCCACGAAGGGATGAGTTGTCCCTGAGTGGACGATGCCAGTTGACCTCTTTTTGCTGGAATCACAGCTGAGCACTAAGATTAAACTGGACAAGCTCTGGCTCATCTATTATTACCATAACAAATGCATTATGTGCAGCTACAGCCAACACACACACACGGAGGCTGCTATCGAGGCTTGTCCTTCCTCCGGGGGGCAGCTTACGTCAGACAATGTTTCTTGTGCATGTTTTTAGTCTGGGTTCTTTACGATTTTATATGGAGGCAACCCCATGTGAGCACAGGGAGAACATGCAAACTCCACACAGAAAGGCCCCTAATCGGGAGATAACCCTTGTGGTGCCAACAGTGGCCCAGGCAGGATCAAACCTGGGACCTTCTTGCTGTGAGGGAGCAATGCAATGCACTGTGCCACCAGGAGGCAGTCAGAAGGCAATCCGGTTGCCTGATGCTGCCATCACAGGTTCAGGTCCTGATTTTTCCATCCAAGTCCTGTTCATTTTGGGTATTGTGTTCGATATGTGTTTTAGGACTATTTATGAAGGAATATATTTTATCACAGCAATTATGGGTAATTTAATACAATATAAATTACAATTTCATAATATCATAATAATCATAATATTTAAAAATAATCCTGATGATAATAATCCTTGTAGTGCCGTGTAAGTTTACAAGGTGACTTTTGCTTATTCACCTGGTTGATTTATGTCATGAAATCAGGCGACATATGTACATTTGGTCTGTTGTGATGTAGGCGTACGTGGACTAAAATATAAAATCTGTAAGTCGCAAGCCCAACAGCCTGTGTCCCAACACTACAAGTGTGTGTTTCCTTTCCTCCGCCCACCATGTCCATAGCCACTCTGCACGTTCTCTCAGGGCCTTTTTTTTTCTAATTCTAATAAATGGGATACTTATGGGATGTGAGTCATGCACTCGCACAGCGCTGATTGCTGGAGTGACAAAGTTAAACAGAGTTTAGCAAAAAAAAAAGAAAATCCACACAAATTCACGAGGCCCCCCAAGAGTGCAAGGCTCCAGGAAATTGCCTAGTTACAGTCTGCCAAATTAAAAGACCACCTTTGTGTATTAAAAAAAGCAAGCCAAAGCATGAATAAATAATAAATGAAAATCAGTGACTGGATCTCTCAAACTCACGATTCAAGATGGCTCATGGTTGATTCATTAGCTCCATATCCTTGTAAATTACGATGACACCACATATACCACCCAATGTAAATTGTAATAAGCATCTGCAGAAAACAAGGCTCATAGGTCTTGTTATATCGGGACACTTGATACGCACTTTCTTTTTGTTGAATGCTTTCAGTACATTGAAGAGCAATTACTTATATGTTTTTTTCTAGTAGAAATGTCAGTGAGGTATGTTTACTTTTACTAGAGGAAGTTTGTAACAGTATAGTTGTGAGTACATCTTCCACCATCGCTTTTCAAAAACCTTTAGGTGTGAAGAGGTCAAGTTTTTTTTGGTCAAAGTATTAAATTATTAATTGAATTATGTCAAATCTCAACTTAAAGTGATTTTTGACTGGATTTTATATCAAGTTGACATCTTTGTCTAGTTCTGCTTAAAACTGTTTTGTTCCTGTCAACATTTACCCTTTGCAGAGAGAATGTCAGTATCTCAGTATTTAAAAATGTGCGTCTATTTATTTGGTTTTGGCTACTTTGAAGTTATATAATAGTTGTCTTTCATGATACATTATACATCATACTTCTTTGCATAGATCCATCTTTCAGCATTATTTCATTCTGTCGCTGTTTTGTTTTCTTTTAAAAAGGACTAACAGTGCAAAACTCACCTGTGAAGAGCGCCTTAGTCAGGACAAGGACCACTAAAGAGAAGTACATTTTCCTCGGTCAGCGAATCCATAAACCCAGACAGCGACACAGCACCAAACCCGAGGAACTACATTCAAAACACAGTCTGCCTGCGCCATCCGCTGCAGCCCTCCGCCACCAGTTGCTCTTCTCTTCTTTCTTCCCCGTTTCTGTGTGTAATATGAAACAGTAAACGCTCTGTTCTCACTTAGAAACTCCCACTCCACTCTACCAACTCACCCTCCTTCTCGCTGCACTCTCCCTTGCTCCCTCTCTTTCTATCTGTCCTGCAAAATGTAGGAAATATCATTTCCTGCGTTGCTCTGAGGAGTCCTGGAAGGTGGCCAAGCTTCTCCAAAGCACTAGTTAAGTCAAGATTTGTGTGTGTGTGCGCACACATGTGCCAGCATGCGTGCATGCGTGTGATGCGTCTTGTCACTTTGTCTGCCTTTTACTCATACCCGGGATCAAAGGTCAATCACTGAGTTTCATCTGCAAAAACGTTTACACGTGTGGAGGAAATCTGCACATCCCCAAATATCTAAATGTTTTTATCACCCTCCATCTGTCATGAAAATCAACTGAGGGCAAATTGTGATGAGCTCAAGAGTCCAGCTCTGTATATACAAAGGTGAATGAGAGAAAGAGGGTGAGGGCTTACTTGGTGTGTGTGTGTGTGTGTGTGTGTGTGTGTGTGTGTGTGTGTGTGTGTGTGTGTGTGTGTCACAGGTTTGTCTCTGGCTGTGGTTGTGAGGCTGTCCCAGCGCTGTGAGGCTTGCTGCTTTATTGGGCAGGCCAAAGTGCTGAGGCAGTGGTTCTGCTGGCGCTCCGAGCCGTGCCAAAGCCAAATGGAATTGCACAACACATTTAACCCTTCAACTCTTGCACAGGAATCGCCTCGGAATATTTGAAAAAAAAAACCATTCAAATAAATAAATAAATAAATAAATGAAAATTGGTGAAGGGAAAACAAAACACAGTGGCTGACGCGGTGACTACAGATTTTCCTAGAAAACACGTAGCAATGAAATGTATGTACGAGCTCGGACGTGAGCGCATGTTTCCGATTTCGTGAAGGGGGCATGAAAAAAGAGTAACCGCTGTGTTCCCGTTCTGTGTTAGATCTGCTGTCTTCTTACCTGAGGACTGGTTTGGGAATTCCCTTAATTAAACAAAATGGAAAAAACAAAAAAGAAAAAATAATAAAGAAGGAAACGTAAGCGAGGGCAGCTGCTTGTCGAGTCTCCGCTCTCCCCTGCCATGCTGTGGTCAGAGCAAGCTACTGCTTCTCAGGGGATCCGACAGTGGCATCGTCACTCCTTTTGAATCCGGAGAGTGGATGGGTTCCCATATCCATGAGTTCATGAACCAGGAAAGTAAGAGAAAACAGCGGGTGTGACATTTTCATAAAGTGTCGAGCCCGCAGGCGTAGTAGACACTAATTAAATCTGGAATAGTTAGAACAGCATGGACACACACACACACACACACAAACTCTGACGACATAATCCGGATGTCTGCGATTAAGGAACTCACTCAGGACACATAAGTGCTGGCTTTCAATAAGAATTTACAAATGTACTGAGTAAAGAAACTATTAATTCAGTGTCACTCAACTTTAATTCCGAGAAAACGGCGTAGTCTGCAATAAAAACCATATAAAACTCATAAATTGCGTCTAATGGACGAATATAAAATAAAACCGAGAAAAACAATAATTGTTGTGTTGATGGTTTATTTTCATCTTTAACAAGGTACTTTTGTAGGACTTATTAGGGCGTATTGTACTCACATAGAATGAGTTAAAAAGTGTGTTGATATTGCCTGGATGGGGAGAAAACTGTCACGCTACTCTGTTTCACAGCAAGGCAGAGACTTCTCACACGTCTCTCACTTTAGAAATGAACTATTCCATGAAATAAAACCTAAAGAACAGCAATAATCACATCACCACCATTTTTTTTTTTTCTTTTTTTTTTTTAAAACCTTGACACTTCGGCCGAACAGACAATTCTGCACAGCATCGGCATTATTTTGGTGATACCAGGAGCATAAGAAAACGTCATGCATTTGAATACGGTGGAAGAAGAAGATGATTGTGATGATGATGATGATGATGATGATGTGGACACATTATTTCTCAAACCAGAATACAGGAGTAAAGCTTCAACCAACCTGTTTATGTCAAAGCACTGACATTCCTCCTTGTGACTGAGCACAATATACTGTACATACAATTAGCCATGGTTTTGTCTAGGTGGAAATGATCTACCGTTCTCACACACACACACACACTAGAAAAATAAGTTGTGTCTCACATTCAAGAAAATCAAATGGAATGGTAAACATTTCTGTAATATAATTAATAACACAATGAAGCTCCTATACTGTGAATATACATAACAGCAGTTGACAACCAAAACAAACTAATTTTAACTAAAGGAGGCACATATACAGTAATAGCACTTATATACAGTGTATATATATATAAATATATATATATATATATATATATATATATATATATATATATATATATATATATATATATATAACATTACAAACTGCCCTTGAATATCTTTGCGTCGTAAGAATTGCTCTTCTTGGCTACAGTAAAAGTGCTGTGTATACTATAAGAAATTTGTTATTTTTTTCTTCTTTCAAATCTTTTCCAAACAACCCCCGCCCCCACCCCCCCATCAGTCATTGTTCTCACCAGTTGGATATATCCATGAAGTCCTCCAGTTCACTCATAGTTATGATGTCTCTTTGTTGTGGGTACAGTCTTGACTGGGCTGACTTATCATTTTCATACACTGAGCCTCCTTGAAAGGGGCTGTCTGTGTCACGCCCTGTGTCACAGGTTTTCGCAGTGTCAGACGCCGTGTCCATGTACAGAGTTTGCTCTGAGTCCTTGCTGTGTCCATGGGAGATCTCCATCATCGCATTCCCCTGAGGGAGTGACATTCCTGAAGGTGACCTATAGGGCGGCAGGGAGGAAACAGGTGTGGACCGTCGACCAGGGGTGTGACCCTGGAAGTCTTGGTAGGGCACAGAGGATTTGCCTGGAGGGACTGCCTGAGAATAGGGCTGTCGCTGTGACTTAAATTGTCGTTGGGGCTGGAGATGAGGTGGCGAAAACGCAGGCTGGGTGGATAGAGAGCCACCCTGTGTCTGCTGCCGCACATTCAGCTGCACATACTTGCCGGTCTCAGGGTCATAAAAGGTCTTAGTCTTCACCTCGACAGGCATGTCCACTACAAAGTACTGACCAGACCCTGGGTCCTGAAGCACCTTGCGCTGGGTCAGTGGGTAAGACTGGACGTAGCTGGGCTCCACATGGTACTGTCTAACCGGGGCCGGATGGTTAGCACGTTGGAGAGTGGGAGAAGAGGGAACACTAGGAACAGTCTTCGGAGCAATTGGGTGAGGGAGAGAGTGGAGGGTAGAGGCAATGGGTAGAGAGATGGGGGCGGTAATGTGGGGGGAGGCAACAGGGAGAGAAACAGGGGCAGTGGCATGAGGAGAGCCATGAAAAGAGCGGTAAGAGGCTCTCACCTCTGTTTGGGAGGAGGGCACATTAGAAGTCAATGCAGGGGCATGAGTGAGAGCGATGGGAGCGGAGAAATGCGGGGAAGCTAAGGTGTGGTGTTTGGAGGATCGCAGCTCAGTTGGGGAGGAGGGGACAATGGGCACCACGTGGAGCGGTTTCTCCTCTGGAGCAGGGCTATCTCCCGTAGCTTTGGACAACTCCTTTTTTATCCTCCGAGTGGTGAGCCTTTTTGCCCTCCGTAGGGCTTTCTCGCTCTTCAGGGGCACCGTAGGTGGTTTTCCCAACGATCGGGCCACATCGCTGCTGAAACTGCAGGCTGACTCCGGCCTCTCATAATCATACAGTCCCCTCATGTCGGCCAGATCTGCCGCACTGGTAGCAAAGCTCTCCAAATCTTCAGACATATTGCTCATGACCGAGCGAGAATCATCCTCATCCAGCGCCACACTTCTTCTGGAGTAGGGCCTTTGTTCTGAGCGAGGCACTGAGTACTCCTGGAAAGAAGGGGCTGCCTGAAGATAGGGCGACTCTTTGACACCACCGAGTCTGTTTGACCCGACGGCCGCCTCATGATGGATGGGCGTTCCAGCGGTGTGTCTCTTTCTGTTCTGATCCTCTTCCCCTCTATCCGACCCTCTCCAGCCTTCCATGGGCGATCCCACCCTCAGATCCTCTCCAAAGCTCTTATGGAGGCGTGGTTTAACAGACTTTGTCAAAGAGGAGCCTCTGAAGGTGTTATCTTTGACCCTGAACATTGTGGGCTTGACTCCCAGCGCAGGGGAGGAGGTGTTAGATTGGAGAACGGGTGGAGCTGGAGATGGGGGGGCGTATGACCTAGCGAAGGATCCTGAGTCCTCAGTTGGCTCTAGCCTGGGTGGGTCCGGTCTTCTGCAGGGCAAAGGGGAGCGCAGATGTCTGTCTCTGAAGCGTCTCTCTGACTCAGTTGAAGTGATTGCATAGTACTGGAGAGCATCCATCCTCAGCGCTGCTCTCCTCTGCTCCTCCGCTCGAGAGGCAGCCAGCTTTTCATCCTCTCTTTCTTTAGCTCTCTCCTTCTCCTCCACCTGAAGAGCTTCCCTCTTCTCCTCCATCAGTGCAGCCCTCCTCTTCTCCTCTTCCATATGTATAACTCTCATCTCCTCTTCCATCTGTGCAGCTCTCCTCTCCTCCTCCATCTTAGCAGCTCTTCTCTCTTCCTCAATCTGTACAGCTCTCCTCTCCTCCTCCATCTGAGCAGCTCTCCTCTCCTCCTCCATCTGAGCAGCTCTCCTCTCCTCCTCCATCTGAGCAGCTCTCCTTTCCTCCTCCATCTGAGCAGCTCTCCTTTCCTCCTCCATCTGAGCAGCTCTCCTCTCTTCCTCCATCTCAGCAGCTCCCCTCTTCTCCTCCATCTGAGCAGCACTCCTTTCCTCCTCCATCAGAACAGCTCTCCTCTTCTCCTCCTCTATCAGAACGGCTCTCCTCTCTTCCTCCATCTTAGCAGCTCTCCCCTCCTCCTCCATCAGAGCAGCTCTCCTCTGCTCCTCCACCCGAGCAGCTCTTCTCTCTTCCACTATGAGAGCATCTCTTCTCTGCTCCTCCACCTGAGCAGCTCTCCTCTCTTCCACAATAAGAGCAGCTCTCCTCTCCTCCTCCATCTGAGCAGCTCTCATCTTCTCCTCCTCCATCTGGGCAGCTCTCCTCTTCTCCTCCATCTGAGCAGCTCTCATCTTCTCCTCCTCCATCTGAGCAGCTCTGCTCTTCTCCTCCATCTGAGCAGCTCTCATCTTCTCCTCCTCCATCAGAGCAGCTCTCCTCTCCTCCTCCATCTGATCAGCTTTCCTCTCTTCCTCCATCTTAGCAGCTCTCCTCTCCTCCTCCATCAGAGCAGCTCTCCTCTTCTCCTCCTCCATCAGAGCAGCTGTCCTCTGCTCCTCCATCTGAGCAGCTCTCTTCTCTTCCTCCATCTGAGCAACTCTTGTCTTCTCCTCCATTTGAGCAGCTCTCCTTTTCTCTTCCATTTGAGCAGCTCTCCTCTTCTCTTCCTCCATCAGAGCAGCTCTCCTCTTCTCCTCCTCCATTAGAGCAGCTCTCTTCTGCTGCTCCATCTGAGCAGCTCTCCTCTCTTCCTCCACCTGAACTGCTCTCCTCCTCTCCTCCATCTGAGCAGCTCTCCTCTCCTCCTCCATCTGAGCAGCGCTCCTTTCCTCCTCCATCTGAGCAGCTCTCCTCTCCTCCTTCATCTGAGCAGCGCTCCTCTCCTCCTCCATCTGAGCAGCTATCTTCTTCTCCTCCATCTGAGCAGCTCTCCTCTCCTCCTCCATCAGAACAGCTTTTCTCCTCTTCTCCTCCTCCATCAGAACAGCTCTCCTCTTCTCCTCCTCTATCAGAACAGCTCTCATCTCCTCCTCCATCAGAGCAGCTCTCCTATGCTGCTCCACCAGAGCAGCTCTCCTCTCTTCCTCCATCTGAGCAGCCATCCTTGCCTCCTCTTTCTGCTTCATCTCTTTTGCTCGTCTCACTTCTGCCTCGCGTGCGGACCTCTCCTCCACTCTCTGTTTGGCCCGCCTCTCTTCTTTAGCCTGAGCCGCTCTCCTCTCCTCCGTCTCTGTCATTTTCTTTCTCCTTTCTTTTTGAACTTTCTCTTCTTCAACCGAGTTTGCAGTTTTTGTCTCCACTTCCCTCTGTTTCTCCCTCCTCTCCTCCCAAATCCTTGAAGTGATGGCCTTCTCCTCCCTTACCCCCTTCTCTTCCTCCTTCCCAGGGTCTCTTCGCTCCTCCATCACCAGAGCTGTTCTGTCCAGGTTAATCTCTTCAGGTCTTGTCTCTTCTGTTTTCCGATGGGCTGTTTTTTCCTCTTCTTTGTTTTTCCAGCTTGCCTGATTTATTTCTGAAATGCTTTCTTTGGCTCCGATCTGATCTCGGTTGCACACTTTCCCTAACATGGTTTTTTGATAATAATTGTTCTCCGTTTTGGGTATTCGCTCTTCTTTAGGGAAGCCTAAATCTCCTTCAGGCCTTTTGACTTGGCCTGCGTTGAAAGGCCGGTCTGGGTATTGCGACAGAGTGTTTCCTATCATACTGCTGATTGAGGACGTTAAGATTTTCTCCGCCATGGAAGGGTGCTGCGACTGATGGGTGCAATGCTCCAATTCCTGATTTCTTCTCTGGGTTTCTCTGCCACCAGGGTCTTTGGGGGCTGCTGGGATTGGCTTGCAGCTCTCTTTATGGCCTTTTAATTTCTCATTGCTTGTTATGGCGTCATCCGCTTTGGGGGCTGGGATCACATTCTCTTGTTTCTCTTTGTCTCTCAGTTTAAACATCCCAGTCCTTTTGTGGTCTTGCTCCACAGTTGAAAATACAAGACATTTGGGATCCTTGTTCATTTTGTTGCTGGGCTCTGGTGCTTTTGGTAAAGGGTTCTTCTCCACTCTCAGGTCTGGCGTCTCAGGAGAGAACACTGGGCGTCTGCTTTGGCGACTCTGTATCATTGGAATAAATCCCTCTTTTTTACTCGGAGGAAGTTCCTTAATTGTGTCCCGCTCGTCATCCGGCACAATTACTTTTAATCTTGCATAGTCTGCAAGAGCTGATATCTCAGGTATTGAGACTTTTTCCTTAGGTTTAGGTTTTACATCTTGTTTGTAACCAAGGTGTTCTTTAACTATGTTATCCCTTGTTGGACCAAATGTTTTAGAACTCGCTCTTCCCTTTGTTGACATCTTTAACGGTGTGTCATGTTTTTTGAGAGGAATATCTTCGCCTATCTTTGTGCCTCGATGACTCTGTCTCTCTAGAAACCCAGCGCTCTTCTTTAAATCCTGTTCATTTCCCCTCGTCATATATCCAGCTCTGGAAGTTGCTGGATGATGTTCCATGGCTGTTTTTCTAGCTTGCTCAGCAACACTGACTTCATGTGCATGACTTTTTGCTTCCTGACGTGAGGGATTTTCCTTGCTCATAGAAGCGTTGTCAAAATGTAAACTTATGATTTCTCCACCAAGAGAAGTGAGCGGAGAACCTAATTGCTGTGTGTTACCTTGTGCCAAACTTTGGTTTCGAGAATATGCATCTGGAACATCTGCACTGTTGACACTGTCATATTGATCAGGATTGAATTCATTTTCCCCCTGGAATTGAAAGTACACATCCTCTGTTGTCCGTGCCTTTGCTTCATCTGTTGCAGCTGTTTTTGTTTGTTCATAATCAAGAATTTCCTTTTCAACTTGTTTTTCGCCATGTATGCTTGCATTGCCGTGCACACCATTGAGTCCTGCTGAATGGATTCCTTGAGACTTATGCTGAACTTCCAAATGGTCCTTTATTGGTTTGAACTCTTTCTGTGCTGAGAGTTTTGTTCTGTCGTTATCTTCCTCTATGTTAATTTTTCCTTCAGACCTTGGTAATGCAGCTTGCTTGTTTACGCTATCTGAGTTCACAATATTAGGTGTGACTTCAATTTCAATGCAGGGTTGTTTTTCTGCTTTTTCAGGGCTCTCCTTAGGCACAACTCTGATGGCAATGCAGTCAATGTGCACATTTTCCTCATCTTGACTTTTCTCTCCACTATGTGGCTCTGTATCGCCACCTCTGGCTGGCTGTTTCATACAACACGGCATGCCACTTGTTCTGGATAATTTCTGGGTGTTGTTTGGCGTTTCCACTGCTTTAGCCACAGAATGATCACAACTGCATTCAACATTAATGCCTGACACATCTTGGATGTTGCTCTTTGATAAATTAGTATTTAGGTTTTTATTTGTGTAATTCTTTGCCTTTTCAGTTATTTTACCCTGTTTGAAGAGAATTGGCTGAGTTTCAGCTGACATGTTTTTCGCAGGTTTAATAACTGTGGCGGGTTTCTTGTTCTCAGCCAAGGAGTCATGGAGAACAGTGCTAGCGTGCAGTCGGTCCCTAACAAACAAGCTTTCTTTTTGTGGAATTATGCTTTTCTCACTGGTACCAGCTGTGTTGTCTTTCGGAAGATCCTTGGACTTGTGCGGTTCAACATGACTCTTTACCTCGGTTGGGCCAACAGACATACCAGAAGCATTGTTCTCTTTAGTCATTTCAAGTACTGAGTTTGCGTGAGATTTAATGTTATCATGTGCCTTTTGAATGTGCCTTTTCTCCTTTGCTGGGTCTTCTTCTTTAACGTCTATATCTACCTGACCGCCGCTCACTGATGCCTTTCTCTCTCTGACAGTTACCATTATTCCCATGATCTGCAAGTTTTCATCTGTTGGGATGGTGTCGTTCTGCCCAATGCCAAGTTTTACTGTAGATGATGAATCTCCAGAAACTGCTTGATGAGCTCTCACCGCTATGTCCATAGCTTGATTTGCATCACTGGGACCTTTTTCAGATTCAACTGGTATTTTTGGTTCCGTTGAATGCACTTTCCTCTCATCGAGGGGGTGGTTGTTCATCGCACCCTTTCTATTACGTCCCTCGTTCTGTTTTTCAGAGTTTTCTCCACATATCACTTTAGCTACCTTCTCCCTGGTGTGTGTTGGCGACTTCATCCGAGATTGCACATGTTTTTCCAGTTCCTGCTCCAAATCTTTGTTCATTTTCTTCTCATTACTTTCGGTTTGATTCATTTCCATACTCTCCAGTGGTTCTTGAGGATCTTCTTTCGGTAAGTGGCTATCTAGGAGTGAAGTTGTGGTTTTTGACGACTTCACTGGTAGTGTAGCCTCACTTGGAGATGAAGTGGGCCTGACCTGTGCTCTTTGTGAACCAGAAGGCTTCTGTTCCTTCGACGTGATACTATTAGAGATTATTGCGGCCTCTTCTGATGGCGGCCTCTGTCGTGCATTATTACTTTGTCCACATGATAAATGCTTAGTCGGGTTTTTGAGCAAAAATCCATCTCGCATGGCTAAACCCTTTTCTTTTATTGCTGAAATCTCCTTCTCAGCATGGGCCTTTATTTTGGAGGTCAGTATCTCCTGCTTGGTCTGCGGTCTCTCTTTATGAGACAGTGCTCTCAAAGATGTTGAATGTGCATTTTTGGTTGGATTTACAATCTGCTCACTCGGTCTGGTTTTTCTCTCACGCGTGAGTGATTTACAAAGGTCCGATACTCCAGGCAGTGAGACCAGGTCCAGGTTGTGTTTCACAGCATCAGACTTCTTGGGTGTTGTCTTGTTGTCTTGACTGATACCAATAGCTGTTTCATCATGCATTTGTTTATTCTCGTGTGTTGACGAAATAATTGAAGTTGTTAATTTAAACTCTTTGGATGACTCACTATAAACATAATGGTTTTCTTTGACATCACTATATTTAATAATTAATTCTTTCTTCCGATCCTCTGTGAGAGCATTTCTTTGAGGATAACCTTCATTCTTTGATTTTGTTTTGTCTGTTGCTTCTTTAACTTCATCACGCAGTGATTCGGACCTTTGACTTTCCTCCCCTGAGGACACACTGTTTGCAGTGGGCTGCTTTCTAATGGTTGAAACTGTATTAATAAAGCCGTATTTCTCTCTGACGCGTTCATAATCCTCAGCCCCTCTATCCACTGGTGGTAGACCGCACCCTCCAAGCAAGTCCTTGTTGTCTTGATATTTTTGTGTCGACAGATCATGTTCCTTTTCATGTTTAATTGTTGCGTCCTTCGGGGGAGCATTTTCGTCGACTTCCCTTGTGGCTTCTGTGTTTTTGAGTTTTTCTGATTGTCCTTCTCTCATTTTCTCGTTTATTTTGGCCAGCTCTGCTTTGGCTTTGGCTAATTCTGTTTTAACTCTCTGCATTTTATCTGGCTCACGCTTGACTTCCACTGTCTCTGCTTGTCTGGATATTGATTTAGCTGGATGCCCCAGCAGTTTGTCTCTTTTAGCCAGTGACGCTTTTATCTGCTTTCTTTCATCTTGCTTCAATTTTGCCCGTTCTACCTTTGCAGGCTCTTCTTGAGGTAGCCCTGCCTTATATTTTTCTGTTCTAGCCATGTCCATTTGAGCGGTTTGTGTCTGATTCTGCTGTTCCTTGGCTGGCAGCTCTGCCTGGTCTGTGTTGACTTGCTCTCCTTTGGCCTGTGCCTCTTGAGATTGCTTTGCATCAACCTTTCTTGCTTTAAGTAACTCAGCCTTCTCATTGACTTTGACGGAGTCCTCACATCTAATATTGTGTAGCTCTGCTTTCACCTGATCTTCATCAGCATGGTGCACTTCAATCTGCTCAACTTGGTCTGGCTCTGCATGAGCCTGCTCTGGTTGGTCTCCTTGGGTCTTCTCAACCATTTGGCCTGTTTTCACCCATTCTTTTGTGGTTGGTTCAGGTTTAGCCTCTACCCCATCCCCCTCTGTCCTCTCAGGCTTTGCTAGTTCAACTTTCTTGCGTTCTACATTTGTTCGCTCAGCTTCAACCCGCAGCGCTCTGACCTGCTCGTCTTGCTCCCGTTCTGTGTGCTCGTGTTTGCCTCGCTCTGCCTTTGCCTTCTGTAGAATTGTTCGCTTTGCACCTTGTCCACCGGTTTCCCCTGCTTTCATTAGCTCTGCTCTGGCAGATTCTTTTCTCTGTATTTGTTCAGCCCAGTCTTTTCTCACGCACTCTGCCTCTTCAGGCACCTGTGCTAGCAGAGGCTCTGCTTGTGTTTGTCCTGCTTGAGCGTTTTCAGCTTTGGCCTCAGGATGCTGTCTGTGTTGCATCTGGTTTGAGCTTCTCTGGAAATGGTGGTCAGGCTGTTGTTTAACATCTTCGAGTTCATATCCCAGAATTTTGTCCCCTTTGAGGAACGTGGTATCCTGTTTCCTCTGAGCCGTTTCATGCTCTGTGGGCATTTTGTATTTGTCTTTACCATGATAATGTAACTGATGTTTGGTATATTCCTGTTCTGTGCTTATTTGTTGATGATAATCCAGCGCTGGATGATTTTCCGTAATTTCATGATGCATGTTGCCATAGTGGTTTTGAATTCCATAATTGTCCTGTAATGTTTCAGGACCGCATTTTCCATTTGCTGTAACATCTTTGAGTGGAGAACGTTGCTCCACTTGGTTTGGCTGGTATGAAAAGTTAGGATTTGCTACGTGACAAGGGGTATGGAGCACATCCTTTTGTGGATAAAAGGAGGTTCCTTCAGCCAAACTCTCACTCAGCTCCATCTTTTCTTGTTCCATATTTATATTCCACTTGCCTCCTCCATGTTGGTGTAGCTGTGACTGGAACATGCTACTACTCGCTACGCTCTGAGAGAATTGTGAGTGTTGGTCTTTCTCCGTCAAGGAAGGTAACGCTCCTTGCCATTGAGGAGTTAATCCTCCTTTCAGAACTAAAGTCTTTGTGTCATGATTTTTTTTCCAACTTTCAATGGAAGACACGTCGCCGAAACCATATTTGTTTTCTTTAATTTGCTCATATCTATTTACATTGGTAAATCCTTCCCTAGCCTTATTAATTTGATGTTCTGTTTGATTTGTGTTATCATCACATAATCTATGAGTTTCTGTTGTTGTGTATGATGTTTTGGGGTTTAGGTTATTTTTAGGCACCGGTAATGGAATCATGGACAGTGTATTAGAGACACCCGGGTAATTGTAACTTGCCAGCCTGTATTTATTGTCACGGATAGTTCCAATCTTATTCATCTTGTCTGTCGTATTGGGAGTGAATGATGAGAAGTCTTCTAGGAGTCTCTGTCTATAAGCAAGCTGATTAGCTGTGTACCTTTCTTGGGCGTGACAGTTGAGCCCTGTGTGATGAATCATTTCATTTGGCATCTGAGCAGTCAGAAAATCATCTGAAGTGTACTCTTTGTCTTGGCTTCCACATGCTATGGCGAGTGGGGTGGTTAATGCCATAAGTTGCGGTCCAAAATGTTCAGGTAAAGGCTGATGTGGCACAGCTCCTTCCATGCTGGGCCCCCCCTGCCCAACAACCTGGTGGATTTGAATGTCTGATTCTGGGAAATCAGGTATCTCTATAACTGTGTCTCTGGGCTCAATTATGTCCTGTCTGATGGCCTGTTTGTTTTTGTCTGTCGTCTCCAGCCCTTTAAATTTGGCTGGGGTGTAGGTGCTCTTTACCCTCTTTCTGTTGTCTTTTAGGTTGAAGAGGAGGCTTGTAGCTCTAGCTCTGTAGCTGGACAGTCTCACATCAGGAGTGGCTCCCCTGCTTTCAGCCCGCACAGGTGGGTGCTCCACCGTGAGAGGAGAGACTGCACACTGCTGGACCTCTGACATCTCCTGTTCCGGATGTGTGGGGATCAAAGGTGTCAGCAGCTTGCTGATGTTGAAGGGAGTTGTGCTGATGCTACTGATGACAACATTTTGCTCCAACGTCATGATCGCATCATGGTTGCCAAACGATGTTGAATCATCATTTCTGTATAATCCTCCATGCTGCTTGGCAATCATCTCAGCTGTAATCCTTTGCTCTGATGTCATCACTGTGAACTTTTGTTGAAGGTCAGTGATGGAGCTGACAGTGTCTGGGCAGACAGTTGAGACAGTCGAGGGCCGTTGTGATGGGAGTTTCTTAGCTCCGAGGCTTTGCGTCCTGTTCCTGGGGGGACAGTGCCCTGGCAGCTCTGACTCACAGCGCTTCTGTAGGGCAGAGGCTTTCTGCAGCAATGTGGACGTGGAGATGGACCGTGGAAGAGAGGGAGGAGCCACATGCTCAAGAGGTTTTCTCTGAGATCCCACCCCCCTTTCCTCAAGCATGGAGGGAGCCTGTAGCTGGGGCTCTAGCGATAGCTCCTGATACATAGGTGTCTCATACCACCTGGGGAACTCTGAGCAAGGCAAAAACCCTGAGACTTCTCCGTGTTGAAAGGGAAAGCTGTTACAGTCCCTCCACACCTTGAAGGGGCTGTACTCGCTGTGTATAAAGACCTTGGAATTAGAGTTCAACCTTGTAGAGATGCTGTGTTTACCGTGGGAAGATCTGATAAAGGAGGGAGTAGAATCCACTTGAGCTGCTGCCGTGGCTATCTCGGATGAGTAGAAGCCATTCTGAGATAAGAAGGAACCAGTTGTGGGAAAGGGGCCAGTAGGGGCGAAGGGGCTGCTGTTCAAGTTTTGGCTGTAGGCAGTAGAGAATTCAGAAAGTTCCCTCTGGATGCTCATAAGAGCTGTTTTGTCCCAGTTTGTGTCGTTATTCCACTCCCTAGGCTTCCCATCCACCCCACCTTCTTCTCTGTAGCCCTCCGAGTTGAAAGCTTTAATAAGAGAAGAGACTCTGGAGCGGCTCCTGCGTTGCTGTGTGCTCAGCGCCATCGCTCCGTTACTCAGGAAAGAAGTGTGGTCTTCATTCAGAGCTCTCTGTTGTTGTGGCACATCTAAAAAGGAGTGCTGGAATGTGGCAGAAACCCGCCCCTCTGTCCTTCCTTCCCCATAACCCCCCCACTGGGGCTCCGCTTGGGCCTCAGCCGTAAACAGCCCCTCTTGGACCCAGTCTTGTCCATACTGCTGAATCTGAAGGTTAAAGCTCTTATGAGCTGATCTCTTAAGTACCTCCCTGTTGCTGTGCATATTCCAGTTCTGGCCCCTCTGACCAAAGGCCTGCTGTCTGTCTCTCTGCAACGATGGGGAGGAGGAGCAGAGATCCGAGTCATTGTAAACCGCCTCATCTCCAATACACAGACTCCTGAATGCCCGGTCGGTCAGATTGCTGACCTCCCGATCCGTCTCATCAAGAAAGGAGCCGCCGCTCGAGGTGTCGCTGTAGCCGCCATCACTGTGCTTCCGGTGGCCGCCGCTCCGTCGACTCGAGTGGCGCTTCTCCACTGAAGTCATGATGCTTATTCACTCAGGGCGCGGCCTTCTGTTTGCTTTCTCAGTCATTCATTCAAGTTTGCTGACGCACAGAAAACTGAACGCACTCTTCCCCCGCACAGTTTTTAGGGGCCAGCGTTGGCGACTGAGGAAGTGGTGCAGCTGTCAGCTCCTAAGACATGGTGCATTCTCTTGAAATCTCTTGAATTCTGTGCCGTCCTGCAGCAGAAGAGAAAAAGTAACACTGGTGACGTTAGGATGTCAAACATTTTCATACATCCTGCTTAACTATCTGCAAAACATTTTGATGTTATCACTTTCAAATGAGGACTGTTTTTGTATAATGGTCTCATGAAGTTATCAATTACTCGCGGTTTTCTTACTGTAGAAGATTATGACAGACTGAAGACGAGCCAAAGCCTATTTAAAGGATATATTTTTTGTGGATTAAGCAACATGTTCTGTTTTTGGTTCTGAAAACAGCCCTGTTAATCCTCCTCAGTAAATTACGGTGACCTTCAGGGATATGTGCTGAACACAGCGATCCTGTTGCTAGACACGACAAAGACGTGAAGAATCAACTTCACATGAGTTCACTTAGGAAAAGAGGAGGATTCCCCTGGAATCTCTGTAAATATCAGAGTCAAAGACGCACACAAAACAATCGTAAATGCAGAAGAAGCATTTGGAATTGTGAAGACTTTGGTTGACATTAATGTAATAATAACATTTCAAAAGATAATATCAAAAGAGGTGCGGTTTTAGTACGCTTCAGTTACATTGCACCATGAAAAAAAGGTCTGCATCTCTGATACTTAAACCAGCTAAATCTATATATCTATATATACATGCATATATATACAGTATATATATATATGCATATATATACAGTATATATATATATATATATGTATATGTATATGTGTGTGTGTGTGTGTGTGTGTGTTTTTGCATAGAAAGGCTAGGTAAGGGAACATAATGTGCATGCACCAGTTAAATTAACTGCAGCTGCCAGGCAGCCTTCACCTTGCCCAGAATATCTGGTGGTCCATTAATACTACCTGACCCAGGGGCCATACATCTCACACACATTTACAGACCAACAGCTACACACACTGCTCCAGCCGGATTGCATGGGCAACGCAGAAAATTTGTGCATAACGAGGGAAGGATAGAAAGATTTCCCTTTCATTTGAACACTGATTTGCTGTATCTTCTGTTCAATATTGCACAGAAATATTTTTGAGCTGTACTGATTTATCAACTTCATATGGAACTTACTGTTGCATGGGAAAAATATGAAATATATTTTTATGTCATATAAATACATATGATTTACCACAGCCATCATTTTATTGCGTTGCAAAGCCCAACTTTTTTGCTGTTGCCTCTGCTATGGTTAAAAATTAAAGGTTGTTCTAGGGAGGGAACACAGACAACACAACGCACATGCAAGCGCATGCAGTCTGTCTACACAGTATTTTAATCTACATGTTGCAGCCTTCATGTCTCACAGATGCAGGAAGATACTCAAAATCTCTATAATTTGGGACCTTTTTTATATGGCAGTAATCTGTCTAACATGTCAACCTGTCAGCGTGATTTCTGTTGATGTGCTTTATGCGGCAGGTTTATTTCTGTCCAATGAAGGGAGTCCAGTACTAAAACATGACACCAAGGGGGCCATATTGCATAGGAATCTGGGGTCGAAAGGGTAGAAAGTACAGCAGCTAAACCATCACTTCTAACAGCCAAAAGGAACAGGACCAAAAACTGTCAGTCACACAGAATAAAATGTGGCACAGAAAAGTTGATCAAACAAAATTGAACACAACTGTAAAAATTTCGCCACTTTCTATGTGAAGCCCTAATTTATTCTTTATCAATGAAGAAAAAAATATTTCAAGTATATGTGTCAGTATGTCTTACCATTTGGTTGGCCATCTGTAAGGCGCTATTCTTTTCTTTTTTGGAAATCCCCCAAAGATTGCTCTCTTCCTAGAAAGGTTCCGGTAAAGCCAATTCTGCCAGGACAGTACACACAAGTTTTCTGGCAGCTCTGTCTCTTCCTATTGCAAAGAATCAAAACCAAAAACCCTCCATGCAGTATATAATCCAACCAGGCCTTTGAGCAAGCAGCAACAGGCAGCCACTGGAACTCTGGGCTGGAGAGCGGACAGAAATAGAGGAGTGGTCCCAGAGAGTGAGCGAGCGTCCATCATTGGGGACAAAATGAGGCCCTGGGTTAACACGCGGGTCCGAGAGATCTTCTGGTGTCAAGTGTCAGATGGATGCAACAAGCAGCCTCAACAACTATTTATAAAACTGGATGTCTAGCTGTTGACCATTAGCAACCAAAGTAACTGTCACCGCCAGTCCTACGAAACCTTTAAAACAGAAAGAATATGAATATGTTCCGGACCAAGACAATTTTTTATATATATCTAATATATATTCCAGTGGTTGTTTCCAGACTATTATGATTAGTGTGTAGGTTCTAAGATGGGTTCCAATTACACAGAGATATAAATAAGCAATTGCTCCATACTAAAGTGCCTCCTTCTTCACTAAACTGAGTGTCAACAAGTGGCTTCTAGTATGAACCCCCAACCACACACACACACACACACACACACACACACACAGACACACACAGACACACAGACACACACACACACGGGCACACACACACACATATATGTAGATGAAAAGATTGATAAATTGGGAAAGACGGATAGATAGATAGATAGATAGATAGATAGATAGATAGATAGATAGATAGATAGATAGATAGATAGATAGATTGTTAGATTCTTTATTTATCACTGGAGGGGAATTGCATTGTAACAGCAGCTAATTAAAATAATAATAATAATAATAATAATAACAACAACAACAACAACAATAATAATGATAATAATAATAATAAGTAAGCAGTTAAAAATTGTCAAGATAAGATAGTAAGATATATTTCCCATAGGGGTAATTCAGGTGTTGCAGGAGCTGAGTACAGACTTAGAATACAATCATTAAATTCACACTATGTACATTCAAAGATTAAAGAAAATAACAGCTCAACAAAGTGATATCAAGTAAATAATAAAGTAATAACAAACTGTTCACGAATATACAGTGTAGTTTCAGTGAAATCCACAATATAATAGCATATTAAATATAATGTTGAGCAATGTGCAATGTAGCATATAGTGTAAATATGTAATGAAGTGTTATAACAAGTTATAATTGTTATAATAATTTAATATGGGACCGTGGGGGCGAGGTGTCACTTTTGTAGGGGGGATGTGGAATATGTAATTAACCAAATATATATATGTATATATATATATATATATATATATATATATATATATATAATTGGGAATATGCAATAGACCTAAAAAAGGGAATATATATCTTTTATTTTGATTTTATATCTTTTATTATCATTTTATTTATACAATGTTTGTGAATATATATACATACACAATCATTGTATAAATTAAATGATAATAAAAATATAAATTATATTGATTATAATACATACATTTGTATTTTTAATAAAACGAATATTTTGATTATTTATATTTAAGATGGGGAAAAAATAGCACTTGGTCCCTTTGGGAGACTGTCTCACATTTTGATTTGCGGATGTCTCCGGGGCTCTGATCTCCCCGGCTACAGCGCAGGTCCTGGTGGAAAAGGCCACGGGGCAGAGGAGGCATTGCAGCCGCTGCTATAATAGGAGATCGCCGCAGCAGATACTTTCCCATGATTCTTGGCAGACGCAGGCCTGGCCCGGCTGATGGACACACACACATGGGCTGTTAATGGACACGCACACACGCACACACACACACACACACACACACACGCACGCACACAGGAATGGATCTTGCGGCCTTACGTCATCTTGCCCCACTAACTGTCGTTGCCTCCCTTCATCACCACCTCCTCCCTTTCCAAAGTTCTCATCTCCCATGCATTTATATTTTTTTTGGACATTATAGATAATTTCCACCAGACTTACAATAGTATAGTTTTTTTAACACTTTCTTAAATGTGTTTTTCTACTTTATCTTTATCTGACAAATTTGTCAAACGGAGCAGTTATTTTGTGATCTTTTTTATCATCATGAGCCGTTCACTTATGATTGATTCCCTGTGTTTTCCCCACCAAATTCACCATCCGCTGTTTTGCAGGGTTTCGGCTCACCGTGGCCCTCTAGCGGCCACATGGGGCACTGCCGTCAGGCCCGGGGACCTTATCTCACTGACACTTTTAGATGCCACAATTATTCGAGAAATCTTCAGACTTTTTGTCCAGTTTTGTGCCGTCGCGCCATCATTTCTGCATTTGAACCGCGTCGCGTCGAGAATCTCCTTGAGATGTTGAGGCCCCGAGCATCGATCAGGGGGCCGAGCTCTGCTGAGTAAGGAGGAACAACAAAGATCCAGCCACTGGAACAAAGATGTGGTTTTGTGGTGGGCAGCAGAGAGGTGCATTACTCACTGCATTAACATCTGCTACGTTTCTATTATATCCATTCATAAAAGGGCTAAATTGGTTCTAATTGATTCTAATTGATTGGGAGTATGGATCATGCCCAAGGCTTGAATTAAAAGCAGCGATGACTGGATGTCCTGGATGTCCTGTATGTACTGGATCTACATTCAAGCACTGGATTCAGGACCCAGGAATAACAAAATATAGCAAAATATACGAAATATCTACATTCCAATGATAAATTGTGTGTGTGTGTGTGTGTGTGTGTGTGTGTGTGTGTGTGTGTGTTTTGCTTAAACATACAGTTAGTCTTTTTGGTATGTGCGTTTTTCTTAGTTTGTCTGTGTGTGTGTGTGTGTGTGTGTGTGTGCTTTGTTTGTTTGCGTGTGCGTTTTTCTGAGTTTTGTCGGTGTGTGTGTGTGTGTGTGTGTGTGTGTGTGTGTGTCTGTGTCTGTGTGTGTGTGTGTGTGTGTGTTTGTGTGTGTGTGTGTGTGTGTGTGTTTGTGTGTGTGTGTGTGTGTGTGTGTGTGTGTGTGTGTGTGAGGGAATAGCTACAGTACGCCTTCCTTTTTCAGGACACATTTTTTTCCAGCTTTCCCTGCAAAATATTTCATTACTGTAACAAAAGAAGCCCATTAACTGCACTATAAGAAGAGAGTTCAACTGCCGTCCCCCAGATTCACCACATTTGTCTGCTTTTCTGGCCGCTCTCCAGCTAATTTGATATAACAATGCTTCACAAAACCGCCTCAGGACTTTCTTTTGGGGGGGTGACAGAAAATTATCAATGATGCCACATGCACAGCGGAATGTCAACACCAACTTGACTTGTTTATGAAATATTAAAGCGGTGAATTAGGGAAACCAGGCAGAACTTAATGATGATCCCAGTCATTACAACTTCGGCATCCTTTGTTTTGGCTAATGATTCAATTCCCCCCAAAAAAATGCTGTGTTAAATTTTTTGGCGAGATTCAACGTGTAAACTCTTTTGTATGAGTTGGCTCGATTCTGTCCCCCTTTTTTTTTTTTTTTTTTTTTGGAAAAGAGGCAGGTTTGTCAAAAGGATATTGTGTTATCATTAAGCGCCATGTCATGAGGCTTAAAATCTCTGGTCCGGCTTCAAACTAAATCATTCTATCAACAGATGAAGTTTTTCTGTATAATGTTTGGGAGCACCACAGAATAGAATACATCCCCCCGGAGAATTAAAGCTTTTTTTTTTATTTTATTTTTTTTTACATTTTTGGCTAACTTTAGCTTGTTTATTTGTATGAAAAGTGCATGATATTAGAATGCAGTCGTAAAAAGGATCACAGGATTTCATAAATAATGTAAAACACCACTGCAGGCTGGTGACCCAGGGTCAGTTCAAGTCTCACTTTATTGGTATATTTATGGACAATTAACAGCATGCACATTATAGCTGTGTCAAAAACAGAAATAAAAAAATGAGGAAAGAGAGTTGAAAGAAAAAGAGAGTGACATTATCTCCCTCCTCCATGTCACCAGGGTGTTGGCTCATCAATTATTGAACCAGTACTTCGTGGTAATACATAATTTCTTATCTATTATTCATGATAATGTGTGTGTAGTTTACTTAATTGTGTTATCGACTATCAAAAGTAATTTCCTGAAAATCCTCAAGGACGCAAATTGAATCAGGCCGATACCGGTCGTGTTCTCGGCAGTTAAGTATTTCCAATCTGGTCAGGTTCAAGTGTCACTCTGGGCGAGAGAGAGAGAGAGAGAGAGAGAGAGAGAGAGAGAGAGAGAGAGAGAGAGAGAGAGAGAGAGAATTAGTAATAGTGAAAAAATAAGTACGCCTGTATTATAAACTACTGTACTGAGAGAGTTGAGGTGATGAGAGGAGGTGTATTTTAAGACCGTGATTGCATTGAAAGTAGTTTGTGTTAATGGTATTTATCAACTAGGTGATGCTCTGCAGAGGGAGAGAGGGAGAGAGAGAGAGAGAGAGAGAGTTCCTAAAAGTAAATAAATAATAAGACTCTTCTCTCCCAGCTTTAAGGGAAGCTGATAAATAATGCATGGGAACAGATGGCTGCAGTGAGAGGCAACAGGAGAGGAACATGAGCGACTACATCTTTAATTGTTTTAAAGAACATGTCACAACAGGAGCAGAGTGTTCCCTGTCTGCTGCCGATGTGCTAACAGAGACAAACACGCACGCACGCACGCATACATACACACACACACACACACACACACACACACACAAACGCACGCATGCACGTACACACACGCACACACACGTACATTGAAAATGGCTGATTAATATTAAAGTGCACTTCCGCTGTCAAATAAAAAAGGATGAAAATTAGAGGATTGTTGTCAGGGCCCATTAGTGACCTGATGTGCCCTGACACTAGAGCCTAAATCCAGCAGCAGCAGCGCCACACTCAGGGTTTACATGCGTTAACGTTCGGGGCGGTGGAAGGTTTGTGCACCTTTAATGAGGAAGTCTCTTTACAAGAAGGATGCAGTTCGTATGGGGGGTTATATAAATTCACATTGTCAGATTTAAGTCTTTGCATCACACACATAGAAACTACGTTTATTCCTCCAAACATTGTCCAGGAGTCCGTGAAGAATGTCATCGTTGTGCTTTTATGGGGACACCACAACCCCAAGAACATTTAGTATTTCTAACAAAGATTTTACAGTCAAATAAATATATTAAAGGTTTGATCCGTACATTACAACATCAGTCACGACGGTTTGTTTTCCTGGACGGGTGAAGGAGTCGAACAGTTGTGCTTCTAGAAGAGAGTAGCGATATCAGGCACAGCCGCGCGGGCACAGAGCATCGTTGTATCCAAATTTGCCGCTCCTCCGTGGGTCTCACTTCTTCTCCAGCGGCTCCTTGGAGCAGTGAGGGTGTTTGTCCAGACCGGAGCCCAGGACAGAGGCCTTGGTGACGAGGCCGGGGCTGGAGACCTCCCCCGCCCGCCCCACCACGGCCCCGATGGAGACAGAGACGTCGACGGCGGGACCCATGGTCGGCCTCGCCGCTGCCGCCCCGACCACGGACAGGGCTCCCGCGCCGGCCCCGGGCATGGCCCCCAGCAAGTTGGCGGACTGCAGCACGGCCTCCGAGTGCTCCCGGGCCTTCATGCGCAGGGCGGCCACGCTGGCGGTGCGGTTCCCCTGACACCCGTAGGGAGGCAGGAAGGACAAGCTCATTGGGTCCGGCACACAGCAGGAGCACAGACCGCTTCCTAAAAGGACCGGAGGGAGAAATAAATCCTCCGCTCCTGGTCTCAGGCACAATCACACTGTCATCATCATCATCATCATCATTTTCGCCTTGGTCACTTGTCAGTTTTACCTTTGAGCGTGGCGACCTGGGTCAGGGCCTGGGCGTATGTGGCGGAGTTGAGCAGGGTTCCGGGGATGCAAGACGGGAAGAAGGGACCTCCAGGGGCCACGGTCCTGTTGTGGCTGCGGCAGGTATAAGAAATGGATACGTAATGTCTCCAATCATGTTATGATCGTACAAAACCTAAACCTAGGCCTGGACGAGTGAAAAAAAACAATTATAATTAACCCCTTGTGTCCAGGGTCAACGGTTTTGAGAACATTGCTCAAGGGCACTGCCTTGCTCAAGGGCCTGGCAACAATAACGGGTTATCGGTTACTTTTCCTTTGCTTCTCGTGTCGACACTCAGGTGTTTGCACCGGCAACTGCTCTCCCTGAGTGGTGACCCCTCACCTCTGCTGAATCTCCAGCGGCTCCTTCTGCTTCCGGCTCTGGTCAACTGGCGACTGCGAGTTGATGCCGCGGGACGGAGGAGGGCCCTCGCTCATCGGCTCCTTCGCTCCGTCAGGGTCACTGCTCCCTCTTTCAGTTTTCCTCCACTTGGCTCTGCGGTTCTGGAACCACACCTGGGGCGACGTTTTTTTAGTTTGTTTTTTTTAGTTTGAGCAATAGCAGGGGAAGAAAAGAAAGGAGAAGGTGGGGGCGTGAGCGGTCCAACTTCGATTTAAATGCACGAATATTTAAATACATTAGAATTACTGGTTTTCTTTGGAGAGAAGAAGAAAATGAAATTCCTCCCCATCTTCTCTGCGCTGGGTGTAGTTGACGCTAATCTTAATGTTATAAACACCATCCTTTGCACCAGTGAACAATCAATGGCACATGCAGATTTGGGGTGTGTGAGTGCTTATTCATTTTTTATTAACAAATCTATCAAAAAAAAGGATAATAATATTGTTAAGTATAAGTAGGTATATATTTTTAAAAATAGATAATAATTTGGTGGAGTTATACATGGGGTGTGTTGAAGGTGTCAGGGTTGGGCCGCCCCAGTAACAACACACTGGACTTAAAAACGTGGTCTACCCGGTCCCCGCGTCCTGATTGGATGAAGGTCATTCCCTATAACAACATTTAATTGAGCCATTTTTCATTATCATATTTTAATGACTTCCCACTGACAGTAGCGACGCCAGTGCGAGCGGGAGCCGCGGTGAAGTCGTTTATTTCCCTATTTAGCGATTGTTTGACGACATCAGATTCGATTAAGACTCGGCTCGCGCGCGCATTAATCACATAGCGCGTGAATGGAGGCGGGAAAGCGGCAGGCTGTGCGCGCGCCCCCCCCCGCCGCCATCCGGGACGCGCGCGCGCGCGGGTCTCCCATTGTGCCGCGCGAGGCGTAAACGGCGTCAACAACCGAACAAAACACGCGCATTCATCGGACATGAAGGAGGAACAAACAACGGTTTTAGCGGCGGACGGACTTATCTCACCCCGACACCTTCCCGCGCCTGGTCGCGCCCCCACCAGCCCCTGAATGGGCTGTAATTGCTCCATTAATCTCAATTTGCCGCGTGCTCTTAACGCCGGGGGGGCATTGACACTTCACAAAAGGGGGGGGGTGAGGGGGGGTGAGGGTGGGGTGCAACAATACTACAACGGAAAGGACATTTATTTTCTAATAATAATGTAAGTTTAATATCCCTGCACGCTGCGCCGGGTCCGTGTTCAGATTTAATAATGGGAATGTGGTAATCGGATTAGGGGGGGGGGGAATAATTTGTTTACAATCCCTAATTTACAGCCCGGATTCCATTATCAGACCCCGCCGTTGGGTTTAGGCGATAGTAAGACGACCCGCGGGAACAAAAGGAAAACTATTATATTTCCCACAATTAGATCTGCGCGCGCAACAAAAACCCCAAAAAGCAAATGCGGAATGTGGCAAATGACGGACGGGACATAACCGGATTACAGCGGGACACGTTTCTCACAGCGCGCATGTGCGGGACAGGGGCGGAATATCAATGACTACGTTTGAGGTTTAAGGTGTGTGTGTGTGTGTGTGTGTGTGTGTGTGTGTGTGTGTAAGATCACTTTTAATATTTTGTCTTCTGAAAAAATTTAAAAAAAACAAGCATCCCCCTCCCCCCCCCCCTTTCACTTGGCACTACGGACGGGGGCGGATCTCCACCTTTGACACGCGCCCACATCAGCGCAGAACATTATCGCCGCTTAATTATGAATGAGCGATTAATCACACTAATCTAATATTCACCATTACGTTGATGTTATTAAAGTGCATCGCCCGGGATGACGGAGTGGCTTCATCCAGCTTCATCCGGGCGCGTTACCCGCGCGGCCGTCCGTTTTCGGGGCGCGGTTCTCACCTGCACGCGCGCCTCCGTCAGGTTGATCTTCATCGCCAGCTCCTCGCGCGTAAACACGTCGGGGTAGTGGGTCTGGGCGAACACGGCCTCCAGAGCCTCCAGCTGCAAACACGGAGAATAACCTAATTACTTCACTTAATTATAAAAAAATAAAAATAAACGTTATTACCTATTTGTCTTGCTTCATAATAAACATTTATAAATTAAGCTTCAACCCCTCCCCGCCCCCCCCACGCTTCTTGGAGAAGTCACGATGATCAGTTGTTTATTGATAAAAACATAAGATCATTCTGCAAAGATGGGGTTTGGTGGTGGTCCATGTATAACTAAACACTGTGCTCCTGACCCCCCCACCCCCCGCCCCCCAAACGGTTCTTGACGATGAATAAAAAGTAGCTTTGAAAGTTGAGCATTTGAAACTCAACTCAACTCTGTCTTGGATGCAACGGCATCAAAATAATAAATCTATGTGCTGTGTGCCATGCATGCTGACAGCACGGGTTAAAGAAAAAGAAAGAAAACAATTTAGCTTTATTGGGGCGTATCATAGTAAAATAAAAACAACAACAGCAACAAAAAATAACAGAGTGTGCCTTTAGAACTACTAGAGAAAATCTAAAATTAAAAAATACATTAAAAAAACATTTACAAACAAATTGGATATACCTGCAACGTAATAAGGATAATTATACAGAGCTCTCTAGGGTTTCATTTGATTAAATTATTTGTGTCATTTATCGAATTCACTGGAGTCATAAAACGCACTGCAAGAATAATAACACATTTTGTAAATTCTATTGCAAATACATAAAATGTATTTACAATACAATTTGTACATATTTTTGCGTGGGGGGAATCTGATAATAGTCAAACTGATTATATATGTAATATAGCGTGACTAGGTAATATCTCATGTTTTTTTTTTCCAGACAATTACCTTTATCTTTTATAGGTTTTTAATAGCCTCAACATATGAACTTGTTTTTGTTTTTTTTACATTGGCGCTAAAAAAACAACAACAAAAAACATCCTGTAGACTTTAATGGGGTTATTGTTTGAGTTTAGTGACATTTCGAGGTTTGTCTTCAAAGTGCAATATTTCGTTTGTACATTTCTACACACGGGTCTAAATATTTACCTGTTGCAGGGTGAACGTTGTTCTATTTCTGCGTTGTTTTCTACGTAGAAATCCATCGTCAAAATCGGCTGGGGCGTGGTTGGCAAACCCACCTGAATTCACTGGAAGAAATCATTGAGACGGGTCATTATAATTTCACATCACAAAATTCAATGCATTTGTTAAAGTGTGAAAAAAAAAAACCTTTGCAAAAGGCCAACTAAGGTGTCGTTATTTCGAAAATAAACGAAGACAACAAAAGACGATAAATGCTGGAAGACAGGTATACATAATGTGATATTACATAAAAAAATGAAATGATTTATATCGTAAGGGGCAGTATAATTCGTTGTATTTTATAGAAAATTGAAATTGGAATCTGAGGACTTCCATGGCTGATCTGTGACACCTGACATGCACTATAACCAAAAAATAATGAAAAAAAAAATCTATAGTCAAAGACAAATACAACTATTTACAGAATGGAAAAAAAAACATAAATTAAGAAAATCTAAATAAAAAACAACGACAAAACCGAGTTTTGCGCGCAGACGTACGTTGGAGAAATAACTCATAACAATGTGTCTATGAGTGAATAACAGTGATTTTCCTGAGGACTAATAAAGTAGAAGGGTCTCATTTAATTGATGGATCAGGGTTTATATTTGGCGGATACTCACGCGTGTTGGAGCGGCAGCACTCCGCGTCCAGCTGCGGCGGACAGTGGAAGTAAAACATGCTGAGCGTCTTTTCTCTCCGCGTGGAACTTTACCGAGATATTTACGACGAGAGGAAAGTTTCGCGACAAAGCGCGGAGGCGCGACACGGCATCTGCGGCTGGAGACGAATCACGATCGATGATAAACCCGCGGATCATCCGGGTGGAAATGAAACTAAATCATCCCTAAACGACCCTGGCTCATCCCGTGGATCCGCCGCTCAGGAGCGTCTGCGGAGGGGAGGAGCGCTCCACCTTTAGGAGGGAGGGGGGAAGGGAGGGGGGAAGGAAGGAAGAAAGGACGGAAGGAATGACGGAAGGAAGGAAGGCAGGAAGGAAGGATGGAAGGAAGGAGAAGGAGTTGCTGCTCTGAAGGAGAGCGAGGAGACTAGCTGCACTTCCACTGACTCCCTTCTCTGACTGGGAGGGTCCAGATCTCTCTCTCCCTCTCTCTTCCTCTCTCTCTCTTGCTCCCTCCCTCACTGTCTGTCTGTCTGTCTGTCTCTCTGTTCGTCCATCTCTCCCTATCTTCTATACATTTCTGTTCCCCCCTCTCTCTCTCTCTCTCTCTCTCTCTGTTTATCCATCTCTCTGCCTGTCTCCATTCAATCCAGGTGGCTTTATTTACATGGGTCACAATGTCAACATTGCCAAAGCAAGAGGAAAACAATAAGTGAAGACTTGAAGTACAATAAGTGAAGATAAAACTAAAATAAAACTAAAATACAGATAAAAACATATAAACACTGCACAAAATAAATAAATGCAACGATCAAGACAAGATGTAGAGACATCAATACAGTATAACCCTAAAATAGACACGCAATTCACATGGAGAAATACAGTGCATATATCCTTGGACAATGGGCCATCCTTTTCTCTCTCTCTGCCCCCCCCTCTCTAGTGTCCAGATGTCTCTCTAACTGACTCCAGTGTTGAGGCTTTCAGCCCGTGCCGCAGAATCTCACGCCTAATTGGTCCTAATCGGATTATCATGGCTTTGTCTTTCTCGCCCCCCCCCCCACACCGGCGTGTTTTTGGTGTTTTGGTCCGTGTGTGTGTGTGTGTGTGTGTGATACAGAGAGAGTGAGAGAGATGGAGAAAGAGGGAGATCTGGAAAGCCCTAAACGCTTCCCCGGCAGCTGTACTACGGCGCCAAAAAAATTCATCACAAGTGATTGTTATTCCAGAGTCAGGACTATTCCCTGTCCATGTACACACACGCACGCACGCACGCACTGCACTTTTTATTTGGTTCTTTCACATATTAAAAAGGAGGATGACTGCTTTTGGGCGTTGGAGGGACCGTCGGGCGGGTTAATTGCTCGTTAGGTGTGTTCGGGGCTCCGCTTTACAAGGTGCGGAACACTCACAAGGCCAGAATTTTGATTTTCTTCACAGCGAGGGGTCCGGCGATTTATTTCCCCTCCTCAGATGAACGATCTGCTGCGGGACCCTTTCAATTAGTTTTAAAGCGCATCTGGGACGAGGAGGCGCAGCCGCCGCGCGTCTCCGAGGTGGCGGCGAAATGAGGCTTCGAGAAGCAGCTGAAATTTCAGAGAGGACGGTGGGATCGGAGCAAACCACATAAAGTGCAGAAAATCCCTTCTAATGGCGCGTAATTGGTTCTGTAATATCATTACAGGCGGATAATGGCCAGTTACAGGCCCGGCGCTATTAAAGGCTTCCCTGGTGTGCAGCGTTTATGTTATTAAAGGGGGAATATAATGATATTTTAGTTATTAAATGCGCGTAATTAATTTATGCACCGCTGAAAATAAAGTTGTTATTATGACCTCGGCGAGATGCGTGGAGAAAATTGAAATCAAATAACGCCTGATAACTTTGTTCCGACACCCGGTCTAGACAACTCTGACAAGAGCGGCCCAGGCCTTTAAGACACGGTGAGACAGTCAGACAGATAGCCAGAGAGGCAGACTGTCTGATTGCGGTCCGTCCTGTTATCTTCGGGAAGGAACCCGCCCAGTGAGCCCTGCGGACGGGTCGGAGCGTTGACCTTGGGGCGGTGCGTTTCAGGTCCGCCGCCAGAAAGCAGCCTGCCCAAAACCGTGATAGGATGCTCAAACTGTGCGATTTGAGATTGTTCAAATAGTTTCAAACTCAAAGATTACTACGACTTTTGTAGTTGTTCTTCACATAACAATGAAATTACAGAGGCAGGTCTGTTTAGTTAGTTTAGCCAGCGAGGAAGGCCATTGTAAAATCCTCCTGATTTGGAAACGGGCGCTTCCGTTTGTAGACAAATTAAAAGTCTAGGGACTTGATACACAATCTTGAGGGGCGACCCCAAGTATTCAAACAGTTTTATTACACCGCAGAAATGTATTTTAGTGGCTAAACATCGCATCTTACATTTGAAACATTTCACAAGAACAGTATACAACGGTGGTAGAAAAGGTTTGTGATGCACCGGCAGATTGCATATTTTACATTCTCACAGTACCGAATCAGCTGGTCATAAATACGATTTGTTGGAAATAATCACGGCGGCTGAGTAAATCGTTAGTCAACACAACTTACGGCTTCATCTTTCAGTTGAGTACAGAAACATAAAAAGTCAAGTATTTCCAGGTGTAAAAAAAAAAAAAAGTTTGATGAGGTTTTTTTAATATACTTCTCTCCCCAACTCTCAATTACATCTGAGAGATAACATGTGGTTCAGGTTTCTCCCGATCAAGACTTAGCCGATAGCTACACTCACTGAGCACTTTACTAGGAACACTATACTAATACTGGGTGGGGCCTCCCTGCGCTCAAAACAGCCTCAATTCTTCTCGGCATGGATTCCAAAAGATGTTGGAAACATTCCTTTCAGATTCTGGACCATCACCAAGTTCTGCAGACCGTCGAAAACACTGAGATCACTGAGATCTGTCAAGATATGTGCAATACACTTAGTACTCTGGTGAGTTAATGTTCACATCAATGTGAACATTAACTCAAGCTGCTGAACTGTATCTGTATGATTTTATGTATTGCACTGCTACTGTGATTGGCTGATTAGATAATTGCATGAATAAGTAGTTGTACAGGTGTTCCTAATAAAGTGCTCAGTGAGTACAAGATAACTGACGAGCCGTAATCATGTGGTTATTATTAATCCTGTGATTTCCCCAATGACTCAAAGAGTACATTTTAAATATGTAAAACCACTTTGACAAGAAAATTAAATGTAAAGTTTAAATGAGCACTATACCATCCATACACACCATACAGTATTAAAAAAAAATTTAACTGCTGTCATACCGGAGACATCCTTAAGGAGCAAATTGAAAGAAACAAGCTCACAAAAAAATAATAAAATTGAACAAACAATGGATGTTATGTGGAGTCGTCCTTCTCACAGCTTAGGGTCTCCATCCGTCCCCCGCTGCATTCACTGGTAGCTCTCTTTTAGCCTCCATATGCCCTCCTGCCCGGAGGCTCTGTGGAAGTCACAGATGCTCCGGAGCAGCTCCCTGAAGACGGGGGCCTGTGCCTGGGTCAGTCTGGGTGTGAAATACTGCAGCACCTCCTGGGTGCTGGCCTGCCCGTCCACCTGGGCCTGGAACGCCACAAAGTTACGCAGGTCCACCAGCAGCTCGTCGTGCTTGCTAGGGGGCTGCAGGACCCCGCTGGCTGCTGCCACTCTTACCTCCTCCTCCTCCTCCTCCTCCTCGGCCTCCCCCCCTCGGCTGGAGGGCAGGCTGAGGTGGTTGCGGGCTTTCATTTTGGCCAGCAAAGAAGAGGAGGAGAGGAGGGTGGAGCCGGAGTCTCCGTCCTCTGCCGCCTCGCCGCTGAAATGAGCCGCCGAGCCGGGCACCTTAGAAGACAATTTCTTTATAATGGCAGCATCCTACAGCGAGGAAGAAGAGACGCGTTGTATGAGTGCACGCAAGTGAACGATTTTGATCAGAGATCAGCTTGTTTTAAGTGGAAATCCATCGGATCATCGGTGTTGGGTAAATTACACTCGGGGGAATTCAAAAGGGGACTGCGCTGCATTTGCGGGCGCTAAACCGGCGCAAATAACAGAAAAAGCGAGCGTCCAATTCACACCGTGATGCACTGCTACCTGTGCTGCCACAAGAATAGCGTCTCGCTGCCCTGGTGCTATTTGCACATATTTAAACAAGGTATTATGCATACATTTGGGGCAAAATTGGCCCCATTCTATGCAAATGAGCCTTGTGGCGAATAGCGGCCAATTCACAAACACCGGCGCTAATAGCCACACGCAGTTAGAGTGACACTATTACCATCTGTAGAGAGCTGGTGGTAACTGTTCGAGACCAAAAAAAAGGGAGTGCTGCGCAATCTTTTTCAGAGAGCTGGTGCAATTGAAGTGCATTTATAAGCAGTGTCAGGCCCAGACTTCCAGTGATCTGTAAATTATACTTTGACATTATTATTATAATTATTATTACTGTCACAGCATCTGTAGGTAACAGAACAAGCAGTCTGTGGTTTTCAAAACACACTCCAAAAGCAACTTGTTGAAACGTTGATTCAGTTAACAGGTAAGTGTAGAGCAGTGGCATAAATGCGTAATGACTCTGCAATGGAGACCCCTCTCCCCGCTGACACACGGATTATTTACTTTGCTACATGGATTTTTGCGATCAGACGCAAAACAAGCGCAAATTGCAATCAGCAGCAAACCTTCATGGCCGCGTTTGCACTAGCTTATCATTAGCGCAGTATCTTTTGTAAAACGGACAAAAAGAGTAGCCGCAAACTATTTCTTTGTGAATTCGCCTCTCAAAGTCCCAGAATTCCATTCGATTCATTCAATTTTTTTTTTCTTGGTCACTTCAGGTTGTGGGAAGTAGTTTTTCATCTGAGGGTGCTGTTCTTTTAAGTGCATTTCCATCCATATCAACAGTTTACTGCCTGCACTGCTTCACCCAATACATCTTGCTCATGCCCAATCTTGGCGTTCTTGTCCAGAAAGGCAGACCCCGCCACAACAATGGAAACAGCATAGGGGTAGCACATGCAGAACACAAATACATTGAATGGCTGTTTCTTAGAGTGCCAGCTATATAAAGTATAAAAATATGAGATTTTTCAACTAAATAATGTTACGAATTACCACTTTAACATTTCAGCAGATGTGAGCTCATTCTTAATCGTTAAATAGAAGTTACCTTGCACTTGTCTGAATTGGATGTAGCTTTGGCAGACAGCGCCAAGAGAAGGGAGTTCTTCTTCTGTCCAAACCGCTGTCTGAGAGAGTGAGAGGGAGATACGCCGATCAGACGTGATGTTACATTAGGTAGAGGAAGCTAAATGTCAACTCAGAACCGCAATGAAGAATGCACGTGATATTACCGGGCGGATGGGGCCGGAGGTCTGCTGTACGGCAGCCTGCACTGTTGCCGCGACACCTTCAGGGCCTTCAAGGCCTCCTTCGCAACCCTGTTGGCCTCTGCCTCCACAAGGACGAAGTCGGGGTTGGAGGCCTCTATGATGGTGTCATGCTGCATCACGCTGTGGATACCTGGGCGGGTCAGATGAAGGGAAGAGACAGCAACACTTAATCAGAGATGTTTGTTGTTTTGTGTTTAGGCATGAACAAGAAAGCTCTGATTGTGATCGTGTACCAGATTTTTTGAAGAGCTTGGCCAGGACGTAATCATCATTGTTCTTATTCTCCTCCTTCTCTTTACTCTCCTCGTTTTCCTGCTTCTTATATGTCCTCTTCTTGACCAGGTGGGAGATCCTGTGGCCCTCGCAGCGTGTTCCACGGGAGTGTCCATGTTTCTGGCGTTTGCGTCTGTCGGCGTCACCTTGGTTGCAGTGCTTCTTCTTTTCCGCGTGTTTCTGTGGAATGGGCGGGGCCAAGTCTGAGTCTTTGTCCGTCTCTTTCAGCCTCCTTTCCCTGCTCGGTCCAGTCGTCTGGCCGTGTGTCAGACCATTTTGATCAACCTGAGAGTTTATTTTGCACGAGAATGCGTTCTCGTCTATTGAGGCGCAGCCATTATCTGAGGAACGGGTCTCGGCTGTAGGGCCGTGGCTCTGGTGCGTGTTGGAGTGTTTGTGTGTGTGGTCCGACTTGCTAGACCTGTGTAGCAACCCGAGCCTCTCTGGTTTCTTAACATCAGAACCTGTGCCTATTAAAGGGTTGAAAAAAGTAGATAAATAAATATAATAAATGCGTTTGATTTACTGGTGAAACAAGGTTATTTACAGATTAGAAATAAGAAAAATATAATGAAAGAGAAGATTTGAATGAAAGCAAAAACAGTTTTAAGAACACGGACCTGCAAATATGGCGCTCGTTTCTGTTCCCTGGGTTCCATCAGGATTGGATAGGGTAAACAGCTCATAAATGTCATTGGACTTGAAGAAGCGACGTTGTTTGGGGTCCTTCAGAACACGGTTGGTCAAGAACTGTTTGAAGATTTGCCTAAACGATTAAAATAAACAAATAAATAAAAAACAATAAAAAAGCATAATCAAACTTGAGCTTGATAAGAATTACAGGTTGTGTCATTACATTAAAACATTACATATAATATTGCAAGGGGATTGAAATGAAACCAGACATCCATCCAGCAAGAATCTTGCCCTCACGCCGACCTCCACCTGTCACCGTTCTATCAAACTAGAAACACAGCAGGCCTCCGTGAAAAGCACTTTGAATGAAACAAGCAATAGCTGAGAAATCCTGGCCATTCAAGTACACAACAAAGATTTTCAATTACTGAGTAACGGGATGCAGCAGCGAAAATGAGCAATTAGCCGTGTCATAATGAGGGAATATTCACGCCCTAAAAGGTAACTGGAAACACTACAACATTTAGTGTCGCTTCTACTACTCACTGTGGTTTAGGAACCTACATTATCATAGATATAAATAATTTTTTTTTTGTTGGGGGCGGGGGGGGACTGGCTGTGACAGAATTGCAGGGGACCCTCCTGATCCTTCCCATGCAGAGGAATTATTTGTTCTGACATTTCTTAATTTTTATTTATTTTTTTACCTCAGCCAAAGCTTACTATACCAAGGGGGCCTTGCCAATAAAAATGTTTGGAACCCCCACTCCAGAGAGTGAAACAGCACAACACACAGCCTTTCAGTCCGTCTGTCCGACCTGTGGAAGATTTTCTCCTCGATGGTTCCGGCCGTCAGCAGCCTGTAGACCGTCACCTGCTGCGTCTGTCCGATCCTCCATGCTCGCTCCCGGGCCTGAACAGGAGAATTGCAGCAAAACATTATAAGTAAAAAAATATATATAAATTGTGGGGGTAGACCCCTTTAAAAACACTTTCAGGGAAATTAGGGACGTGATCATGAACACACACGACCACAACCACCCACGCAGAGACAGGAAAATGAAAGCATGGATAAGGGTAAAAATCCAAGTTTTATGGTAATAATAAAAGTGTGGTTGTGTGTGTGTGTGTGTGTGTGTGTGTGTGTGTGTGTCTGTGTGTGTGTGTGTGTTCCCAACCTGTGTATCAACGCTGGGGTTCCAGTCTGGATCATAGATGATAACTCGGTTGGCTCCAGTGAGGTTTACACCCAGACCGCCGACTTTGGTGGTCAACAGGAAGATGAAAATGGACTTGTTCTAGATTAAAGGAACAGAATCATCAAAAGCAGACTGTAAAGATCCATTTATGGAGCTTTGTTGCAATAAAAAGCATTCATGCAATTTATTCTGTTAATTGGATTGCTTTATAATGAGGAGGTGAAATGATATACTAATTTAATGAATTGACTGGATTAGCATTAGTGGGTACAGTAAATGAAACCATGTATTTGAAGCGAGGGAACCTACAACAGGTTTATCAACTTCCTCTGAAGAGATTTATGTGCACTCATCACCATTTAAGGTCTACACAGCACAGAAATATGTCCACACATAAACCATGTTCTATATCTTCTTAGAAAGGCGAAGGTCAACTTGGTTTTAACTGCAGGCCACATGGTGGCCTGCATGTTGGCCACCATGGTTACAAAATTATCATATTGCTATGTATAGATTTCTCCAGAAAAATAAAGAATTAAAATGGGGTGCACAACAGATTGTCTTCCATTAGTGTCGTCGTCCCCCCCCCCCCCCCCCCCCGAGGGTGAGCAAGCTCATGCTGAAGTGTCGTCCCCCAAGGAGGGGATTTTCACGAGTCACTTAGAGCCATTAGAGAGGGGTAATCCTCACTTCGTTGTAGCGAGTGATGAGGGGCTGCCTGGAGCCGATGGGGGTGGTGCCGTCCATTTTCAGGTATGAGTAGTTGTTCTCCCGTACAAAAACCTCCAAGATCCCCAACATCTGGGTGACACAGAATAACAGAAGGAGGAGAGAGAGAGAGAGATGGAGAGAGAGGGGTTTGGATTATCTCTAACAGGATTAGAACAGATTAATATTACATGGACAGAGATACTGACAGGGTCTCAGGTTCCCTGTGAGGTATAATCTCATTGGTATTGACTGCAACAGCTGGGGCCTCACACGTGCGGCAGGCACACACACATGCCTGCATATGCAGATATGCACACACAACAGAACAACTTTATAGACAGTGGGTTCAGGAGAGGAATAGAATAATGGACAGACATCAGACAGAGAATTCACCAGGATCAACAGTGACTCAGGAATTTAAATTATATTACTCAAAATAGATCATTTAATACATCAAAACAGATGACCCAATGTACCCCTGAAGGATCAATAAAATGCTTAAAGGGGACCTATTATGCTGTTTTTCAACAAGTTAATATATATATATATATATATATATATAGGACCCACCGCACCCCAAAATTTGACATTTTAGTTTTTCACATAATATGAAAGTGTGGAATCAGAGCTTCAAAACAAGGTATAATTTGTGGGAATCACACAAATATTTTGGAAGCTATGACTAATTAAATATGAAGGTTTTGGAAACAGAAGTTCTAAGGAATCAGGCTTTAAACATTTAGAAGCATTTCCAGACTTTTACAGCACAAAACAACTATTTAGAAACCCAATTAGTGCTTTAAATGGTTACATTTGGATAGTGCTACACTCCTTCAATGATACCATGTTGAATGTGTTTTTCTGAAATAATATTTGAATCATTAATTTATTCAAATATTGGAAAAAATGAATCCTTTAATTTTAAGGTTATTTATTTATTTTTTTCATTCTAAGCTCACTATACTACAATGTCCAATCTATTATTTTCTGACTTCTAAATGTTACAATTTCCTGCCTGTATTGTTTCATAACAATAAGTTTTAAGAAAGTGCCACATTTCAGGTTGCACACATGAAAACCAGGGAACAGCAATTCTCTGCAATGGAATGCAATGGGTGAGGTCCTCCCAGCCATTTGAATTCTGGGAATTTCTGTTTCCTGGGAGCAGCTACATTTGGCGATTTCGGCCATACAATTGAGAGCATCTGCCACTGTCTTCTCATAATCCATAACAACACAGACATTACGTTTTCACGGAGAAGTGAAATTTGTTGCTTGCGGTGTTTATTTGTTGTTGTTTCATTAAAGTGACGTCAGCTCCTCTTCTTCACGTCCTTTGAGACAGCGTCAATGGTGCCAGCGTTTTATCACACGAGGAAGACACTGTCTTATTATTCACCATTCTATAAAATTTCTAACCTTAACTTATAACAACGGTTTCACATTCTGACTTCACATCACTTGGAATATGTAAGGATGATCTTTATCTGCATGTTTGCGTCAAAGGAACCGTCAGATCGCCATGTGTTCAACAACTTGTTGGTGAGTAACTCAACTAATGCCGACGGAGCACATAGCCCCGACTTTTTAATATTTATCTAATATTTAGAAATTAAACTCAGTTTTGAAAATACGTTGAGAGATAGAAAACAACTTGGACAATCTCATTTTGGACTAAAAAAAGCTATTTCCAATTTTTTTATACAAACAACCAAAATTACAGCACTGCAAAATGCAGCAGGTTGGGAGGCAGTTGGTCACATGGTCTCTGAGGTCCCCAAAACATGTTTAAGTTTTTTGCAGAAAATACCACTTAGATTATGCATTAGAGCACAGGCCGCACAATAAATCGTATATATTTATCGCAATGTTGATATTGGCCTCCACAACTAATTGATCGTGGCCAGGGGCGAATTTTTATATTTTTGTTGTCTCACTGCCCGATTCACAAAAGATATTGCATTAATGATATCATGGCGCAAATACCATAACGTTTTGCTGCTGAGTGCAATTTGCCCTTGTTTTTTCGTCTGATTGCAATTATCCATGTGGCAAAGTAAATAATCTGCTGCAGGCACCATGGAGCACACGCATGCACACACAGGCCACTGCTCTACACTTGCCTGTTTGACAAATTATCTGTGTTAAAGGGGACCTATTATGCGTTTCCTTATTTCTCTGTCATATGTCTATCTATATGTCTATGTCTATATGTCTGTCTATATGTTACAATGTGGGATGTTCATAGAGCCATCAGAGACCGAAATGTATGTGCACAAGCACTGCAAAAGTGCATTTTTCCATAAGAGGTCCCATTTAATAAATGTTATCATATAAATGAAGCAATCAAAAGCCAAGCATGTTTATAAACTATGCATATGACCACTAGATTTTTTCCTATATATTTATAAGAAAAACTGCATGTATCAGTGAAGTATTGGGAGTGTTCCAGACCTGTCTGAACTGCGTGAAAAGCAGGACTCTCTGGCCTTGCTTGAACCAGAGGCGCAGCAGAGACTCCACCACCATCAGCTTTCCGGAGCGTTTCCAGAAGCCAAAGTGCTCCTCCTCGGTCAGCTGGTCCTCCGGGATGCCCTTCAGCATCCGCGGGCCGCCCGAGAACAGGTCCGGGTGGTTACATATCTTACGCAGCGCTATCAGACCAGAGAATACCTGAAACAAACCAGAAAAAAAAAATCCTTCACACAATTTCTGGTATCCAAAATTCTTAGATACCTTATTTACATGAGCAAAATGTAATGTAACAGGGTGGAATGGAACAGTATTGCATCTTTTAACAATGAAATGCATTTACTTTGGTCTACAAGAATGAGCTGCATTATTTATTCACGGATAATAAAGGTTGCATTGTGTTTCTGATGAAGGCCCAATGGCCACTGCATTAGTAATGGTGGTTAATGGACTGAGAGTGACCACTGTGTGTGTATGTGTATGTATTTTGCAGTGGTCACCCCTGGCTCTCTGACCACATCCATTTGGGTCAGTAGTGATGAATGGCTGGTAAGAGAGAGTCACTCTCCAGGGTAGGCTTGGGCTAATTGTGAGAAGAGCAACCTACAAGCTCCTTAAACAGACCTTCATAAAGAGAGCCTGGCTCAAGCATGCTATTACCAGTACAATAACATTTACTCAGCCAGATAAAGCTAATTACACCACTTTAGGTGTTGATCTGTGAAGTGCACAGGAAAGAGCACAACACTGAAATAAGTAGTGATACGCCGAAAAGCAAATGGAAATGCCAGTCTAAGAACCAAACACTGAATACCAAGCCCGGGTATTGTTTCATTTATTTGCCAAATGCATCCAGACCATCTTAACAGCAAAGACATATGTTTAAATTAGCATACAACACCTTATAGATGCTAGCTAGTACTAGAAGCTGCTTAACTTGTAGTCTGAAAAATGATGCACAGAGGAGATTTAAGGTATAGTTGGGAGAAGTTCTTTCTTTGATTGTACACTGTCGAGTTAAAACACTCTTACTTGGCAGTTTTGCTTGTAATGTAAGCGTATGGATCAATGAAAGATTCACACCGCTTAAAAGTGTTACATACATACCGTGTACTGTAAAATAACTGGTGGTAAATAGCAGATTTTGTTTTACTTCCTTTTCATTCCTTGTCTTTTATTAGTATTTTTTTAACTTTATCATGAAATGGTTCCATACAGCTGCCAACTGCATATATGTATGAAAGTATGTATATGTATGTGACGAATAAACCTCTTGAATCTGTAATTCACGGAACAGGAGGTGCACTCCTAAGGTGCAGGATAACTAAGAGAGCGGGTTAAATGATGAATAAGCCATGTCATGTTCCCAGAAGTTATCTTCTAACACCAAATGATGCCCCGCCCCACCTCCTTCCCCCTTCTATCAATATTTGTTACCTGCATGTCACCATTCAGTATCTGGTAGACTTCTTTGGAATCTAAGAAGCTCTGATACACCTGGCGCTGGTCCTCTGTTAGTTTGCAAAACAGAACCTACAACACACACACACACACACACACACACACACACACACACACACACACACACACACACACACACACACACACACACACACACACACACACACACACACACACACACACACACACACACACAGCAGTATAAGACTGTGTAATGAGCAGTGAACGTACTCTTTAAAGCTCCTTGATGAAGTGGAGTGTGTGTGCAGAAAAATGAGGAGGAAGCAGTCTATGTTTTTAGGGAGCCCTTCCTGTCTCCCGGGACAGACTTAATGAGCTGAACTGGACAGGGGAGTTGGACGGCCTCGGCCACGGGGACAGAACCGAGAGCAGCCGTAATGAATACCTGATCCTTTTACTTTGCCGGGACTTTATTAGCCGACTTCACCGAGCGACGGTCGCACACATTCATCAATTTCTCCTTGAAAGTGGTAGAAAGCGTAACTTTCAATCAAATAAACACCTGCCCAGTTAAGATATCTTAGCAAACGGAGACTTCACAACAGCTGGGACAGAAAGGGGTAAAACGCTGCTGGACATGGAGAATACCTGTTCATTTTTGTCTGGTAAGGAGAGGCTGTTTTTCACGTCTGCCTTCATCCGCCGGAGGAGGTAAGGATTAATGGTGTCCCTCAGCACGCAGGCGCACTTGTACGCCGTCTGGACCTGGACATGAGACGGGGACAGTTAACCGCCGGAAGGTACCCAGACCCCGAGACCCCCAGACACCTAGACTCGCACCCCAGGAGCACAAAGCAGCGGTGCCACTTCTCCACTGCCGACACTGATTATTAGTCCTAAACTTTAAGTGAGGGCTGGTACAGAGGACCAATCAGATACATTACTATTGCTGAACGGTAAAGATTGTTTGCTTAAGGTCATCAGGAAGTAATAATGGGGAAATAATCATCATTAGTTTTCCATTAGACATCTTACATGCTTCCATCCGTCAAAAATAAGTAAATCCTGGAAGTTTTCATTTATATTTTTGTGTAGATTGTTGTGTGTGGGAATATTCTCAGATACCAATGCCTTATTTTTGCCTTATTGTGGATCGATATCTAGTACCATTATTCGTGAATTACCCCCCAGGGATCTGCTACCATATCTAATCAGTGCGTCACTACTATCAAGAGCACAAGAAGTAACACTGCATAATAATAGAAGGAAGATGCAGTTCAGACTCTTGGGCTCACACACCTGTCAAAGTGCATGTACCCTGGGGCATGATTGTCATTTAGCCCCTCTTTCTCCTTCTCTCATCCACCCCTCTCAGCACAAGCAGCCATTAAACATTGATCAGAGTGCTGCAAGGTCTGGAGGGACCGAGATTTCCTATGTCATCACTTCTGTCGGCCTGCTCCACTTCGCAAAAACAAACAAACAAACAAACAAACTAATGAAAACAAACAGAAGAACCCACAGAAATAACCCCATGTGGTCGCAGCTCACATCAGGAGTCCATCCCAAGGAGCATTCTGCACCCGATCCAGAATCAGGGCTCAAGGGCCGTTAGCCTTTTAAACATTAACTCACTGGGGGTCCGCAGGAACCCCCCACCCCACCGGCAGAGCCTGGGGGGCGATAACACGCTGGGTTACAGGACCCAGTTGAGGCCAGAGAGCTGATGAAAGGAGGAGGACAGCAGCAGATCCAGTGTTTTTTGTTAGAGTGATGCTGAGTGGGTTCATGCAGGAGTATAAATGCACACGTCAGTAATGGATCCCAAACCCAGGCCCACCCATCCCCCACAATGCACGATTTTACATCACATCTAAGCACACGTAGACACAATGCAACACCCAGCCGAGAGCCTGTACTGCCACTGTGAGAATTTCTAGAAAGAAGAAAGAGATAAGGCAGTGGAGCGTAGCTCCTTCTGTCCATTTAATAACATTAATAATTAGTAAAGGTTTTTATTATCCACAGCGAAAGAAGCATCGATAGCCAGCTTAAATAATTAAATCCATACCGTCAGTGGGTTAATAACGATTGGATACTAATGACAAAGGGCTACAATTTAGCTCCACGGCTCTCCACTTTGGTCTCTCTCTCTCCCTCTCCCTCTCTCTCTCTCTCACTCACTGGGGTTTTACTTCAGTTCAACACTGCCTTCCAACTTATACATGGAGGAATTACATCTGTGTGTATATCAGTGTGTGTGTGTCCTCGTATCAGTGTGCGTTTCGATAAAGTACCTGTACAGGTGAGGCATTGCTGTAGCCTCCCATCGTGATGGGCACGGAGAACTGCTCCATGAAGACGGGCAGGGTGCCCAGTTTTCCAGGAAACACAAAGTCAAACAGAGACCACAGCTCCTTGAGGTTGTTCTGCATGGGGGAGCCCGACAGGATAAAGCGGTGTGGGGTCCGGAACTACAGGATTGAAACATTTAGGATTCACATCGTTCAAATATGTAGTGTAGTGGGCTAGTGACTGTAATAATGTACATTTTCTTCCAAGCGCTTTCCTCTGACCCCCACCCCCTCCACACACACACACACACACACACACACACACACACACACACACACACACACACACACACACACACACACACACACACACACACACACACACACACACAGACAGACAGACAGACACAGACACACACACTTTTAATATTTTAATATCCCGAATTGTAGAAGTGGATATTCGAGAGTGGGAAGGTAAAATTTCATCCCAGTATTTGGAGTCAACCATCTAGATATGCTAATTGATATAATGCACAGGTACGACTGAGTGCAATCACCTGGCTCTGTGCATGGGAGGAGAGAAAACCTAGCAGGACTGTCTGAACCTGGAATCGTTCACCTCTGCCAATGAAATCTGGCCAGTATCACCCAGACCTAAGTTTGGTGGTAATTCCTTGTTCTTCTACTGGCTACACTAAGTCGTACAAAGTGCACTCCATTTGGGGTTCTGTAAATGTAGTTGCTTAGCAATGTATCTGATATGTGTTTTCTCTCCAGCTCACCAGAGCTTTAGAACGTTGAAAGTGGAAGGTCGTCGTTGCGTCTGTGTGTCTGCCTGTTTCCATCACATTGTACCTGCTTGCAGGCGGTGGTAATGCCAGCATTGGGGTTTCTGATCTTGTGGCCTTCATCCAGGATGACGTAGTGCCAGTCGTAGCGCTGCAGTGACTCCTGCATGATCCTCACCGCAGAGTAGGAGGTGATCAGGATGCCATGGCATGCTGCTATCTCTGGGATCAGCTTTTCCTGTAAAACACACACAACCTTGCTCAGTGACACACCTCCCTCTCTGTGTATAAACATGTTGATAAGATGTTTGGCCAAACATCTCTTGTGGCGACTGATTAATGGCGTGTGTATTTCTAACGTTCTGCATCAGAGCAGGAACCGGTTAGGGAGGGGGAGAGAGACGGGACATGACGCTGTGTCTATAGACCTCTGGTGCCCCCAAGAGGATAACTGGTGTTCTGGGGAGACTTCTATCACATGCTCGCCCTACCTTCTTGTTAGAAAAGGAGCCGGTATCGTGCAGAACAGCCACTCTGAATAGAGGCCACCAAGTATGGAACTCCTTCACCCACTGGTGCATGACTGTAGCTGGGCAGACGATGACTGTAGGGCCCAGACCTTCATATCTAAGAAAGACAGACAGACAGACAGACACACACCCTAGGTGCTTAATTAGAAAAAATATGTTGCCTTTTCCGAAGTAAATTAATGGAAATGAGGGATTAGACGGAGGTGAGGGCAGAGTATTACGGTCCAAAATGTGCGCTCTACAAAAAGATGCGGTAATACTCTCTTAGAGGCAAAACATCGCAGTGTATCCCTCTGTGAGGACTTATAAACTCTCTCTCTCTCTCTCTCTCTCTCTCTCTCTCTCTCTCTCTCTCTCTCTCTCTCTCTCTCTCTCTCTCTCTCTCTCTCTCTCTCTCTCTCTCTCTCTCTCTCTCTCTCTCTCTCTCTCTCTCTCTCTCTCTCTCTCTCTCTCTCTCTCTCTCTCTCTCTCTCTCTCTAATGGCCAGTATGATGGTCTGCTTGGAGGAAGCTATTGATACTGGGCCATAATTGAGTTTGCAAGCAATCAATTTGTGGGCGTCTGTAGCAGACACAGTATTGACCATGAGGGAAGCTACGCCTTCTGGAAAAATGCACAACATTGGATCCAGGAAAAACTGATTTTTCACAACAATCACAATGTCAGAATTTCAATGATGAATTGTAGTTCCACCACTACATTCACACTTTTTTTCTTATTCAAGGTTCATTCCAATTTGGATAAGAGACAACTCCACAAGTATTAAGTCTCTCCCTACCACACACATTCAGTCAAACATACACAATTTCATGTCAGTGTTTTTTCTGATGTGTGTTGTAAAAAAGTGAGGAGTCTAATAATTGAAACATGCTTAATAATTCAATAGAATACTCTCAACCAGATATCCCCCTAATCAAATATTAATTGTACACGGTGCACAGTTGCTGCCCTTAGCTTTTGTCTGTGTGTGTGTGTCTGTATATTGTTATTATTAGTGTGTTTGTGTGTGTACCTGTAGTTAGACCCTCTCGTCCTAAGTTTGCTGTAGCTCAGTCCAGCCAGAAAGCTGATGACCTCGATGGTTTTACCCAATCCCATCTCATCTCCCAGGATGCCGCCTGCCTGCTGACAGTGGAGTTCCCACAGCCACCGCACACCTGTCTGCTGGTATCTGCAATGATTGGGTGTGTGTGTGTGTGTATACACAGACATGCACTCACAAACAGAATTTTGCTTGAGGAAACTTTCGTTAACTCACAAAACAAAACACTCCCTGATCAAAATCAAAAGGTGCATTGGTAAATAATTCATTTACATATCGATATTCAGAAAGGGAAATAGTGATCAGCAGAGTGCACGGTGTAAAGATGATTTGACATCCTCAGGAAAAAGCTAACTCACTATCTATTGTGAATACACTCTATAGGGTACGTTTAGTGTTGAGTTTAAGATCAACTTTGTGATTTGGAATCACTGGAAATTGCTTCCTTTGTTGACACACAATACCTACCTACCTACCTACCAACCACACACACACACACACACACACACACACACACACACACACACACACACACACACACACACACACACACACACACACACACACACACACACACACACACACACACACACACACACCAGTTTCAATACTGTGCTCTTGCTCTTTTAGTGTCAAAATGCTGTGATCCCTAAACCTGGTAAAACATAACATGACATAGTTGCTTGTTTGTACAAAGCAAGGAAATCATGAATTACTCAAAATGATGAATGCAAGGGTCAAGATTTCAGTATTTGTATTGGACCTAAAACTCAATAAACAATCAATACAAACAATAAGTATGCATAAAGAGTCTGAATCTCTGTTCATCTTAACGTGTTTACACTCACTTGAAGAGTTTCTTCCAGAGGAAGCCAGGCACTTTGAACCCCTCATCAAATTCTGCATCGCTGTCATCCGTCTCCTCTTCCCCCCTTTCTCTCTTCTCCTCCCTTTCACGGAGACGCTGTCTCTTCCATCCCCTGTGTGTTAAAACCACAGTTATAAAAAGAGTAAGAAGAAAATTTAAATCTGTGTTGCAGCTTGATTGAACATGCTTCATTGTTACCATTTCAACGGTAAAAAGAGATTTTAAAACTTACACAACATTTGCGCTTTGACACAAGCATATATTCGAAATTTTTCAAACCAGGCCTTATAAAAATGTTTGTTCCCATCTTTACTATTGAGAAACCTACTGCTCTCCACCAGCTTAGTCAGTATACTGGAAAATCGGTCGCAACGGTCGACACCAATGGTGAAGCTCTTTAATGTGGACATTTGGAGTCAAGAGTTTGGCATTGTTGTTCATCGTGGGATACAATTCCTCATTGGTTCTTGGCTCTACTACCTGAGCAGAGCTCATTGTATTTAAATTCACTTTGAGAGTAGATATTCACCTCCAATTAAAAGCCTGGCAGCATCAGGGCTTAATTTTAAATTAATGTTATCGTCTCCCACACAGTGGTGCAGAAAGTCACTTGTTGTGAGTTGGGGAGTATTGGGAGTATTCCCAGCAAGCAGTGCAATATCTACAGTAACGCAGGGAAATGTATAAGCAGAGCTGTTCAAATAGAGCAGGAGAGGGCAGTTAGAGGCACAGTCGTCACGCAGCAAATGAAGATTGATACAGACAATTAGTAGTGCGGGTTCCCCCAGAAAGGTGTGGGGTGGAAAGGATAAGAATCCATCTTCATTTGGGCCCAGTCCTGTCACCCTGCCATGAAACTGGTCCTTTAGCTGGGCCTGAGAGACCACACTCTCTAATTAAGTCAAAACTAAGCATTGGTTCAGTTAATTACACTTTTCTACCCCCTTCCTACACACACCCAACTACAAATACCGCCCTCACTAATAATATTAGTCTTCATGTAAGCTAGCCTTACCATCCATGCCGTGTCAATGCAGAAGAATTGACATTCCATTGCTGTAGTGCAGGGAGAGGGACACATGCCAACACAAATCATTTGACGGCTATAAATATGAAATCTCATTAGGGCAGCTCTTCCATTAATTTGAGCATTACAGTGAATGAGAGAGCAAGTGAGTGTGTAAAAAGCATGTGCTGGAGGATAATTAGGCCAGCACCGGAGCAGAGAGAGTGGGAGAGAATTTGCTTAGTCAAGAAACAGCTGCCAATCTCATCTGGGATTATCTCCGGCCCTGTGCTCCAGAGCCAGCAGTAACCAACTGGTTTAACTAAAGTTCACAGAAGCACAGTGATAACCACTGGTTATGGTGCATTAAATTAACACTGATGTGATGAAAAAAAGGCAATATGATAACACACACACAGCATGCATACTGTGTACTGTTATCATTTAAGTATAATGAATGTGAAAACCGTATGTATTGTGCAGTGACTGAGTGTCCCCGTTACGCACAGTGCTTTTTTTGTTTCGTTCAATAAGGAAATTGATTAAAAACATGTTTTAGTTTGCTTTATTTAGAGGAACGGCTCCCTCTCCAATAATGTCACATTAACGATATATTATTTTCAAGTGCTTTAATGTATAATTGGAATGACAGTTGAATAGATCGAGGCTATTTTTAGATGCGGGGCTATTCATTAAACATCCCGCGCATGATCATGTTTTGATTCAGGGTGTGCACGTAAAGGAGGTGCTATTCACAGACAGGTCCGTTGTCAATGTGTTTGTTTGTGTGTGTGTGTGTGTGTGTGTGTGTGTGTGTGTGTGTGTGTGTGTGTGTGTGTGTGTGACAATGAGGGGCTGAGCGAATCAATGCACTGATTGCAGCTCTACAATTAAAATAAGATTTTACCCATTTTAAATAGTAAAATAAATAGAAAATTGATATGTGGCGGTCATTGTTGATATTGTGGCGGGCCGCACGGCATAAATCAACGTATGAGAAACACTGTAGCGCAGTGTGAGAAGTGTACGGCACTAAAACACAGCCAAGCAGCAGAATGTGCTAAAATGCATATATTGCCGATCAACTTGGAAATAATAACTGCCTAAGGTGGACATAACATACTTAATGCCAAACCTTGTAAAACCAAAATAAAAAGAATGCAGAATGCAATATAGTAACAACTAATAATTATTATTAATATTTAATCATAATAAAAGAGATAAATCTTTAAGACTATGAAATAAACCACTGCATGTCTATAAAAATCAGCCTCTTATTACGATATCCCACCTCATTCTCTGTCTGTACAACTCTACGTCTCCATCGTCATTACACCTCTTCTCCTTCCCCTTCTTCCCAGAATGCTCCTCATCTTCTCCTGAGCTGTCAGGTGAGTACTCCTCATCACTCTCCTCCTTTTTCTTCCAACACTTCGGCCCTTTCCCCTTTTTATTATTCATCTTGAAGGCCTTTAACTCATAGTCTTTGTGATCCTGTTTTCCCCCAAAGCCCTCCTCCACAGCCTCTCTTTCATCTCTCTCAGGGTCCATGAGCTCATCGCTGGGCAGGTACTCTGAGCCCTCGCTATCTGTCTCTTCGCCCTCAGCGCGGTACTTTCTCCTCGGCTTAGGGGGCTGCGGCTCAGCCTTGGGTTGAGCCTTCGGGTGGGCCCTCAGAGCAATCACCTGAAGTTTGCGCATGCGCTTCTGCAACTTTTTGTCATTGGATGAGGTGTTGGGCCCCTTCTTGGCACCCCCCTCAGACCCAGAGATCTTCTTCCTCTTCCTCATCAAGGGAATGGGTCTCTTTCGCTTTGTGGCCATCTTGGCTTGGTCGGCCAGGTACTGGTCAAAGGCCGAGTTCTCAGCCAGCATCACTTTTCGAGGCGCCTTCTTTTCCTCCTTCTGCAGGATGCGCGTTCCAAACGGCGTCATCTGGCCCGTCCGGATAAGCTCCTCCCACTCCGTCTCCTGAGCTGGCATCAGCATGCTGCCGAGTGTAGACGGTCCAGCTTCTAGCAAGACAGAAACAACATGCATGTGTGTAAAACCAGGGCTCTCGTCAATGTACAGCCCAGGAGCTACAGTGGGGCAAAAAAGTATTTAGTCAGCCACCAATTGTGCAAGTTCTCCCACTTAAAAAGATGAGAGAGGCCTGTTATTTTCATCATAGGTTCACCTCAACTATGAGAGACAAAATAAGAAAAAAAATCCAGAAAATCACTGTCTGATTTTTAAAGAATTTATTTGCAAATTATGGTGGAAAATAAGTATTTGGTCAATAACAAAAGTTAATCTCAATACTTTGTTATATACCCTTTGTTTGCAATGACAGAGGTCAAACGTTATCTGTAAGTCTTCACAAGGTTTTCATACACTGTTGCTGGTATTTTGGCCCATTCCTCCATGCAGATCTCCTCTAGAGCAGTGATGTTTTGGGGGTGTCGCTGGGCAACACCGACTTTCAACTCCCTCCAAAGATTTTCTATCTGGAGACTGGCTAGGCCACTCCAGGACCTTGAAATGCTTCTTACGAAGCCACTCCTTCGTTGCCCGGGCGGTGTGTTTGGGATCAATGTCATGCTGAAAGACCCAGCCACGTTTCATCTTCAATGCCCTTGCTGATGGAAGGAGGTTTTCACTCAAAATCTCACGATACATGGCCCCATTCATTCTTTCCTTTACACAGATCAATCGTCCTGGTCCCTTTGCAGAAAAACAGCCCCAAAGCATGATGTTTCCACCCCCATGCTTCACAGTAGGTATGGTGTTCTTTGGATGCAACTCAGCTTTCTTTCTCCTCCAAACACGACAAGTTGAGTTTTTACCAAAAAGTTCTATTTTGGTTTCATCTGACCATATGACATTCTCCCAATCCTCTTCTGGATCATCCAAATGCTCTCTAGCAAACTTCAGACGGGCCTGGACATGTACTGGCTTAAGCAGGGGGACACGTCTGGCACTGCAGGATTTGAGTCCCTGGCGGCGTAGTGTGTTACTGATGATAGCCTTTGGTACTTTGGTCCCAGCTCTCTGCAGGTCATTCACTAGGTCCCCCCGTGTGGTTCTGGGATGTTTGCTCACCGTTCTTGTGATCATTTTGACCCCACGGGTTGAGATCTTGCGTGGAGCCCCAGATCGAGGGAGATTATCAGTGGTCTGGTATGTCTTCCATTTTCTAATAATTGCTCCCACAGTTGATTTCTTCACAACAAGCTGCTTACCTATTGCAGATTCAGTCTTCCCAGCCTGGTGCAGGTCTACAATTTTGTTTCTGGTGTCCTTTGACAGCTCTTTGGTCTTGGCCATAGTGGAGTTTGGAGTGTGACTGTTTGAGGTTGTGGACAGGTGTCTTTTATACTGATAAAGAGTTCAAACCGGTGCCATAAATACAGGTAACGAGTGGAGGACAGAGGAGCCTCAGAGGAGCCTGAAAAAGTTACAGGTCTGTGAAAGCCAGAAATCTTTCTTGTTTGTAGGTGACCAAATACTTATTTTACCGAGGAATTTACCAATTAATTCATTAAAAATCCTACAATGTGATTTCCTAGACTTTCCCCCATTCTGTCTCTCATAGTCGAAGTGTACCTATGATGAAAATTACAGGCCTCTCTCATCTTTTTAAGTGGGAGAACTTGCACAATTGGTGGCTGACTAAATACTTTTTTGCCCCACTGTATAAATATTAACTTTAACCGAAAAGGTTGAAAGCAAATAAGAAATCTAACAGTTTAAGTTGTAATACGCAATATTACCTTGTTTGAAAAAAATTATAAAATTTCATAAATGTTATCTATTTTTAGCCGGCACATTTTCGGAAACATACATTCAATGTATGGTATTTGCATTATGCTCCTCTATATACACTACTCACAAAAAGTTAGGGATATTTGGCTTTTGGGTGAAATTTATGGAAAATGTAAAACGTTCACGCTACAGTGATATTATATCATGAAAGTAGGGCATTTAAGTAGAAGCATGCAATGGTGATTTCCTCATCTCAAACAATTTATTGAAACGAAAGCCAACAACAGTGGTGGTTATGCCACAACAAAAAATGTCAATGTCTCAATAACTTGTCATGTGTCCTTGAGCATCAATTACAGCTTGACAACGACGTCTCATGCTGTTCACAAGTGGACTTATTGTCTGCTGAGGCATGGCACCCCACTTTTCTTGAAGGGCGGCCGTTAGGTCATTGAGGTTCTGGGGTACAGAGTGAAGAGCCTCTACACGGCAACTCAGCTGATCCCATAGGTTTTCTATGGGATTCAGGTCTGGAGAAAGTGCAGGCCACTCCATTTGAGGTGCCCCAGTCTCCAGCAGCTGTTCCCTAATGATGCGACTTCAATGAGCAGGAGCATTGTCCTCCATGAAGATGAACTTAGGCCTGTGTTGTTCATGCAGGGGCACAATGACTGGATTAATGATGTTATTCAGGTAGTATGGGCTTGTCACTACCATTCACAAACTGTAGGGCAGTTCTGTATTGACTAGACACACCTGCCCACACTGTAAGACCACCACCACCAAAGGCTCGTCTTGTGACAACAGTGGCTGATGCATAGCGCTCTCCTTGAGTCTCCAACATCGTTGGCGGCCATCATTTCTGCTCAACGTGAATCGACTTTCATCAGAGAACAGCACTGAGGCCACTGGTCCCTCATCCAGCGTAAATGCTTCCTGGCCCGTGCAAGACGATGATGCCTGTGCCTGGTGGTGTGGTCAGGTACCCTTGCAGGTCGTCTAGCACGCAGACCACACTGATGTAAACGGTTTGGATTGGTCTGACGTGACACTTGGGTGCCTCTCACCTCCCTTAAATGTGCCTGGAGTTGAGTGGCATTCATCATCCAGTTCCGCAGGGCACTGTTCACAATGAAGCGCTCATCAGTGTGGGATGTGGCCAAAGGACGTCCACTTCTATGCCTTTCTGTGACTCTTCAAGTCTCTGTATCTCTGTTGCAACCTGCTGATGACACTCTGTGACACTCTAAGCTCAGTGGCCACTTCCCTCTGAGAACATACTGTTGATCAGTTGTTAGGTGTCGTCTTGGTCTCATGATGTCAAAATGTGAACCGCATGATGAAGAGGACTGTTTAAATACCAATTCTAATCGAACCAGGAAATGTATTGGTCGACTCATGGATGAAACACCTATAGTGAATTTTGCCGTTCAGCTCCTTGTTAGAGAACAGCAAGTTGTGCAAAAAGTACTGAAACATTGAACAGTTGGACATGTGCATTCAAAAGTTTAGAGAAGGTCAAATTAAGTTCACCTGTAAAGGTTATAGTGCATTTTAGGTTAATCCTGAAATTTCACCCGAAAGCCGAATATCCTTAACTTTTTGTGAGTAGTGTAAGGTTTCTTTTGTTGGTGGTGGGTACAACCTTTCCTTCGGACACGTTAAAGAAGCGAAAGGCAGTCGCGGTGAATTTTGTAAAGCTACGTAGCAAGTTGTGGTTAGTAAACTGTTCATATGGATCAACATTTAAAAGAACACCACCACCCTCAGATGAAAAAACATTCCCATCACCTAAAAAAAAAAAAAAATCTATGAAAAGGCAAACTTTGGAGAAAATAATTTGACTGTCTTAAAGCAAAGACTAGGTTAAACCCAGAGCTAGAAAAGACATCTGGGACTTGCAGAGTAATCAACCAAACACAGACAACCTTATAGATTGTCACTTTTATGGTGAGGACACACACACGCACTGATGAGCCACAACATTAAAAACACCTTTTATGGTGAGTTTTTTTTTAGGCTGATGACCAAGAATGTTGGGCAACCATTTCATAAGAAAAAGTGAAACTGAAGATATATTTTACATTTGGAGCAGTTGTACTGTATTTCTGTCCACTAACACACCTTCCTCTCCATCGTCCACTGCCAGCAGCTCAGCCTCCACCCGCAGAGTGTCCTCTCCTCCCAGCACCGCCTGCAGTCTCCTCTGCTTGGCTCTGATCTTCTTCAACTGCTTTTCCTGGAGAGTAAAGGTACACTAACTGTCACATCATCATCAGAAACCCATGGTGAATGTTAGTGTTTATGTGTCTTGGCGATTCCAGAAAGTGGAAGACAATGCAGGTAAGAAAAGTTACATGATAGTAAAATCATAAACTCTAATGAAATGAGAAAATAACTCGCCGAGGAACATTCATTCTTACCGTTTTTTAAATTTTTTTCATTCTTTTAATTATTTTATTATTCTGGTTTGTAAATGCACTTTGCTTTGCTTTTATTGTCACTATCTGATGACCTTCTTTAAATGTAAAGCATTTTGTGTTACATGTTGTGTATGAAAGGCGCTATACAAATAAAGGTTACAATAATAATAATAACCTTTATTTTTATTATCTTTAATTAAGAAAATCCTGAATTTCACTTAGAAGTGTCCAATGCCACTGGACAGTTCATGCAAAACCATTTATTGTGTTTCACCTTGTTCTCTTTCTGCCGTTTCACAGACTCAATCTTCCTGCTGATGTCTTTGCTGGAGGTAGCATATGGAGACAGCTGATCCAAAATCTTGTTGATATGCTTAAGAGAGGTTGTAACAGACCTGAAATAGAAAAACATGGAGGATAGTTCAGTACATGGATACTCTGTGGTTAATTGGATGAATTATTATCTATAATTATTTGATCGTAACAAACTAAGTAACTAATTCATTGCTGTGAAATTGTTCTTATTTTGAAAACTGCACTTACTAAAATATATTTTTAACATGCAATATCATAAGTAAAGTGTGGTGACAGGTAATCATTATATTTCTCTGTTACCTACAATTCCCATAAACCCCTAAACAATGCCACCAGATGTCTCGGTAATGACCTTTCAACACTTTTAGAGTCTGCTACTTTAGACTTTTATTGTTTGTTTGGAGTCATTAGAACATGATAGCATAGGCTATTTTTTCCCCAATCAAAATAATTTTTACATTTCCAAAAAGTTGAAAATGAAGCCACTTCTCTTAAATATTTCACGTGTTTGATGTTGCTCTTGTTATCCGATTTCTGTATTGGTCACAATTTGAGGCCTGGTATATTGGTCCAACATGTGTTATACTGTATAGGCATATATAGCAACATAGCAGTAACTTTGTCAGAACATGCTTCTTAGCTGTATTAATTATCAATCAATTATCAATTTGAGTTTATCTGACACCTGAATCACAAAAATACATTGCTCTGCAATCTGCCCTACCTGACATCATCCAGTACAGACTGGTATTCCTTTTCTGCCTCAGCCTTGGCAGCAGCTTGGCTGGCCTCCTGAATGGCCTGGTCAACTTGTTGCAGCACACCCTGTTCAAGGACATCTTGGTCGTACACAGCCACCCCCAGACCCTGCAGCTCATCTGCTCCTGAGCTGGCAGACGCTGCTTGGATACAGTGGCGATTGATCTGCAACAAGGCTCCCGGCCTCTTGCCTTCAAAACACATCATACCAGAGAATGTGTGTGTGAAAAACATTGCTAGGAAACAGTGTCTCCAGTTAGCTGCAGTGTCCTGCCAAACAAACAGCTGGAAAATTGCCCCCACTGCTATAACAATGTAATATAATTAAAATTTAATATCTCCTCTTATTACACAGACCCTCCCCCACACCCCCAGCCTGCAGCTGTGCAAATACAGCACAATTTTTGATATATCACAATGTAAATACACAAACAAGGCATGCTTGTATTGCATCAGAGACTGAAATTGATGCAATAATTGCCACAAGAGCGATCTTGATCTCAGAGTCAATATAATTTAATCCTACCCCAAATTCTAAAAGGCACACTGCCGGCATGTGTTAATTTTTACTATTATTCGCTGTCAGGATGAATACTGATTTTAGATTTGAACGATAATTAAATATCTATTCCAGATTCATTCTTTACGGAGGGTAGTTTAACAGTCTTTAGCTTACCACTACTGCCCTCGCCAGATCCAGGGTTGGCTGTGTAAACCGCAGCAGGAGCCTCAGAACCATGACTGGACCCTGGGATGAAGCAAGCTGCTGATCTTCCATCGTCCCCATCCTCCTCTGTCCCCCCCAGGGTGAGGGCAGCACTAGCCAGACTGGATAGGGAGGAAGTTGGCTCCTGGACGATTCTACTGTCTACTGGCATGCTGGGGAAACTGCACACATCAAACCAGTTGTCAACATCTGACAGCCACAGACTGTGAAATTGCGGTGTTGCAGGAGGTCATGTCAAAATAACAGTCAATAATAATAAGAATCAAACAATCAAATTTTTTTTTTGAAAAAATGGCAATATGCTATAAACATAAAGACAATTGATATTCATATTGGCAATGTACAATAAACCTTAAGATTATAAATAAACAATTAACCTTGGTATCAAAAATAGGAAATGGTGCAAGTTTGCATATACACACACACACACACACACACACACACACACACACACACACACACACACACAAAATCGTAGTTGCTTTATCATATATATATATATATATATATATATATATATATATAATCCATCAAATGTGGTGGATCTATTTCATATTACCCGATTTAATCATTTCATGTATTGGTTACTTTAGGTGGTATATAGTAGACTGCAGTGTAATAGTGTAGTATAGTAGACTTCAGCCTCACAGTGTAGTATAGTATAGAAGACTGCAGTGTATAGTATTGTAGACTGCACTCTACTATGTACTAGTCTATTGTTTATGTGTCTTGGCTAGAATGAGTTTAGCCGGCTAAGCTAGCTGTCGGCGAAACGCCATCACCTCTCCAGGTTTAGCGACCAGAAGCCGGATTAAAAATAAATTCATTAATTGAAAAAATGTTTAAACAAACGCTGAGAAAGCCCATCATTGTACTTGTCGTGGACATTTCTATTTCAATCACGGGTCTACATTATGTTGGGACTACTTACAAGACGGGTTCCTGCAATTCATCACTGTGGTCTTTCAATCACAGGCTTTTCCCCCCCACAATAAACTTTACTTAAAAAGTGAAATGAACAAAGACAGAAATGGAAAATAACCATAACAACTGAAACCCGCCCGGCAGCAGCACCGCGTCACAGGAAGTCAGAGCTCCTGTTTCGGGGCCACGTCACAGAAGTACCGCCCCCTCCTGGTAATAATCTGCGACCTGCGATACAGCGCCCCCTTCTGGTCCAAGATGCAAACACATTATTTCCCCTAGATGGCGCCATGGAACCACAGTGGTGATGGTGAAGACTTCACGCTAAAGCAAAACTACAAGTAACTAAATAGGCACAAAATGAATCTAGTAAGAGCAATCTGTACTTAAGTAAAAGTATATAGGCACTTGCTCTTAAATGCACTTAAAGTATTAGAAGTAAAAGTACTTGTCATATGTGGTCCTCATATAACACAGCCTGTTATAAAGTGATATTGTGCCTTTTTTCTGCAGATGAGTGTTCTTGTAGATCCTGATTACAATTTACAAAACATATATATGAGTAGTGTCATAGTGATTGATAATGATATGGCTATGTAATATACTTAAGTAAGGACAGGAACATGAAAAATCTACCTGTCAAGTACTACAGTATTTCCCTCCACTGTGCATATTGACTGCTGTGTGTGTGTGTGTGTGTGTGTGTGTGTGTGATTAATTAAAAAATAGTTAAAACTTGAGTGTATGTGTGTGTTCTTTTATCTTTCATCTAATATGAATACTTATACATACTTGGTATTGTGTAAGTATTAAGTAATTAAGTAATTGAACTGTTCTGCAAGGAGTCAGTTGCTATCTAAATGTAATTCCAATTATTGTTTCATTTATTATTGCACATATAAGAAGAGACTTCAGACCTCTTCAATGAAGTTTATTTGCCTTCTCTTGCAAAAATAAATAAAGGATTTAATTAAAAGAATTCTCCTACTCACTGCACAGTTTGGTGTGTGCAGGGGGCAGCAGTCATTCCAACAGATATTTGTTCAAATATACAAATCTCTATATGGATATTACATCCTCTCACCCTCACAAATATAATTGGCTTTGTAAGTGTAAACACAACTAATGATTAAATCTGGGTCAACAGCTATGAAACACAAGCAAAATTATATATATATATATATATATATATATATATATATATATATATATATATATATATATATATATACATACACACACACACACACACACACACACACACACACACACACATGCACACACACGCACTGATGAGCCACAACATTAAAAACACCTGCCTAATATTGTCGTGCTGAAAAACAGCTGTGACCCATGGGGGCATGGACTCCAAAAACCTCTGAAGGTGTCCTGTGGTATCTGGCACCAAGATGTTAGCAGCAGAACCTTAAGTCCTGGAAGTTGTGAGGTGGGGCCTCCATGGATCAGGCTTGTTGTTCCAGCACATCCCACAGATGCTCCATCGGACCCTAACCCCGACCATCCACATGATGTAAAAGAAAACATGATTGATGATAAATTATATAGACGGTCTATTTTACCCTTTACTCCTCCACCACACCATGGTTATTCTGATCATAATGTATGCATTCTTGTAATTCTTCTTATTATATACTGCAAGATGTAGGAATAGGCATGCTATCTATGTCAGGATTTAAAATATCGCTCACTCTCATCTCACCTTCCTAATTCCCCCTCCGTACTTCTCTCATCATCTCACCTCCCTTAATCCCTCTGTCCTTACTTCTCCTATCACTCTCACTCTATGTCTTTCGCTTTATGTATGTCTAATCTGGCAATGTTCTGTGTTTATATTTGTCTACTTGTCATTTGTTTGTGTAGTTATGTATACTTACAAACTTCCTACAATACTATGGCAGTGAAAAGGAATATAAAGGAGGAAACCCCAGACTTATCTATGGGAAAGCATGGGAACGGTAGTATAGCTATTGCCTTGGATGCACTGTGCCATCACCCCCTAACTAGCTTCAATGACACCCATTAAGTTTGTTAGTTGGAATGTGCTACCGGGGAGTACCTGCAGCTTGCATCAGTGTGTGGGTTCCGGGTGTGGTTGTGGGTTCTGGGGCTCTGGTTGGGGGCGGGGGGTGTGGGTTGCTGGTTCGGGTCTCGGGCCCCGTGGTCGGTGGGGGCGCGCCGCTGGGGTCGCCCGCCCTGCGGGCGTGGTGACTGGGCCTGTGTGTCCCTCTGCGTTCCGAAGGGGCTGGTGGTCCGTCGTGCCGGGGCTGGTAAAGGCGTTCCGTCTGGTCCTGTCAACCTGAGTCTTGAACCTGGCTGGCTGTGCTAGGCGCGAGGCTCACCATGTGGCCTCTTTCGTGGGTGGCGGTCTCCTGTCATCACACCGGGCTGCCGAGGTACCTGCCCTCTGACGCCCTCGGTGCGCGGGGCGCTCGTCGCTGGGGGGTCGGGCTGTGGGTGGGGGTGCTGTCTGCCGCCCTCTGTTCTGTAGTCCGCATGCTTGGCGGCTGGGGGCTGACCAGGGGCCTGATGGGGGCGCGGAGCTGCCCGACATGGCGGAGGCGCATGGCGGACTCTCTGCACCCTTGGCTGATCGCTGTGGGTTGGCTGCCACCAGTACGGCAGGTGGGCGCACTGGGGCGCGGTTGGGGGGGGGTCTGCGTGGTTGCTCCCCGGCCTGCTTTGCCCCTGGATCGATCCGGTCGCGACTCGCCTATCTCTCCCAGTGCCAAAACTCATACTCAGCACATACACCACACAATAGACTGAGGGCTTGCATGATGGAATGATGATGGGTGCAGGCTATGTGGGTGGGGATGCATGATGGAATTTTAATCCCACTCACATTAGCTTAGAACACATACACTGGCACACCAATCCTACTCCGAACCACACTCCATCAGACCAGGGCCTGCAGGACAGGAGGGGTGCGAGGGATCCCGGTTCGATTTGCCTGAAGGACTCACACCCCCAACCCCGCAATTTAACTGCAGTTACCAACAGCACACATTGAGCACTGGGGTTTTTTTGTTTTTTTTTCCGTGGTGGCTGGTCGCTGGGGGTCGCTGTGGGGGCATGGTTGGGCCCAGCCAGGCTGGGGTCCTGGCGGCTTGCGCCTGGTGGCTTGGGATGTGCTGCGACCTGCCGGGGCTGCGGAGAGCACTGCCGGGTGCCTTCCGGGGCCCCTGGGGGGACTACTTGTTGTTGTGGGTATGGGTTGGGGTGAGGGGAGCAGCTGTTGGCCTTTTGCTTGGTGGGGGTGGCAGAGGGCCTGTGTGGCTGCCGGCCTGCTGGCGTCGCCGGCGGGGGGGTGGCATTGGGGTGCCCCGTGCTGGGCGCTCGCTGCTGCATGTGTGGGCGCTTGGCGCTCACACCGGGCGGGGCGTCTGGTCGGCTGCGGTCGGTTGGGCCTCCCCCCTTGTGCGGGGCGTGGGTGGGGTGTCGGTCCGTCACCGTGGGGATGTGATTCGGGCCCGCGATCCGTGTCTTGCGCCCGTGGCCCGGGTTCTGTGCTGGCGGCTGCGTCTTGTGCCTGCGCCCAGGGGTTGGTTGTATGTGTGCGCCCCTGGGGTGCGGGGTCTCCTCGTACTCCCCGGGACTGGGTCATGCTTCTCAGGGCTGGGCGTGGGAGTTGCTCCACGGCCCTCTTGCTTCTCTGGGGGCCTGGGGGTCTTCCGTGGCCTCGGGGCCACGGGTACCCCGGGTACCCGCAGGGCAAGGTACCTGGGGATCGCCTGCAGCCGAGGGTTGTCTGCATGGCTGAGGAGTTTGGGGGGGCTTTGGGGTCCCTTGCGCTGCTTGGAGGCGCCGCGACATAATACCGACCTTCTACACCAGTACCAATAGGGATAAGTCATGTACACTCACCGGTGGACATCTTACACACACACACACACACACACGCACACCTGCTTGAAGTGCACCCCAGCTCCTGGTTGCATTCCTCTCCTTTCCTCCCTCATTTACTGCCATAACTATGACAGGAAGAGGCCACGTGACCAGTTGTAGTTCCAGTTTTCCTGGACCTTATTCAGTATTTCAATACATGTTGTCGTCCAATGTTTATGTTTTTGTGGAAATGTTGTTTCTTTCTATGTTTATTTGTCTCACCGTGGTGATTCTCCCCCTCTTGGAGTAGTGATCAGTTGTTTATAGACCTAAACATGATAAATAGTTCTCCAAAGAGGGGGGTTGGTGGCTCTCCATAACCAAAAACTGTGCTCTTGTCATTCTTCAGGTCATCCACAGGACAGAGTTATTGCAGAAGTTCTTGATGATTTAAGAATTAATAAAGAGTTGCATTGCAGGTTGAGAACTTGTACTCTACTTGCAGACTAACTCTGTCCTGAATGCAATGGCATACAAATACTCTGTGTTGTATGCCCAGCATGCTGACAGCATAGGTTAAAAAAAAAATAATAATAATAATAATTCTCTGAATCAATTATCATTATATTGGGAGGAGACTTCAACACAGTACTGGATCCAAATTTAGACCGTTCTCAAGCCAGAAATATTCCCACATCCTGGCGTTTGTCGGACACTATAAAACAAGGTGGCCAAGGTGGCCACGACTTCATTCAATTCCTTAAATTACAGCAGTCTCTAAAAGTTAAAATGAAATTGGCGAACAACTTCCTACAACTAACTGAAATGATTGAACATCTCACTCATATCGGTCACTAGAAAAATCCCTTTTCCAGAATATACAAACTTTTATTAAAAACAGACGAAACCTTATCTTTACCTACAATTAAATAGGAAAGAGACCTTGCTGTTCCCACCGATATCAACCTGTGGAAGCTTATTTGCAACAACACCTTTTCTATGACCCGCAACTCCAAAATGCACCTCATCCAATCAAAGATTTTGCACAGAGCCCATATAACGTAACACATAACACAAAATGTTCAAAATGTTTTTTGTGGATGAAGACATTTGCTCTCACTGTTTCCTTGATACCAGAGATGACTACTTTCACGCATTCTGGCTCTGCCCACCTATCCTAGCATTCTGGACCAACATCACCAAGAAGCTATCAACCCTTCTGGCTCGCAGCATTCCAGTCTCCCCGTCTACATGTCTTCTCGGTGACCTCTCCTCAGTCGATCCACCACTGAAACACCACCAACCCATTTTGATGGCCTTAACAATTGCCAAGAAAACAATACAGTGGTACCTCGACTTACGACTGCATCTACTTACGACTAATCCAAGATACGAGTAGCGATAGTCGCGGAAATTTGTATCGACTTGCGACCGACTGCTCCAAGATACGACCGCGGAAATTTGCAGTTGGCGCGTCGGCGGCCAGTCAGCAGTCAGTCAGCGGGCGACCTACATCGTGTGTGTGTGGCAACAGCCTCCGTGGCAAGTCAGAATGTCTCTTATGTTCATCCAATGTACAGGAGAGATATAACAATAATTGGGCAAATTTGAGAACCAAATCAAAAGGATAAACTAACCTACACTAGTTTGGAAAGACAAATTCAAAGGGCACTGACAAAAGGATATGATGAGGGAGAAGTCGTAGAAGCCGTCATTCAAAGCCATAGCTCCGGGAACAAAACTGAAGAGTTACCTTGAAAGTAGAGTGGATTTGACACTGCAAGCCCTCATGCAAGTTCTGCGGACACATTTCGTTGAGAAAGATACTACAGAGCTGTACCACTCCCTCACACGTGCAGTTCAGGAGCCGAAAGAAACGCCCATAGAGTTTTTGATGAGAGCAATGGACCTCAGACAACAAACTGCCATTGCTTCAGAAAGAGTCATGTCTGGTTTAAAGTACAGTTCAGAATTAATTCAAAATCAGCTCCTCCAAACAGTTATGACTGGACTCCATGATGACACCATTCGAACAGATATGAGGCATTCTTACAAGATCCAGAAGTGACAGATGAAGACCTTCTTTAGAAAATGACTGCTGTATACACTCTTGAAATGGAAAGAAAGAACAAGTTGTCAGGGGCAACAAAAGCAAAGACTATTAGAGTGGCGGCTATTAGAGAGGAAAATGAGGAAAGTGAACTTGTACCCAAACCAACCAAGAACAACCGTGACACACTGATGGAGAAGGTTGATCAAGGTAACAAATCCATATGTGAAGCTATTCAGAATCTCACCGCTCAAATTGCAAGCCTGCAGCAGACCCCTCCATCCCAGCAGAGGAGAGTGAGTGAAGAGCTAGATAGAAAATACAGAGCACAGCATAAGCCTACAAATAGCCAACGGTGTCAGAAATGTCAACAGTCAAATCCTGATGGAAAGTGTGGTCACTGCTACAAGTGTGGCAGCACAGAACACTGGGCATCGGGTTGTCGAAAGAAAAATGTCTCAGCCAGCACAAGCAAAACTGAAATTCGTTACCAACCTGCTGAAAGCATAGAGAAAATAGATCTGTTCAGTCTAGGAGTACCACTCACGGGTAAACAACGACAAACAGCGAAGCTGGTAGGGAAGAGATGTCTAGTTCGAGCCTCTCTAGGGGGAATTGACACCACAATACTGTGGGACACTGGTTCACAGGTATCAATAGTGAGAACGAACTGGAAAAAGAAATACCTGCCAGACATCGAGGTAAGACCAGTGACAGAGCTGTTTGAAGACAGATCGTTGGAGCTCTCAGCTGCAAATGGAACCGACATACTATATGAGGGATGGATGGAAATTGAGGGGACCTTGTCCAAAGACGCTGTGGCTGGGATGAGTGACAAACCCGTTGTGGTGCCGGTCCTGGTTGCTAGCCATGACATGGAACGCCCAATCATTGGCTTTAATGTAATTGAAGGACTAGCCCTGACAAATGACACACGTGAAGACTGTATTCCTTCTGGTCACATGGTAAAGAGACTGTGCTCAGCACTGGAAGTAGGACACAAAACCGGCAGAGCTGTTTTATCTGTTCTGAAAAAGCAAACAGAGTAGGCAGACAGCCAGTGACAATCCCGAAGAACAAAGTGATGGCAGTGCAGTGCGGTCGGCTAAACAAGAGTGTGCTGAGTACGTCACACGTAGTGCTGGAGCCAAACCATGAGGCGCCATGGCCAACGGCGTTGCCATTAGAGAACAGTTAATTAAGCTTCCTCCAGAAGATAATTGCAAAATCAAGGTGACTGTAGAAAATATAACAGATAATAACATTGTGCTTTGTAGTCGCACCACACTTGGCCTGTTGCACAGTGTAGATGCCATCTACCCATTGCAGACCAAGGCCTCTGAGGACCAGACACCTCAGGCATCGGACAGCAGTGTTGGTCCACCGGCGCAACAGTTAAGTGGAGGGCCACATAGCAGTCCCTGGGACCCGCCCGTGGACCTCAGCCACCTGTCAGAAGACCAACAGCAGCAGGTAAAGCAAATGCTCAGGGAAGAATGTGATGTTTTTGCAAAGGATGACTGGGATACAGGGTGCACTAAAGATTTGGAGATGGACATACAGTTAACAGACAATGTGCCAGTCCAGAGAACATAAAATGCAATACCTAAACATCTCTATCAAGAAGTAAAAGCACACATACATGACTTAATCCATCGAGGCTGGATCCAGAAATCCTGCTCTTCATACTCCTCACCTGTAGTATGCGTCAGGAAGAAAGACGGCAGTCTGAGGCTGTGTGTAGACTACAGGCTACTCAACGGGAAGACACTGCCTGTCCGTTATTCAATTCCGAGGATACAGGAGATTCTGGATAACCTGGGGGGCAACTCCTGGTTCACAGTGTTAGACCAAGGGAAGGCTTATCACCAGGGCTTTGTAAGCGAGAAAAGTAGGCCCTGCACCGCATTCATAACGCCATGGGGACTGTATGAATGGGTGAGAATCCCGTTTGGGCTTACCAACGCACCCGCCTGCTTTCAGCGCTACATGGAGGGATGTCTGAGAGACCTCAGAGATGAAGTATGTGTCCCATATTTAGATGATGTCCTCGTATTTAGCTCCAGCTTCCATAAACACCTTGAAAATGTGAGGCAAGTGTTCAAACGACAGAGAGAGTGTGGCATAAAGCTGAGGCCAAAGACTTGTGACTTTTTCAAAAGTGAGGTCTGCTATGTGGGTCGGGTAGTCTCTGCAGAGGGATACAAGATGAATCCCAAAGAAGTGGAAGCAGTTCAAGCACTGAAGCATGAGACACCAACCACTGTGCGAGAGGTGAGAAAACTGATGGGATTTCTCAGTTATCACAGATCCTACATGCCAGACTTCTCTAGGACAGCCAAGCCCCTCTATGAACTGTTAACAAAGCCCAAATCTGAGGTGAAGCAAAGCCAAAAGAAAAGAGGAGTTAGCCATAAATCTGCTCAGTCTTCACCTTCTCATCCAGTTCAGTGGACTGTACTCCACAAGGAGATAGTGAACAGAATTGTAGATCAGCTGACAAACCCACCAGTGATGGCATATCCCGACTTGGAGAAACCCTTTGTGCTTCATGTGGATGCCTCAGAAGAGGGCCTAGGTGTAGTTTTGTACCAGCGTCAAGACAGTGCTCTCAGAGTGATAGCATATGGCTCAAGGACCTTGACAGCAACAGAACGGAATTACAGATTGCATTCTGGCAAATTAGAATTCCTGGTGCGGAAATGGGCCATAACAGAGCGGTTTCCTGACTATCTGTTTCATGCACCTCACTTCACTGTATACAGTGACAATAATCCCCTGGCATATGTCACAAAGTCAGCTAAACTCAATGCAGCTGGACACCGCTGGGTGGCAGAGTTGGCGGATTATAGGTTCACATTGAAATACAGGCCTGGAACAGCAAGTACAAACGCAGACTTCCTGTCAGGCAGACCAAAGCCCATTGAAACGGTCATGCGAGAATGCACAGAGGAATGCCAACAGGAAGCCATTGAATGCATTGGGAAAGCCTCGAAGAGAGATGAAGCAGGAGAAGTGAATTGGATCTTTTCTGTCACCTATAATGAAGATGCACTGCCAGAAGGGTGCAACATCTCAGAGCCAATTCAGCCTCTGGCAGCAGAAGACATGAGAGCTGCCCAAAATGCAGACCCGGTCATAAGCAAAATATTGGCCTTGAAAAAGACACATACCCACCTGAAACATAAAGACAAGTTGACAGAGGATGAACCTGTCCGACTGCTTGGCATTCTCAGAAGAGAGACTGCGACGAGAACACAGCTTGTTGTTCCTGAGTCACTAAAGTCATTTACATATAAACACCTACATGAAGAAATGGGACACTTAGGTGCAGACAGAATGGTGGCTCTTGCGAGAGAACGCTTCTTCTGGCCTAAGATGAGGCAGGAGATGGAGCACTATGTCACCCGGGTCTGTCGTTGCATCAAGAGAAAGAAACCTAATAGAATAACCAGAACACCTCTACAGAGCATTGAAACTTCTGCACCATTTGAGATGATTTCCATTGACTACGTACATCTGGACAAGTGTAAAGGAGGTGAGGAATATATACTTGTAGTTGTTGATCATTTTACCAAGTATGCGCAGGCATATGCAACGAGAGACAAGTCTGGGAAAACTGCAGCCAGAAAGCTTTTTGATGACTTCATCATACGTTTTGGTTTCCCATCCAAGATACACCACGACCAGGGAAAAGAGTTTGAAACGCTCTCTTCCGAAAGCTCCAAGACTACTGTGGTATCCGTCATTCTCTTACATCCCCATATCATCCCCAAGCTAATCCTGCTGAGCGCTTCAATAGAAGGCTACTGGGTTGCGCACATGTTGCGTACACTTGAGGAGTCTCAGAAGTCAAGGTGGAAAGAGAACCTAAACAAAGTAGTCCATGCTTACAATTCAACTGTGCATGAAGCGACAGGATTTTCTCCATTGTACCTTCTTTTTGGCCGTGAACCGACTTTACCTGTTGACCTGATGTTCCCCAGGAAAGGAGGGGAGAGGAACCAGTCACATACTGGTTATGCAGAGAAGTGGAGAGAGGTCATGCAAGAGGCCTACTCCATCATAAGGCAGAATATGAAGAAAAGTGCAAGGAGAGGACAGAAAAACTACAATCAGTGCACATGGAGTTCTACCCTTGAACCAGGTGACCATGTCCTGGTGAGAAACCTCACACCTAGAGGCCGCACAGGAAAAAAGCGCAGCTACTGGGAAGACATGATCCATGTTGTCAAAGGTCCTGATAGTCCTGTGTATGAGGTTGAGCCATTGCAAGAAACAGGAAGAAGACGTGTGCTACACCATAACCTGCTTCTTCCAGCCCCTACCTTGTTGAAGAGCCAGAGGCCAATGAACCCAACTTGAGACAGAAAAGCAATGGAAACAAAACAAAACCCAGAACAAGACAACAACATAAGAACACGCACAATACTTACCTGTCAGACACTGACAGTTCCAGGGAAGAGGAGTATCGCTTGTGGACAGCAGTGAGACAGGCTGATCCGCCCCTCAATGCAGAAGCAGAGGAGTTCTGCCCAAGGAGTGAGACACCCACAGACAGGCCTGAGATGGCGATCGTACCTGAGAATAACCCTGAACAGGAACACACTGAGGATAGACATAGCGTGGAGGAAGAGACTGAAGCTCCAGCTGTTGAATCTGAAAATGAGCAGAGTGATGCTGAAACACGAACGGATAGACCTAAGAGAGTCCGACAGCCCAGGCGTGTTTACACGTATGACCAGCTGGGTCAGCCGACCATTCAGCAGCTGCACACCTGCCCTGTCAGTGTGAGAAGGCCCTCAAGGACCAACCATGACCTTCCCAACAGATCATCATTCATGTATCCTTTTTATCATGAATAGATATGACAATCTCATAAGTTTGTTTATTTGTTAGTTGTTAATTCTCAAAGAGTTCATGGTGAGGTAGTAGAAACAGGAGTCTAAACATTTATTCGAATAATAGGTACAGACATGGGGGTACTATGCTAGTATTTTGGAGCTAAGCTAGTAGTGTGGTACCAATGCACTAAGGGAAAGAAATTAGTTGTGTGTACACTTACAGAATAGACTTACTGAATACATGGCTTTAAAATGTGTAAACACACAGTAGTGGGTGTATATGGTATTTTCCTTGTCCCGTGTGCGAAGATCTGGGGGGCCCACCAAGACTTTGATGGACTATTCACCCTTCAATACTAATGGACTATGGACGCTTAGTCTTGTATTGTGGCCATGAGAGACTTTTTGGCAAAGAGAAAAAAATTTACTATTAATATAGTACAGCCTAATGATCCTGTAAAATGTAATGTGTATATACTAACCTGTGTACTCACCTTCCACCAAATGTTCTATTGGTGAGATGTTGCTCAGCATTGCTAAGGAATGGTAAAGAAAATGTTTGGTAACATTTTGTTTTAGTGGGGGAGGGTGTTGCGACCAAGAATTATTTAGGAATTTGCATATTGATTATTTAAACTAAAATAAGCTGAAATAGATTTAATTTGTTTACGCAGAAGATATTCTTCCTTTTCATTGTATTTTGATATTGTTAATGTGCCAAATATGGTTCTGATTAATGTATGGTGGTCAGAGTTCAGTATTAACGTGAGCGAGTGATCGGTCATCTATATGCGCAGTAGAGCGGGTGATGTCATCGATATGGGCAGTAGAGCGCGGGAGAGAGTGGAGCCACGTTGTATTTGCATTCCGTGTACTGAAAATCGCGACAGTCTTCTTTGGGTTAAACCGTTACGACCAAGAACTGAGGTGAATAAAAGTTGCCAAATAGAGACGGAGTCATGTCTGCTTGATGGTGCATTATGTGCACGTAGTTTGTGGCTTATCGGTATTTTTTCATATCTACTGTGTTTGTGCTGTGTATTTTGTTTATTTTCACCCTTCATGCATTTCATAATTTATATGGGAAAAATTGCTTCGACATACGACTGTTTTAACATACGACCGTTCTTATAGAATGAATTACAGTCGTAAGTCGAGGTACCACTGTATTACTCAATTGGAAAAAGAGAGAAATAATCTCACCACATCCCAATGGTTGCATTTATTAATAGATTAATCTCAATGGAAAAACTATTGGCAATATCCCAAAACAATGTTGATTCATTTATGGAAATATGGGCTACTTTTATCACTGACATAACTCCATCATTTAATACGAGAGTCTTCCTAAGTCAATACAATGTTGTTGTGCTTTGGGGCATGTGGGGGTCCTCCTGGTCTGCTGGGGCTCCACGGTTGGGTGGATGCCTGGGCGGCTCTGGGGACATCCATGGTGCGTCGGCCGGTGTTCTTGGGGGATCCTGGGGCCCAACGGGGGAGTTGGGTAGTCTGGGTCGTGGTGCCTGCTCCTTTACCTGAGTTGAGCTGGCCTGTCTCTGGGGGTGGGAAGACGTGCTCCCGGGGAGTACCTGCAGCTGGCATCCGTGTGTTGGTTGCGGCGTGGTTGTGGGTTCTGGGGCTCTGGTTGGGGGCGGGGGGTGTGGGTCGCTGGTTTGGGTCTCGGCCCCGTGGTTGGCAGGTCGGCGTGCCACTGGGGTCGCCCGCCCTGTGGGCGAAATGTGTCTTTCTGCGTCCCCTTGGGGGTGGTGGCCCATCATGCCAGGGCTGGTTAGGCATTCCGTCTGGTCCTGTCAACCTGAGTCCCGAACCTGGCTGGCTGTGCTAGGCACGGGGCTCACCATGTGGCCTCCCTCGTGGGGGCCGGTCTCCTGTCATCACACCGGGCTGCCAGGGTACCTGCCCTTTAACGCCCTCAATGCGCGGGGCGCTCATCGCTGGGGGGGTGGGGCTGTGGGTGGGGGTGCCGTCTGCCGCCGTCTGTTCTGTAGTCCTCATGCTCAACAGCTGGGGGCTGACCAGGGGACTGATGGGGGTGCGGAGTTGCTTCGACATGGTGGAGGCGCATGGCGGACGCTCTGCCCTCTTGGTTGATCGCTGTAGGTTGGCTGCCACCAGGTATGGGAGGTGAGCACTGGGGCGTGGTTGGATCCAGGGGGAGGGGGTCCACGTGGTGGCTCCCTGGCCTGGATGCACCCCTGGATCGATCCGGTCGTGACTCGCCTATCACTCCCAGTGCCAAAACTCATAATCAGTACATACACCACACAATAGACCGAGGGCTTGCGGGATGGGCGGGGTGCAGGCTATGTGGGTGGGGATGTGGCGGGCAGCTGCCATCTTGCTTGTCACGCTCCTGCCCAAGCGTGCTTCTCGTCCGTCCCAAAATTTTAATCCAACTCACATTAGCTTAGAACATATAGACTCGCACACCAATCCTACTCCGAACAACACTCCATCTGACCAGGGTCTGCGGGACAGGAGGGGTGTGAGTGATTCAGGTTCGACTTGCCTGTAGGACTCGCACCCCCAACCCTGCAATTTTAACTGCAATTACCAACAGCACACATTGAGCACTGGGGTTTTTTCCGGGGTGGCCGGTCGCTGGCGGGTCGGTGTGGGGGCGTGGTTGCCGGGGGGCGGTCGGGTAGGCCTCCCCTCCTGGCCTGGCTAGAGTCCTGACGGCTTGCGCCTGGTGGCTTGGGATGTGCTGTGACCTGGCGGGGCTGCGGAGAGCGCCGCCGGGTGCCTTCCGGGGCCCCTGGGGGAACTGCTTGCCGTTGTGGGTGTGGGTTGGGGTGTTGGGGGGGCGGAGGGCCTGTATACCTGGCGGCCTGTTGGCATCGCTGGGGGGGGGTGCCCCGCGCTGGGCACACACTGCTACGTGTATGGGCACTTGGCACTCACACCAGGTGGGGTGCGGGGTCTCCTCGTGCTCTCTGGGACTGGGTCATGCTCCTCGGGGCTGGGCGTGGGGGTTGCTCTACGGCCCTCTGGCTTCTCTGGGGGCCCGGGGGTCTTCTGTGGCCGCAGGGAAGGGTGCTCGGGGCTTTCCTGCAGCCGTAGGGTGTCCACGGGGCTGCGGAGTTTAGGGGGGCTTCGGGGTCCCTTCCGCTGCTTTGAGGCGCCGCAACATATTACCGACCTTCTAAACCAGTACCAATGGGGATAAGTCATGTACACTCACCGGTGGACATCTTACACACACACACACACACACACACACACACACACACACACACACACACACACACACACACACACACACACACACACACACACACACACACACACACACACCATCACACATGCTTCAAGTGCACCCCAGCACCCTCCTGGTTGCATTCCTCTCCTTTCCTCCCTCATTTGCTGCCATAATTATGACAGGAAGAGGCCACGTGACCAGTTGTAGTTCCAGTTTTCCAGGACCTAATTCACTGTTTTTCAATCCAATCCAATGTTCATGTTTTTGTGTAAATGTTATTTGTGTCTATGTTTATTTGTCTCACTGTGTATGTATGTGACAAATAATCTCTTGAACTTGAACTTGAACTTGAACTTGTGGTGATTCTCCCCCTCTTGGAGTAGTTATCAGTTGTTTATAGAGCCAAACATGATGAATAGTTCTCCAAAGAGGGGGGTTGTTGGTGCTCTCCATAACCAAAACCTGTGCTCTTGTCATTCTACAGGTCATCCACAGGACAGAGATATTGCTGCAATTCTTGATGATTTAAGAATTAATAAAGAGTTGCATTGCAGGTTGAGAACTTGAACTCCACTTGCAGACTAACTCTGTCCTGAATGCAATGGTATACAAATAGTCTGTGTTGTAAGCCCAGCATGCTGACAGCACAGATAAAAAAAAAAAAAAAGGAAACATGATTCATCAGAGCAGGCCACCTTCTTCCATTGCTCCACGGTCCAGTTCTGACGCTCACATGCCCATTGTAGTTTCTGGACAGGGGTCAGCATGGACACTCAGCCCCATACGCAGCAAGCTGCGATGCACTGTGTGTTCCGACACCTTTCTATCATAGCAGCATTAACTTTTTCAGCAATTTGTGCTACAGTGGCTCTTCTGTGGGATTAGACCAGACGGGCTAGGCTTCACTCCCCACTTGCATCAATAAGCTCATGGGCACCCATGACCCTGTCGCTAGTTCACCGGTTGTCCTTTCTTCCTTCCTTCCTTGTCCTTTCCGGACCGTTTTGGAGATGCTCTGACCCAGTCGTCTAGCCATCACAATTTGACGCTTGTCAAAATGGCTCAGATCCTTACGCTTGCTCATTTTTCCAACACATCAACTTCAAGAACTGACTGTTCACTTGCTGCCTAATATATCCCACCACTTGACAGGTGCCATTGGAACCAGATGATCAATGTTATTCACTTCACCTGTCAGTGGTTTTAATGTTGTTGCTGATCAGTGTATATATATGAAAATAACAATTCAAATTATTTTCCACAAAACAGAGTGGAATGCCGTTGGAGCTGGTCTGATGTGGTATGATCATCAGGAGATCTTCATGGGGAGACCTGCAGTGAAGTTAACTCTCATATGGCTAATTCCTTGCCTTTGTTTTTTTTTTTTGTAAACTGGCTTTGTCTCCTCTGCCTCTACCCCTCTTTAGTCATCCCCCCCCACCGAATTATTGTCCATGTGAAAAGTGGGTGAAGACAAACAGCGGAAATATCCACAAATTCAAAGAGCTATTTAGTGAGATCTGCTCGCTGACCTATTAAGTGTCTGGCCAACCACCCTTTTACACCCATGCAACATCTCCGCCAGAGAGGCCCCCTCAGAAACCCTCCTGCAGACCTCCCAGGGCAAGTCTGTCTACCTGTCCTCTTCAAGTTGGGGCGTTCAGAGGTGAGAAAAGAGAAGGCGTCATGGCAGTTATTAGAGCAGAGAGACAGAGGAAACAGAGGAGGGATGTGGGGACAACCAAGTTCAGATGAGGTCTCTGTTGTCTGCACGTCTTCACTTAATATTAGCCTACACCTAATGCTGATGAACTAGGATTTATAAGGCCTAGGGATTGTCAGTCTCAGCATTATGATTGTGTGTATGTGTGTGTGTGGGTGCGTGTGTGTGTGTGTGTGTGTGTCTGTGTGTGTGTGTGTGTGTGTGTGTGTGTGTGTGTGTGTGTGTGTGTGTGTGTGTGTGTGTGTGTGTGTGTGCGTGAGCGAGGGAATTTATGAGTAAGCATGTGACGATATGTGATGAACCCCTTGCTTATATACACAGCGTGGTGGAAGTTGAGTTATTGGCTGTGGGGATATCACAAATCGTACGTGTGCCGCTATGGTGAAACATGAACATCCGTGGGCCGTCTCCTCCGCTGCATCGCCGACAGTTGAATAACAAGCGGAAAGAGATTTAAGACAGGAACGTGAGAAGTAAGATGGATTTTTTTTTCACAGGGATTTCTTTTCCCGAGGTCTGACAGGTGGCACCGCAACGTTTATGTGATTGCGGCCACTGTGGCTTTAATTCATATATACCCACAGGTGAGAAAATAAACACAGACACACACACACACACACACACACACACACACACACACACACACACACACACACACACAGACACGGAAAACTGCAAGAACACCTGATACTAGGAGGGTGATTTATATTCAACATCCCAGTCACTGTTCACACACACCTGCTGTTGAATCCTATCATTCGCAGACAAGCGTGGTGGGATCATGTCAGTGGTAGCAATGTCAAGAGTTCCATGACAGTACACTCCTTTCCTTCTCCTCTGGCGCAGATTAGAGCTGTAATAGTATCTTTAGTCTTAGACTGAGCGATAAATCAGTATAACTATGGTTACATCGTGCCTTCATTAATACTATATTCAACCCATACGGTTCTGTGTACATGTGTGGTCACATTGGTAGTTCTAATGCCTCACACGTGTTCCTCCGTCTCGGGAAGTGTTTGTCTGCCTGTCTGCCTGTCTGTCTGTCTGATAGTAATTACAGGGCCAGGCTCGCTCCTCATCCGAGTGCATCGGACCGCTGCCACGCTGTACCTCTGCTCCATCTGCTAGTGATTTACATGCACAGCAGGTGTGTCTATGTGTTTGGATGAAGCCTACGGTACGGTCACACATTGGTATCCGCCCATCAACCGCTACAACCTCGACTCTCTATTACTTATCGGTATTCCTCACGCGGTGGTTGTATTTTTCTTTCTCCGCGGGAAGGATTCACTTTGGCACGTCAGCATATCGGGCTGTTCTGACCGGGCTTGTGTACATATTCACACATCACAGGGTGTTCACGCAAACACGTGAATAGGCCAGAGCTTATACCGAGTGAGCATGTGCACGTGTGTATCATGTGTCTGTGTGTTTATGTGTGTACATGAGTGCAAACACACACACACACACACAAACACACACACACACACACACACACACACACACACACACACACACACACACACTCACTCACTCACTCACTCACACACACACACACACACACACACACACACACACACACACACACACACACACACACACACACGTCTTTGTTTATCCAAAGTCATCCTCACACATGGCTTGCAGGACCCTGCTTAGTGACAGCTACAGACCACAGCAATGGGATCAGGTCTGTGCATTGCTGATGCGGTGGCAGCAGTGTGTTTTCACAGTTTAACCAATGAAATGTTTGAAAAAAGTCTGAATATTGCACCTCAATTAGTTTTCAGCCACTTTTAAGAGAGATAGAGTATAATAACACAAATAAGTGAATTCCTTGTTAAGAATGCTAAGCAGTATCCCAGGTGTTTGTGTCTGTGCGCCTGTGTGTGTGCGTGTGTGTGTGTGTGTGTGTGTGTGTGTGTGTGTGTGTGTGTGTGTGTGTGTGTGTGTGTGTGTGGGTTATGCATGCAGTGAAAGTGATGTATGAGTCTACTTTATGCCGTGCCGCCCCCTGCCTGTCTCTGTGGAAGCAGTGGCTCTAATCCCATCCCTCATCCGATCGCAGACCTATTTTTATTGCAACATTTGGCAGTTTTTTATTTAAATAATCAGCATCGCTTTCGCATCACACGATGTATCCAGATACAATAAATGGCTATGTACAACAGCTTCGAAAGCAAGTACACACGGCATGGTGTCTCTTTGGTATACAAATGTTTGCTGTGACACTTCAATTTTCACTAAAATGTCAAATACAGTTAAGGCGGCGTTATCTGACTTTTATCTCGCTGTTGGTTTTGACTTCTCAATGCTGGCTCTCATGCCGGCAGTCTGACACATTCCCGGGATTCTTTGTGTGCTGTTACTGTGGCTCCCGATATGTTTCATCCTAGTTGGACCCACGAGCACCGAGAGAGAGCACCAGAACAGACCTATTGTTTGTTGTATGTTTGTTCTCGCCTGTCTAATCGGAACCATGTGTCCCGTTGGGGAGAATGTGGGCTGAACTTTAACTGTTGGGGCTCTCCGCACCGGAGCCCTGGCCTACTGTGCCATTAGCTTTATGGGTATAATTACATCTCTCCAGTAAAGTTAGGTGATGCACAATGACTGGAGTCAGAGGCCACGATGTGCTGAATCAGGGACCACACCACTGTGCAGTTATCACCCCCCCCTCCCCCTCCCACCCCCACCCCCCATTCTCATATCATTACAAGGAATATCATTCGGCTTTGGTCTAGAGGGTTCCTGCAGCCTCCGAGGACCGGTCAGGGTTGGTTCTTTGAAAGTTGATTCAAGGGAAGATGTCAGCCAGCAGGTAGGTGAACATGTATTTAGCCTCACGCATTCCTAAATCTTCAATCTCTGAACTCAACCCCTGTTTTGAAAAATTATGAATAACGAAGGAGGCCGTGGTGAGGATGAAGGATTTTCATGGGCCAAGTCTTGTCGCGGGATTGTTCTAAGCCAGATGACGAGTGTTCTGTGAAGTACAAAGTTCAAAACTCTCCATTACCCCCACCAGGGTTTTAAGAAATACTGTAGGCTTTCTGGGAAGTCAGAGGATATGATTGTTCCTTGAAACAGAACACTTACACACAGAAGGTTGAAACCCTGGGGGTGCTAAATGATTCTGTCAGGCACATTGGGTAGAAACTATCCTCCCAGCGACTCACACGGGTCAGGGGCTGATAACCCAGATTAGAAAAAAAAAATCTGGATTTCCCAACTCATATTTTCTACAAACCATCTCGGAAGAATTCTTGTCTTGCATTACACAAAACTCACACTCAATGCACATATTTTTGAGATGCCTACTGAAAACCGACAAAAGGAGAGAAAGCGGTGATGATGTCATAGGGCTTTGGTGCCAAGCCAAAATAGTGGCTGGCATTGTGATTGCATGATGCCATGTCTATCATGGTCTGTGTCTCTGTAACAAGTTTCTGTGTCGCAGAGGACTGAACTAAGATCATTCACGGACAAGAGGAAGAGCAGTAGCAGTTTTTGTCGCTCAGAGCCTCGGGCAGAGTGCGGCTCTTTGTCCATCGCCCTGCTTCAACCCCGGCCACTCCTTTCAAGGGTCTTTTATCACAACACGCTGATTTACAGCAGGCCTATGAAGTCCCACTTAGGCAGCTTGCTCTCTGTCATTGCTTTGAGTGGTTGATTTACACTCGGTAAGGGATCAGAGTGTTTCGAGGCCATTCAGGACACCCCTCGAGGTGCAGGAACTGCAACCCCCCCCCGGTGTCTGTCCAGGGAGCGGTAAATTAGCAATGGCTTTGTTACTAACACACCCAAATCCTACTACGGTTCTGCATCACTTACCCTTTGTCCCCACAGACCTGGCCCCTGGCCTCACTCGGTTTAATTGGGTGTGTGCCCCACAGCCTGGAGCAGATAGAGGTGTGGGGCACGAGGTTCTGGCTGCACAGAAGACCACAACAGGAATTGAGATAGTGGTAAATCCAACCCCACTCAGCAGGACAAAAACAGCGTCACCTTTCACAGGAGTTGCAAGTTGAGAATTATTTGAGAATTGCTTGGCGTAGTTCAAGACTAATAATTCAAGAACATATTGGCTGAGAACTCGCTCTGGAATGACTGTGATGCTCATTCCCTTGTATACATTTGTGGTGTGGGGATGGTGTGGTTTGAGCAGCCACACCTGACCTGGATCTAGGTGATTGGGATTAGAGTGGCTGCATACCTGTTGCTCGCTGGTTGGTCTAACGAGCAGCAGGTAAAACCCCCATCCCCACACTCACTCAGGAGAGTGGAGCCCTTGTCATGACACATGTCCATCTGCTCCTGGGCTTAGTCCAGTTAGCCCACTCTCTACAATAAACGTCTACAACCCCGTCCTCTGTGTCTCTGTGACGGAGGTCCCTGAACACAGCACCTATAATATGGTTTTGAACTACAGGGAACCAGGAAAAAACAATTCTATGTGCAATAGTTGGGGTGATTGAGGGAGGGATTGACAAGGAGCGCTGGGCAGTGGAGCCGGAATGTGTGCATGCATGATGCACGTTTCCTCAATTTCTCAATCCCTAACTTTTCATTTCTTACCAATCAAAGACTGGAGAAACTTTCTACTTTCCCTCTTTGTTGTATCTGACCGGGCTTTTAGGCATGGAGAAGTTCGGTTGATCGCCGGTCTGAGCGCTCAGCAACATGGTGGCGTGCACCATTAAAGGTGAACAATGTTCCCTTTGTATGGATTATAATTTATTTTTAACACATTTTACGTGGTTTTGAACCACTTTTAAAGATAAAATTAGAACAACACTTTTGACTCATGATATGAAATGATCATAACTATGTATTATAAGAAGCATTACTAATAAGATAAAATACATTTATAAAAAAAATCCAGATATCACAAATCTGCCCCACCCCAGCTATAATGGGCATGACGCCCCTATTTTTGACTACGGGACTTACTTCGAGGGAGCTTCTATTCATATTGTGATTAGGATAAATGATGGTTGGAAAATAAAGCACAATAAGATGAATCAATCTTTTTCATCTGACCAAATTAAAGGTGCCGATGACTCAGGAGAGGCCATTTGTGACTGAAGTATTTCCAGCTGCACAAAAGCTTTACCAGTGGGAGGATATTTTGCTACACATTCCTGTTATATAAAGCAGTGCTTCAGATCAATGCATGAAGTGCATCTGATCTGTAGAAAATCAGTTCGCATTCAGCGCAATGATGACTTGCCCAGATTTATAAAGAATTTATTTTATCAGTATAATCAACTATCCTCCTTTTTGATGGAGTGCCGGTGTCTGGACTTTCAACACAAACTTGGCCAGATACAAAGTGCATGGGGTCCCGTTACAACTAGTTTATGTGTCCCAATTCATAAAAAGTACAGCGCTCGGTAAGACGAAACACTGAGAGCAGGAACGGGAAGGGGCTATTGTATTCATCTCATGTCAGGAGTGCACAGGACCTTAGCGTTGCAGAATCATACAGAATAAAGACAAAAAAATGGGTAAATGAGGATTTCTTTCTGGGAAATTAAGCAACTCTGGTCTTCGGCCAAAGTTGCTGCACAGCAACCTAACACGGTACCATCTCTGAGTTACAATCCAGGAAATCTCATACTTTCTATGCATCATAGATGCATAGAAAGTATGAGCAAAAGCATGTCCGAACGCATGCATGTCCGAAAGCATGTTCGAATGAAATAGAATTGAGAATTATTTAGAATTTCCTCTCTCTCATTGTCCTCTCCGGGTGACTTCCTTCCCTTAAGCAAACCCAGCCGTAACCACATCCTCTACACTGTCACTTCACACTTCAGACCGAAACAGGGGATGAAACCACGGAAAATGTTGTTCCCTGACTGTGCCAGCTCCAACCTTCCTGCCTTCTCCCTTCTGCCAGCAGCCGTCCTTCCCTCCTGAGTTGTCTGTACACTCTCCAGTTCACACAACTACCTGGACCAGTGGCGGATGCAGGGGATTCCAAGCGGAGCTGGAAGCCATGAAGGCCACCGCCAAAACAGTCCGAAACTTTTGTGTTTCTCCATCAAAACCAAAATCTATATAGAGGTGATATTCATCCTGCCGAGTGAGATCTTACAACTTAAAGGACTACCGGTGTCAAATTGAGTTTTAGCCTGTTTATAATAGCCCGAACACACATTGATTATTGTCCTGATGATATGGCGAGAGATTTACACCTTCTCGCTCGGATATGGCGAGAGCTCACCGGATGCCGCCGGAACCGCAACACTTTCCAGGGCACGGGCCCCTATCTCCGGGAGAACCAATAGCTCACATTCTTTTGATTTTTTTATATTGTCTCCATTTTTTGTCTTTTTTTTGTCAATTCAAAGGATATGGTGAACAACTTGTATTTAAATGATCTCTTGGCCGCGCGTTTTTTCAAGGGTACAATTGAAAAAGGTCAGAAGCACAATAGATATAAAGATAGATAGATAGATAGATAGATAGATAGATAGATAGATAGATGGATGGATAGATAGATAGATAGATAGATAGATAGATAGATAGATAGATAGATAGATAGATAGATGGATAGATAGATAGATAGATAGATAGATAGATAGATAGATAGATAGATAGATAGATAGATAGATAGATAGATAGATAGATAGATGGATAGATAGATAGATAGATAGATAGATAGATAGATAGATGGATGGATAGATAGATAGATAGATAGATAGATAGATAGATAGATGGATAGATAGATAGATAGATAGATAGATAGATAGATAGATAGATAGATAGATAGATAGATTGACTGATCTTTGGTAACCTTGTTATTCCTGCTTCTTCGTTGTTGTGTAATAAAATGTTATGTAAAATATATAAATAAATTGCTTTGCCCCTGTGAAGCTCAACAACAGTTTTAAATCTTCTCTGTGTTTACAAAAGGTCCCTGTGGCATCTTTAACTTGTGTTGACGGGAACACTGAACTTCCTGGTGTCAGAGCTCATTGCTCCATCAACCTGAGCCTTCGCCCTCCAGTCCAAGTTTAGTAAAAAGCTCAGAAGGTCACGCAGTATTTATTGTCTCTTTTTCGGCACAGTTTATGGGGTTTCCTGTGATGGGACATTCTGCTATTGTCCAAATTGAATATTGCCTTAAACTGTATTATCCTGAGGGGAGTCAAGATCCTGGTTAATGGAGGTATTTTTTTTATTTTTTTATTTTAATTTTTTTAATCTGGTCACACATTTGGGGAGGAACAGGGGTGCATTTGTCGTGAGTAAGCACAAGGAACGCCAAGCTGGAGACAAGGTGGAAATGGAAACGGAGAAAACCAAAATAAAATGCACAGATTGACTTGAACAAAGTGTCAAACAATTCTCTGATATTTTCCGCGACCAGAGTAGAACATAGAAACCAAAATGAAATTGCTCATTTTACTTTCAGCAATGACTCTGTTACGATGCCAAAGTGGTTTGGAAAAAATAAAACTGTAAATGTGACAATGAGAACAGGAAATGTTTTGGCCTTCTCTCGCGGTCAGCACAATTCATATCAAGGTTCGAAGTTAATAATAACCCCCGCCCCCACACACACACTGTATGGATATGTTTAGAGAATATGTGACTGTGTGAGGTCCCTCATCTCTCATCCCTACTTTCCCGTGGAAGTGTGTCTGACTGACAATTTCCAGTGAAAAGAAGTTGAAAACAGCTGTTGTTTGGAGGCCAAATGTTGTTTTTTTTCATTTTTTCTGAAACACATCTTTACTCGGGTATTGAAACGTGACCGGTTGCTTGCAAGACGCCGCACATCGAGCCGCTGCGCATGAAACGTTTTCGTCTGTCCCTCCCTCGCTCCCTTCCATTTTTACAACCCTCAATGACAAATTGAAATACTATTGAACCTATTCAACTGAGAGGAAACATACACGGTGGTTGTAAAACACTGTTGGAAAGTCAACAGGTGCAGCAATGGGTGTAATAAACCATCACACACACACACACACACACACACACACGCGCGCGCACACACAAACACACACACACACACAAACACACACACACACACAAACACACACACACACACACACACACACACACACATGATGTAGATTCAAGATTCAAGATTTTTATTTATCACATACATATACAATTCATATGAGCATACATATATGCAGTGTAATGTCATAAAATGTATCAAGGGTTACGGACTTTGCAGCTGCATGCATTCACAATGTAAAGCTCCCAAATGGAAAACATCAGAGTCACCTGGTACACTTCACTATGGTATACTCTCTGAAAGATACAAAACAGCTGCACTATTTGTCATGGGAAAATATTGCTCCCTAATTTGGCACTTAATTTTATTTACGTGTCCTCGCTATATATATGGATGAAGCATGCAGCCTAGTTGGTGAGAATTTCTTTCCATTAAAGTCTCTCGGCTGCCTCACAGCAGGTCCTCCCTGATGGAGCGCAGCGCCATAAAAGCATCAGCGTTATCTATAAGCAGGGGGAAATATTTACACTCTCCTTTGACGGGAAAAACACACCTCCGCTTCTTCAGGTATGTCAGCTTCCTGCAGTGCGGGTTGTTGACACAGCTGGGGTCAGGCTGGTGCAGCTATTGGGGAGACAGCCTCTCATTTGCTAACAGTGCAACAGCCACCAAAGCTTCTCAAGTCGCTCCTGATTACCCTCCACACTGTCTCAGCACCACAGCCTGCCTCCACCTCCCACTCTCTTTCTGTCGCTCTCTCTCTGTCACTCTTTGTTGTGTCTCCTAATTTGAATTTGCTTCGTTAGCATGGCAAGAGTTTTATAGTGCCAAATCATTACAAGATACAAAAAGTATATGACAATTATAAAATATTGCATATCATGTATAATACAGTATATGTTGAATGAAGTAAAGACAATAAAGCAATAATTACATGAATCAATTAATACATATTGACAATGTTGCATATATTACAATAATAATAATAATAATAATAATAATAATAATAATAATATTAAATCTCTCTAATGTCACTAATGTTCGTCCCCCTTTTCTCTGTGCACCCCCCACCCCCCCTCCTTATTCAGTTTCTCAACCTTCCTCCTGCTTAAAGGCTTGAAATCCTGGAGCGTCCATGTTTTTAGAGCCCCTCTGAGTGAGGGCAAAGGTCAGAGGGCCTCGAGGGTCCCATACGGCAAATTCCATCTAAAGGTTTCAGGGACGGCGTCTAAACATCCTCTGCTCCGGCCTGGAGGTCCGTGAGGGGTGGGGGTGAGAGCCTGCAGGGGTCAAAGTGTGTGTGCCTAAATGTTAATTCATGTGTGTGTGTGTATGTGTGCGTGTGTGTGTGTGTATGTGTGTGTGTGTGTGTGTGTGTGTGTGTGTGTGTGTGTGTGTGTGTGTGTGTGTGTGTGTGTGTGTGTGTGTGTGTGTGTGTGTGTGTGTGTGTGTGTGTGTGTTTGCTCTCTTTGAAATTGAAAAACATTTTTCTTTTAAATTGTGCATACAGTTGTGCATCTAAATATTATAGTCCAATATAAATATAGCTGCTATGACTGCAAAACATACAGTATTTGGCATTTTAGAAAATATATAAGGTTGTTAGTCATATGATCAGAGTAGTCAGAGTTTCTATGTCTCCAACCAATAACATGCAAATAAAATCAGAATCAGAGTCGTTTATTCACCAGGTACATATACTAGGAACCTTATGATTAGCATTAAAAAAAAACCTTAATGGCCTGAAAAAATATATATAATAAAAAATATATGAAATCAAATAGAATTAAAGTAAAATAAAATAAAATACAATAAAAAACAGAAATAGACGGATATGATACAAAATGCGATACTATGCACATTGTAGTTATTAAATTAAATGTGTTGTTATTGGTATAATTTATAAATATAAATTACCATCCAACTATCTTAATACCAATGTTATTGCAGTTATATTTCTGCACAAGCAGTAGCTATTTTTACTTGTTATAATCAATGTTCAACGACACTGTTGAAAACACACATTGTTGAAAACATTGACTGATCACCGTCCATGTGATCCACCGAACAGCTGTGATGGATCACACCCCGTCTACGCTCTCCAAGAGGTTCCTTCGTGCCCTAAACAGTGGCGACTGAAGTCAGCAAGCAAGACAAATAAACAAGCCCCTCCAGGCTCCTGCGGCTCCCCGTGAAAGCAGAGTTCCTGTCTCCCCCTAGGCTCCTGGAATAACCGCTGTTTCTACAGATTTGAATATTCTCTGGGGAACTCGCCCTCAGAGCTGGTGTCCGCAGCATTCCGGGAGCATGAGCCAGGGGGAGAAGTATGGAGTCCTGCTCCCGTGTTCCCCGTGGGCGGAACCGCGAACGGCAGCATGAGGACGACATGGAGATTCACCGCCACACAAAACACACAAACTCGCAACCTTCTAATGTCCAAATAACTGCTACCAGCATGTGGAGCTTTGAAGTGCAACAGGTCATTATCAGAGCTGATATATGTGATGTATAGTGAAGATCTATAGTCAACCTACAGAGAGATTGTTATGTTTTGTGTGTGTGTGTGTGTGTGTGTGTGTGTGTGTGTGTGTGTGTGTGTGTGTGTGTGTGTGTGTGTGTGTGTGTGTGTGTGTGTGTGTGTGTGTGTGTGTGTGTGTGTGTGTGTGTGTGTGTATGTGTGTGTGTGTGTGTGTGTGTGTTCCCAAGTGTGTGTCAATGAGGTTTTTATCACGTTGAAGTATACCCCGCCCGCCCCCACAGCCTCCTCTTTCCCTTTCAAACATGCATGACCACGTTCTCTCACAGGAGCCTGAATAAGTTTTAATTCCATTTTCATGTTTATTTACTAAGGAGCATCCAGGCGAACAAACATTTTTGTGGGGGTTTTTTTGTGCTGGGTTTTTTAAGCATATCAGTCTTTCCTTTTGTTCAGAAGGACAAATTGTACGAGCCCTATGATATGTTTTTACCGTGAATTTTTGCTCACAGCAGGGGTTTTGGGGAGGAAGGAACTTAGGTCAGCGAGGGGAGACCAGGAAGAAAGAAAAATCCCACATTTTTTACATGTTCACCTTCCATCTGAGCATCACAGGTTGCCTCAGTTGTCTTTCGCCCAGAACCGATTGGTTTTCTAATGAGCAATCAGATCCACAAATGACCAGAGACAACAGCTACATTTTCACTTTCCTCAGATCTTGTCATTGGTATTTGTATTTGTACTTCCCACATAATTTCTGCTTTCTCTTCTCGTCTAGATTTTGCGTTTGCCGCGACTCAGAAAGTTGCTGATGATAGTCATGATGATGGTAGCTCAGGAGGTAGAGCTGGTGGTCTAGTAATCTAGAGGTTGCTGGTTCGATCTCAGTCTCCTCCTGCTAGCATGCTGTAGTGTCCTTGAGCAAGACACTTAACCCCTAATTGCTCCTGATGGCTGCGTCCGTTGGTGTTTGAATAATTGTAAGTCGCTTTGGATAAAAGCATCTGCTAAATGAAACTTAATGTAGTATCTCTACCGATAGACCAACCAAGCTCTGGTTGGAGAACTCTTGAAAGGTATTGAAGATTGAAAGTAAATTGTGATTTTTATATAAAATAACTTGGTATTAGCTTCTCATTAATTAATCCATTTTGCATCTCATTTACATTGCTTTGTTTCCCCCTTTTAAACGCAACAGCGGGAGAACCCTGTTGACCTTCCTTCCTCCAGCAGCGTGGCAGGAAAGGCCATCCCTCTAAGTGCTGGGAAAAAATGTCACAAATTTGCCTTTGATAGCCGACCCGTTAGCCTAAGCAATCATTTATCTCCCATCTCACGAGTTGGCTTAAACTATACTTTTCTCAACTGCAAAAAAAAAACAACCCAAAAAACCCAGATAATCCATGGAAAACATGGATTCTAAGGAAACAGCGTGGTTGTGGTTTTTCCTATTCTGGTTCATTATAATGAAAATATATGATGTCAGCTTTCTACAAAATGGCAGAGGGAGCAGATCCCTGCTCCTTCACAGGGATCTGGAAGCCGGCAGAGCAGCAATGTGACCTCCACCAAATTGTAACCACTGCTGGGCTCCTGGGAGAGGAGTGAGAAGGATGGAGTGAGGTGTGAGGTGATCTCCCACCCCGATGGACATCACACAGCATGACACAGCTCCTCTCCTCTCCTCCACTCTCATCCCCTCCCTTCTTCCCTCCTCACACCCCCCTTCTCTCCTCTCATATCCTCCACTCCCCTCTCTTCTCCCTTCTCTCCTCTTTTCTACTCTCCTCCTCTCCCCTCCTATTCCATTCTCTCCTTTCCACTCAACTTCTCTCCTCTTCTATTTTCTCCTCTACTCTCATCTTTGTTCATCTCCTGTCCTGTCCTCTACCCTCCTCTTTTCCTGTCCTTTCTCCACTGTCCTCTTTTCGACTCTCCTCCTCTCCCCTACTATTCTATTCTCTCCACTCCTCCCAACTTCCCTCTTCTTCTCTGCTCATCTCCACTCTCCACTCCTGTCCCCTCCTCTCCTCCTCTCCTCTTCTCACCTGTTCTCTCCTCTTCTCTCCTCTGCTCCTTCCCTCTCATTTTCTCTCCTCCTCACCTCTCCTCTGCTCTTGACATCCCCACTCTCATTTCCTCTCCCCCACTTAACTCCCCTCTCCTCTCCTCTCTTCTCCCATCCTCTTCTCTCTTCTTCTCTCCCCACCTCCACTCTCCAGTTCTGTCTCCTCCTCTCATCACCTACTCTTCTCTCCTCTTGGTTCTGCTTCACCTCCCCTCTTCTCTCCTCTCCTCTTGACATATCCACTGTCCTTTGCTCTCCTCTCCTCCACTCTCCTCTTCTCTCTTTTCTTCTCTTTTCTCCTCATGCCCCATTCTCCCTTTCTCCCCTCCTCAGCTCTCCTCCTCACCATCTCTTCCCCTCTCATTTCTTCCCATCCTCTCTCCGCCCCTCTCCTTTACTCCACATTCTTCTCCTCTGCACTTTTCTCCTTTCCTCCTATCTTTTTATTTTCTTCACTGTCACTCATCAACTATCATTTTCTTTGGTGTCTCTCGCACGCACGCACGCGCACACGCACACACACACACACACACACACACACACACACACACACACACACACACACACACACACACACACACACACACACACACACACACACACACAGGCAGACACACACCTGCACCTAATCTTCTCGCACATTCATACACTCCCTAAAACATTCATGCATATAGATATAAACACTGGTTGAAATCATCCCTCTTCCCCCCCGCTCTCTCTCTCCTACTCTTTCCTTCATTGAGTCTTATTCACTTGTCTCTTCAATTACTTTCATTCCCCTCTTTTTCCATTCCTCTGTTTTCTCTCATTTAACCATAACTGGCCAGGCCACATCAATATGCGACAAATCTCCGCTCAGCTTCTCTCGGGGCTCTTCCCTCAGAGAGGAGGAGGGACAGAGAGAAAGAGAGGGAGAAAGAGAGAGAGAGAGAGAGAGAGAGAGAGAGAGAGAGAAAGTGAGGGAGAGAAAGAGTGATCCTCAACATTTCACTCTTAAAACCTGGATGTTCAGCCCCCCTCTGTTATCACTATCACTGACATCCTCCCATTATCATTTAACCTCAAAGCAAATCTGTTTTATTTTTCAAAATCTTGTCTCCTTACAGTCGAGTTAATGTGTCCGGGTGGATCGTACGTGATCCTGTCAGTCTCCCACTTTGGCAGTGATTGTAAATGTGTGTTTTTACTCACAAGAGAGGCACGGGATTAACTATGAGTTTTGAGCTTTTAGAGAAATACATACAGTACCTGTACGTTTCTTTTGTTTCAAAGTTTCACTTTGGCACGAGCGTTCACTTTTACCTAAAAACGAATAGTGTTTGAAATACTGTTTAAAATGTGCTTGCAAGTCATTGTTATAATTTGATGCACATTTTTAAGCCTTCAAACCCCACCAGGGGGTCAGTAGCTTGAATAAGCAGTTCCTTTTTTAGTCTCATGTTTTTGGTACCGAAAGTGAAGAAAAAAAAAAGAAAAAGCTAAATAAAATAATCTAAAGCTAGTGGAGAAAGATATGTGACAACACTACTGTTGACGGACTTCATGTCCGTCCAACGGCCAGACTAAACGGATACACTGGCAGCAGCGATAAATATTTCGGACCCTCTGAGCGTGTGCGGAGCAGGACATGTTGACGGGAATTATTCCCTCAGAAGTGGCCTTGAGATCCTGGCACAATTCTACATGACCGCTACACTGGTGCCAGTTTGAAAGACAATGTGCAGAATGGGCAGGGCCCACATCATTTAATAAAATAAACCGCCTTTATCTTCAACTTGGAAAGCGTGTGTGTTTACCTGTCAGATTTTGATGTGATGAACAACATTTCACTGATGCCGTCTGTAGGGTGTGTGTGTGTGTGTGTGTGTGTGTGTGTGTGTGTGTGTGTGTGTGTGTGTGTGTGTGTGTGTGTGTGTGTGTGTGTGTGTGTGTGTGTGTGTGTGTGTGTGTGTGTGTGTGTGTGTGTGTGTGTGTGTGTGTGTGTGTGTGTGTGTGTGTGTGTGTGTGTGTGTGTGTGTGTGTGTTTCAGGAGCCGCTCTACTCTTGGAATACTTGGATCAAACGTCCGCGCAGATGTTCTTCAGCCGTCTAGACTCTGCTCTGCTTTCAAGTTTGTTCTCTTGGAAAAAGCACACCATTGTAGGAGCTGTGGCCTTCAGCAGCCGTGGATCATGGAAAATACCATGAAGTAGAATTTTAAGAACATGGGATAATTTGAGTTTGAGGAGACGTGTTAAAAGTCACCCTCTGTGGAGAGCTTGCATAGGACATTCCAAGTATAGATCCACCTTAAAGATACATTAACAGATATTTTTCAATAAATTAGAATGAGAAGATCCTTGATTTGTAAATGAGCGGCTGGTGAAGACCGTCTAATACAGTATATATAAAAAAGAGTTGTACATTAGAGGTCACGAGGCCAAGACAATAAATTTTTTGAATAATTTTGTGCAGTATCTCATATTTTGATACTTAAACACTCTACGCCTTTCGTTGTTTCTCAGCATAGGTAGTTAGATATGAAATATTTTTTTGGAAAAGAATGCGAGGGAGAAAGGCGCCAATGAGATTGAAGTGTTGATGTGAAGTACGGCATGTATTGTAAAAGTAATATAAACAATCAAAATTCAAATCTACCAAGTTCCTATAAACAGCACATTGACAATTATGAATCAATCTCAGTCAGAAATCCCTTTTCCCTAAAATCCTTGCGTGATTTTTGACTACAGAGCCGCTCTCCTGAAATAGTGAAGGATTCAGCATGGACTCTTGAACCCGCGTCTGAACAGTGGGTTTGAACCCACGTCTGGCTGAGAAACACCTGGCGGCGTTCCAAGTTTTTGTCCTTTGTTTATGCTATTTTTTTTTAAGTCAGTCAGTTTGTCCAATTACCCATACTATTTTTGGTAATCCTTTACAAAGCTTCCAGATTGACTTTCGAAAAACGACTGCCCCGTTGGCTAATTGTTTAAGGGAGTTCTAGTTCAAATAATTTTCACGCATCATTGTGTTTCATATTGTCCCGAAACAAAATGTTCCTAACTTAATCATTTAATGCTGCGTCTCCCTCTTCGACTCTTTCAGCGTACTTGACAGACCTCATAAAGCCTTGCACTTGAGGAAATCCAGCACTGACCACATTAATACGTACCATGTGCTGGGCTGAGACACAGTCAGACTAGAAAATAAACTCCAAACCCATAATCGAATGTTTTGCATGGACAATCTGATGCACTGTATAATGTAAAAATGTTTGTTGTGCCGATCAAAATTGCCGGTTCAATTCAGATGATCAGTGCACTCATGGGCTACTACCCAATTCATTCCAAGTAAGTCTTTTTGGTTCTCCCCACCCTACTATACTGTACAAACAAGATTTGTATATCAAATCTGTTAACACAGCTCCCTTTGCAGCTGATTGTTTTTCAGATCTGACATATCCTTCAATGGACACTTCTCGTCGACGCCAATGCAAACAGATTTCCTTCATAGAGAGCTTGAGGGAGGGTTTGGAGTTTTTCTTCTGAGGCAGTTTGATATAGCGGTACAGTACAGCGCGGCCATGGTCGGCCAACCGAGGTGACCCTCATCAACTGTGAAAACTCCTCCCTTTGTGTGCTTTGATAGAAAGGCCAAAGGAAGAAAGGGGATCCCTCCCTGTGCAATCCCTCTTCAGACAACCAGAGTCGCGGGGTCCGCTCCAAATCTGTCACTGTGTCAGCCAACATCTCCGCCGGCCTGTGGAGCAATGTTTGTTTGCCTGGTCGTGAATCAAACTTGGATGCAGGTTTCCACCCACTCACAACCGTTGCCGTGGTGCTTGTGAGCATGTACAATTTATTACCTGAATTAGCCTCCATTATAAATGCATTTTCTGCCTGATTTGTCTTTTTGCCTTTTGTCCGACATTGTGTTTGTTAGGTATCCAAGAAACAAAGAGCAAACAAACAACATCTCCTTTATGCAATGCCTTTCACAATTCATACCAGAGAGATCCGGAGTTCGATTCTGTCTGACTACTACAAAGCTTTTGGTGCGTTCTATGTAGACCGAAGCAGACAACTGGTTTGTCCATCATTTGTTTCCCCCCAGTTTAACAGCAGATCTGACCCCTCCATCAGTGGGAGCAAAAGAATCACCAGGGGAGGCTCTCAGGTGGACTGGCTTTTATTTCTCTTGTGCGTAGCATGGATTCACGATGAGATTAACCTACCTCCCTCGGTTCGATCGACTTTCCCAAGAATAGTTTGTGCGGCTCTCAGTGGGTCGAAGCAGGTTGCGAAAGACAAGCGCAGATCTAGAGAAGATGTGAGCTTATGTTTGGCTTGGCTTACTGAGCTCTGTTTGTCAGGCTGGGTCTGTGCTAGATTTACTTTGCTGGATTATGGAATCTGGTAAACCGTATCTTTAAGACGTTTTATGCAATGTTGGGAATGATCCTGATGCATTGCAGAATTTTTTTTTTTTTGGCCGTTTATGTTTGATTATATGTGTTTATTCTTGTTTTATTTTTTTAACTTTCATGGGAATGTGTATGTGATGTGTCAGGATTACAGTGTTCAAGTAGCTTCAAACTGTGAGTCCTCCTCACACTTCGCAGGTCTCATTTACTAATGGTGCTCGAGCACGAATCTCTGGTAAGGTAGTGCGCGCATTTTATGGCGTCACATTTATTAGAAGAAGGAAAAATGACATTGACTCCTTTTTAGTTCAATATGGAAGAAGGTTGCCATAATGATATGTCTGGAATCGTAGGCCTTATTGGGAAAACCTCAAGGACATCATCATGTTTTCGAGGTGCTATGCTCTTATAATAGTCCAGTTTCGGCTGAATAAAGGATGCTTCTTACTTCAAGTGGTGGCCTTCCCAAAAAATGACCCCCCCACCCCCCTTGGTAAAGATATCCAGACACTGAGCAAGCACAACATAAACTGTATCTGTGGCTTTGTATTTATCAGATCATAAATAATATTTTGTCTTAATTTAGTGTACTTATTTCCTTGACTTAAAATGTCCTTTCCTTGGTATTAGATAGGCTGAGTGTTGATAATCCATTGTTCTGATGTGAATCCTGTCTAATCTCCTTACCATTGTACCAGTATATCATTATGTTGCCAGAAATTCAAGTAAGCTCTAGCCTATTTCATGTGCCGAAACATTTTCATTGGCCCAATTTGGCAATCTGATTGCAATCTGCAATGTCTGACCTTTCTTCCAGGTATATGGAGACATCCATATGGCCAATGAGGTTGAAATGAATGCATCAAAATGCATACAGTACGTGGAGAAAAACAAATTTGCTTTGTACAAACCTATCTATGATCTGGCATAATTCTGCATGAGAAGGGTTTTCTACTAAGTCTAATCATGTGTAAGCACGAGTCGTGAATGGACCCACTGTCTGTTAGCTGGAGACATAAAAATCGAAGAGTTTTTTTTAGGTAGGTTACATCTGAACTGGAAAAAATACAGTCTTCAGATGTTTTGTGGGTAAAACGACCTTTGAAGTATGTAATTTCTGAGGAATACCTAATCCTGGGCTGAACAATGAAGATGGATGATATAAGGCGGTAGACGACCATGTCATCCACGTCTGGTCAGCGTGCCTCTGAACTGAGTCACGCTTCGGGCTAACAGAGGGGTCCCTCACAGCGCATGGCCTTATGGGATGGAACCACTGTGGTATCGAGACTGCAGCATGTACTGTATAGGAGATTCATCTCCAGATAATAGCTCACTACATTCCTTCTCCTTTTGATTAGTCACAGTCCTCATGCTTTTCTCTTTGTCTCTCTGTTTTTGGGTGTCATATGGCGTTCAAACCTAGCTCCACACGAGCAGACGTCCAACACCATCTTTGATGAAGGTATGCGTCAACCGTGCGGAATTCGGCCCGGGATTGTCGAGGAACCAAAGATGAAGGGAGGAGAGGTGGTTTTGGAGTGGTGTAGCTCCACTGGGCCCCACAAACAGAGACCTCCTATGGTCCCCTTGAGTCCCTCTGACTCAAAAACTTAAACCACAGCCATCAGCTCCTTTGTGTCTCATCCATACCTGTCAAGCAGAGTTCGCCCTTTTCTTTAAATGGAAGCTAGAAACTGAATGTTGACTCACATCATGGAATCTGTGTGTGAAAATCTTATATTGTATTCAGTGTTCATATAGATGAATATAGCAATCGAATAGCATCAATCATGGATTTCCTCATCAGTTCACTACAGAGCAGAGGTAGAGTAGACTCCCGACTCCCTCTCTCCTGGAGGAACAACAGATATCATGTCCTTTTGGAGCAAATCTGTTATTTCCCAGGACGAGGATTTGATGGTCACATTGTCGTGGATTCCCTCATCAATCCCATCGGCAATCCTCATTATATCGATATAAAAATGTTCAATTTGTTGATGTTGATGTTGATGAATAGCAAAGGTCTCTGCCTGTGTAATCCTCTGGTCTACGCAGCTGCATGGGCCGATGAGCGATGGTGTTTGGGTCTCATAACCTCCGCTGCATTAACACATGAAAAGGTAGAGCGGGGGGAGGCTGCAGGAGGGCCGTTTCAACAGTTCATAGAGGCCCCTCAATTAGCCGGCCTGCATTCCCAAACAGATGCTGTTATTAAACACACAGCACACTGTGGTCACTCTCCACATCCGCAGCAGCAAGGAACTCTTCAGAGACGCTCAGCTGAGTAATTCCGTCATAACTATGATTAATGTCCTGTTGGGTCACAGGCGGTGAAACGGTAATAAACAACACTCAGCCACCTCCGCTACACCCAATCAGCAGTCATTTAGGACTCAGCCGAGAAGAGTGCACGCTGGGGAAAATGTCCTACGGTTCATCTGATATGGCGACAGATATGGCCATGCTAATGTTTCCCCTGGGTGGTGGGTTTGGGTAAAGATGCTGCTGCAGGCATCGGCCTGGTGTGGGACGCTTAAAAAAAAACAAGGGTACACACCAGGAAGGGATTTGGGGGGGGGGGCTGGAGGGGAGCATTAACTCAGGATAAGCTCACTTCCTGGATGCACACTCACAAAGACACACACAGAGTCCCTGCATTTTAATAGTGGATGGTTCACAGTTAAGAGGGAGTTAATTGAACAAGACCGAATGACCTACGTGTACATTGCGAGGAGTCCAGTGCACTTCAACAACTTCACTTTTCTGGCTCCAGTTCCTGTTTCGTGACCATTCAGAGGCAGGCATCCCGCTGGCTGAGGGGCCTGAGTGGAAACACTGGGGGTGTAGGGTTTAACTCTGATTTGTCTCTTCCATCCTCTCTATCCCTCTTTTCTGTTACATGTTTCCGTAGTACTCCACCTAAAGAAGTAGATATACAACTAATATTTTATGTTTAAAATGTAATGCCTTCTCTTCTTGTGATAACCTCTCATAATAATGATAATGATAATAATAATAATCCTAATAATAAGAATAATATTAATAATAATAATAATGATGATAAAAATAATAACAATTTATTTATTTATCACTATCTATTTGTCTTACTGTACTTCTCAAATAGCCAAGATCTCAACAATTATTATAATTTCAATAGTTTAACATTGGATTTTTTTGGAATAACTACACTCAATATGTTTATTCAATATCCTTGTGCTTCCATTTCTTGATGTCAATATTTGTTGGTTTTCCCGTTATACTTTTGGTTGGCTTTTGTCCAATGAGGTTAACTTCATGAGACCATGCTTGCCGTATATTTGCTGTTTTGCACACCCTGAAGAAGGCTTACTTAGCTGCAACAAGTAGGGCACCAGCTATTCCAGTGTTTTTGTCCAACTCACTGAAGGCTTTTTGATGCAATTTGTTCCCTTCACCTCCTTCCTTTCATCTAAAGTCTAAATTCTCAGAAAACGAGATTCTTCACACACCAATATGGAAAGACAGGTATGTGGGGAGGAGCTGGAAGACCACGAACTATGCGGAGAGGCTCCAGCACACTGTTTCTCTGTCTCACGATATTTATAAGAAAACAAAGCAAATGGGCTCAGACCCCTCATCAGGCAATTTTTATTTTATGAAACAACCTTATAAGAGGGAGTGGCTGTTCACAGTTCACCAATCAGATTACCTGTCCGCACAGAGAAATACACTATTATGTCTCGACATTACTCCTATTGCGCTTGCAAGTTACTATGTAACATAGTGTGTGTGTGTGTGTGTGTGTGTGTGTGTGTGTGTGTGTGTATGTGTGTGTGTGTGTGTGTGTGTGTGTGTGTGTGTGTATTTGTGTGTGTGTGTGTGTGTGTGTGTGTGTGTGTGAGTGTGTGTGTGTGTGTGTGTGTGTGTGTGGCAAAGACTTTGCAGAACGAAGTGGAAATACTTTCAAATAAATATAAAAAAATACTGGATTAAAAAAGTTGGTTTTGTTTGCACATAGCATTTACTCTGTAGATTAAACAGAAATCTCCAAGAGCTGCAGCAACATAAACATGGGTATTTCATTTGGGTATGTATTACATTGTTGGCGTTTTTTGGTCTCTGTGCAGACTAGCACGTCTCACACAATTGGACAGTATGTAGGGCGTGACAGCTGCAAAAAACTGCCTGTTTAGAGTCTGAGCTACAATTGCAAAAACATGATATCCCAAGCGGGCAAGCCGAATCCACATGCATTCAAATACAACATTGTGTATTCGCGAGTACTAATGGTGGTCGCCAAAGGGAAAACTGTTGGCATGGTCAAAAACGCATGTAAACCAGGGTGATTTCTTTCCCCAGCACTGGTGCACCATAAAAAACGATCGGATGTTCGCTGTGCAATAAGATCCTAATGAATGTCAGAAGCGTCTGCACTCGAGAGCCCTGTTCTGCCGATGTGAACAATTCAAACAGTTTGAATTCTGGAGTGCTAGGTAATTGGCTTCAGTAATAGTTAATTGTGTCAGTCATGGTGTCATAGAACTGCACTCCCCCACTGTCGGACCGCAGCCATGAGGGAGTGGCCGGGCTGTGACCGCAGAAGGGGGACCAGAGGGTGATTTGCCAGATCCCTCGATGTTCTGGCTGTGACAAACCATCTGCTGCAAGCAGCACTGAAGGTACCCGGACAAAGGGAGGAGGTGGACTTGGAGAAGAGTTGGCTGGTGACCTCGTGCACCAACACGAGCACATACACACACACACACATACAGACATACACAGCAACAGGCAAACATACTACATGCATATACTCAAGTATGGGCTTACCGAAATGAACTGTAGCAACGTATGGGTTTCATTAAAAACCGTTCCCCAAAGTTTTCATTCAATTTTGTTTCTTCCTTTGACCTCCGCTGCACTAATGACAACACAGATGCCTACACTTCTTTCATGGTGTCCAACTCAACTCCTCATCAGGAAGAACCCGTCACTGCACCTATGGGATACCTTAATGCTTTGAACTCAGGGAATACGCAAGTCAAATGAGAGCATACATTTTATTTTCCCATTTTTGGGGTCACTGTGTGTTTTACATGACAAATCTGTGTTCTGCAGTCAAGGTGTCATTTGTGCTGCAGAATGTTGAGTCTCAAGACAAATGATGGTGAATATGAATTTCATATGTTCTGGTGATGTGCAGCACATTCCATTCCCACTGAGCACACTCACTAAGGGGAACTGGGAGTCACACAGCTATTCAGCCACAGAGTGAAATGCATTTTCAACTGATACTTTATAATACAAAGCCTTAAAGATATTAACCCTCCACTTATACTTATATCTCAATTTGATCAAATTCTGCCAATATAACGATGGCACAATACATTATATCATATGGCTCCTGCTGGTGTGAATTATTTTTTTATGAGTTACTGTCTCCATGAAACAAGAGTTGGTTAACTGTGTTCAGTTGTGCCAGCTTTTCTGACAGGTAGGCATTAATTGGTCACGAGGCAATTGTCATATGGGGCCCCAAAAAGAGGGGTAAAAACACCACTGCAAATAATGTTGGACAAAAACTACTAATGTGATAATAAGACAATAAGAAATATAATCATAAGATAATCAGATAATTTGAAATTAAAAAGTAATGTAATATTTAAAAAAAAATCAGACAATGAGAGTAACTTATTTTTTCTGTTTTTATAAGAATGAATATCCAAAATATTTGGGTGGGCCCAAATACTGTCTGTTTAGTACAATCTATCCATTTAATGAAGCAGGCTTGGTGATGAGGATCTGAGCCACGGCGACTTAAGCCTGGACAGGTTGTGTTAAGAGTGACTCAGCAGCCAGATGATTTCAGTTCCGGATGGAGAATTAAAAATAAATCACTTCACAATGAGCTCAGCTTCATTCCAGGACTTAATTGTGTAACGCAACTACTCACAAAGTTCTCACACCATAGCACACAGGTTTCCCAAATGACAATGTGACAGACCAAACCAAATAAAACAGACAGGCCATGGAGTCGTGGCGATCAGCCGACTGTCAACGCATCTCATGTATCGAGTAATAGAGCTCAGCGTGTCAACAAAAATGTCAATGATTTTTGGAAGGGCTGAAGTAACATACATGTTCTGTGTAACACAACAATGTGGCTTGTCATGTAAAGACAGACAGGCCAACAACTGCAAACTGCAAACACAACTGCAGTTGTGTTTTCTGTTAATGCGACTGTGTTTTCTGTTAATGCAGCTGTGTTTTCTGTTAATGCGGGTGTGTTTTCTGTTAATAAAGTTGTGTTTCCTGTTAATGCGGCTGGGTTTTCTATTAATGTAGTTGTGTTTCATGTTAATCCATTTGCGTTTTCTGTTAATGCGTTTGTGTTTTCTGTTAATGCAGCTGTATTTTCTGTTAATACAGCTGTGTCTTCTGTTAATGCAGCTGTGTTTTCTGTTAATGCGGTTGTGTTTTCTGTTAATACATTTGTGTTTCCTGATAATGCAGTTTGTTTCCTGTTAATGCGGTTGTGTTTTCTGTTATTGTGGTTGTGTTTCCTGTTAATGCGGTTGTGTTTTCTGTTATTGCGGTTGTGTTTTTTTTGTTAATGTGGTTGTATTTCCTGTTAATGCGGTTGTGTTTCCTGTGCAGCTGGGTTTTCTGTTAATGCGGTTGTGTTTTCTGTTAATACAGTTGTGTTTCTTGTTAATGCAGCTGTTTTCTGTTAATGTAGTTGTGTTTCATGTTAATCCATTTGTATTTTCTGTTAATGTGTTTGTGTTTTCTGTTAATGCTGTGGTATTTCCTGTTAATGCGGTTGTGTTTCCTGTTAATGCGGTTGTGTTTTCTGTTATTGCGGTTGTATTTCCTGTTAATGCGGTTGTGTTTCCTGTTAATGTGTTTGTGTTTTCTGTTAATGCGGTTGTGTTTCCTGTTAATGTGGTTACGTTTCCTGTTCATGTGGTTGTGTTTTCTGTTATTGCAGTTGTGTTTTCTGTTAATGCGGTTGTGTTTCCTGTTAATCCAGTTGTGTTTCATGTTAATGCGGTTGTGTTTTCTGTTATTGGGGTTGTGTTTTCTCTTAATGCTGTTGTGATTCCTATTAATGCGGCTGTGTTTTCTGTTATTGCAGTTGTAATTTCTGTTAATGCGGTTGTGTTCCCTGTTAATGCAGTTGTGTTTCCTGTTAATGGGATTGTTTCCTGTTAATGCAGATGCGTTTCCTGTTAATGTGGTTGTGTTTCATGTTAATGCGGTTGTGTTTTCTGTTATTGCAGTTGTGTTTCCTGTTAATGGGATTGTTTCCTGTTAATGCAGATGCATTTCCTGTTAATGTGGTTGTGTTTCATGTTAATGCGGTTGTGTTTTCTTTTATTGCAGTTGTGTTTTCTATTAATATGGTTGTGTTTCCTGTTAATGTGGTTGTGTTTCCTGTTAATGTGGTCTTGTTTCCTGTTAATGCAGTTGTGTTCCCTGTTAATGTGGTTGTGCTTTTCGTAATTTGACTTGTTTTGTTGTTATGTCTTGCATGTATCTTCCTAAGTTGCAGTGGGTTGAGCTCTCAGTGGCCATCGTGTATAAGGCACACATAAAGCCATAAAGCTATGCAACCTAAACATTTAACTTCGGTTTGTACTGCCTGCAAAGCATCCTGGCAGCAGCGGCACCACATGCATACCTTAACTGGAGCGTGTTGGCAGTCGTCCCATGAACAGCGTAAGTTATGAACTGACACACACGCTTGTGTGAGAGGTTATTGTATGTGATACTTGAATGTTTTCCTGGGCTATCCACCTTCCTCTCGTTTCACCTGAAACAAAACAAAAAGACCGTCGCAGCCATGCAGACCAAGTGAAGGAGCAAAGAAGCACTGGTAAAGAGAGCAAAAAGACATTTAAGGGCCTCCGTCTTAAATCTTTTAATGGAAGTTTACTATGTGAACACTGATGTTAATGTTAACGTTAATGTTAACGTTACATCACGACATAAACAAACAGCTAACATACAGCGGCAGGAGCACAGAGAAATAAAAAACAGAAGTGTAAGATCATACAAGCTCCCTGATAGAGTCATCTTCACATTACCAGGGGATAAAAAAAAGCCATGTTTTACGACCTGCAACTACAGCAACGTCTGGCGGTAACGCTGGTGTTTCTTTCAGCCACTGCTACTGTTTCTGGATCGTCTCCATTGCACGTTGTGACATCAAAGCAAAATAACCGTTACCACTTCGCCTGTAGCCGCCGCTGCCTTTATCTCGCCAGGCCTGGGACTTCAAAGCTGATCCGTTGCCACAGCCAAATGAGTTGCTCAACATTACCGATGGACTGTTATCTTCCTCTGAGGCTCCAATCAACGTCCCTTTCTTGCCACGTATGTTGACATGCCCCGCCCCACATATACCCTCAGAGGAAAGTTAAAAGTTCATGCCTTTTAGGTCTAATGTTTTCCTAATGGCGACTTATTGTGCTAATGGTCAAATAACAAGCAGGGTCATTCTCGTTTGCCTTCGTGAATAAAGCTTAACACATGTTCCGTGTTCCAACTTCAAAGGCCCACATTGTCCCCCCTACAGTAACAGTATGGAGGCCTGTATGTTGTATCCCTCACACGTGGGGAGAAGTGGAAATAATGATGGAAAGGCAGATTGTGAAAAACCTAAAGGCTGTACAGTTCTGATTATCGCTTTAACGCTTTGATGCAGCGGCCGCAGCGCTCTAAACATAATCTGTAGAGGAGCTGAATTTATAGACATCTCAAGAGATGGTGCCTCTCTCTTGTCAGGACTGTGGAAGAACCTTCGCTGTGTGTGTGTGTGTGGGCGCCCGTGTGTGTGTGTGTGTGCACGTGTGTGTGTACGTGTGTCTGGGTGTGTGCATGCGTGTGTGTGTTCTGCTGAGTTACTTGCTGTGTGCCACATTATGAAGTCGTGAAAATAAGAATTCAACATCATTTGGAAGAATACCTTTTTTATCGCATTTTTTACAGTTTAAAAGTGAACTTCTCATTTGTGAGGAATACATCTGCTCCATATAAATTGTTGGATGTAGTACAATATATAAATGCATTTAAAGAGTACAAAAATAAAACATTTTCTCAACTTTAACTATACACATGACAAGGAGACGACTCGCAATGAATTGATATCTGTTTAGCTTTGCAAGTTCAAAAAGTCACATTGAAAACAGATGTATTTCTGGCGTATAAAGGACTTTAATAACAGATTTAATTAGAAACACACTAATATTAGATCTGTATCTACTGTCAATTTTGATAAATGAAATTATTTGGTTTTAAAGTGCAATGCAATCTGGGTGATTGGGGTAGTTAGTCAAGCCCATCTACATTTCTACTGAGAATACTGCTACTGCTATGTGTACTATTACTACTACTACTACTACTACTTCTGCTGCTACCACTACCACTACTATCGCCACTAATACTAAAGTAATACTGTTACTATCGCCTCTAGCTGACTATGTAAATAATATAGCACTATACTAACATGGCAACTGGGGTTTGCTGTAAATAGAGACCTTCTTTAAGCTGTTCACATGGAGTGGTTGAAGGGCAGTTGGAGGAGCAACTGTGATGACTATTTGTTCTGATCAACTATTTCATGATTCCAGTAAAGACCATTGCCCACTCCATAGTCAATCAGGATCCAGATATTCAGGAATTCTGCACCAAAGAAAACAATTTCTGAGGCTGACGTCGGATAAGGGCACACACTAACCACAAGAGAACGGTTCACAGAATGGATCAGGAAATGTTTTTCCGGTCCATCAGAATTTCCATGACAAAGGTATTCTAATTGCCATCTTTACTAGACCCTCACATGGTCTCTGTGAAGTTGGCACCCACTGAAATTCCAACATTACGGCCTCAATTAACTTGAAACTTTGAAGGGTCTGGCTTAAATCTGGTGGTTGTTGTGTTCTTACAGAAAATAAAACACAAGGCGTATCTCATTATTTTGTTCAATTTCAATGAAACGGAGAATTAAGATAAGGTGATAATGCCTTATGTGATTATGCTAAAATAAGAGCGGAAGGGATTACATCACGTTGCCCTGGAGACAGCTCATCTGGTTTAGAAAATTTGTGGCCAGCCCTTTTTTATCATCTCATAGCGTTTATGCAATCTTTTATTTTATTGATCAGAGGCTATTTTTTTTTGTTTAATATTTTTTGTTATTCCAAATTTTTCTTGCATAAAAAAAATCTTAATTCAATTTCTGTAATATATTTTGAATTGATGAGTTTTTACTACATTTTGAATATATTTAATTAAATTTGTATTATTATTTTTCGTTAATATTAAAACTAATATCAAAACTTTGAACAAAGTATTTAATCAAATGTTATCAAGACATGTTGAGATAATCAAAGCATGCAACTCAATACATGTCTTTAGGACTATATTAAACAATGGGTCGAAACGGCCAACTGTGAATTGTCAGGATTTAGAGTTGCCAGGGTGGTGCCATTGAATGGTGACCCCCAGAAGTTGCGGTTCGAACCCTCCTTCTCCCAAAAACCCACTCTGACGCTGGCGTCACCCCAGCTCCTGACTCCTACGCATGACAGGGAGGGGACGAGAAGAGCTCCAAAAATATCCCTTTACCGTCGAGTTCCAATAACAAAAACAAATACACACAATATTTATATATATATTAAAAAAAAAACATAGACTGACATAGATATAATTGCACATCGCAGTGACAACGGGAGTACTGATCAAAATGGTAGAAGTGATATTAGTGAGGGCGGACACTGAGCTGGTAGGCCACAGCGGGTGGATGCTCCATAATGAGTAGAGCATGGCAGGAATAAGTGCTGCACTTCATGCCAGGTCACACAGTACATGTGTGTGGTCCAATTCTCCGGGTATCCAACTGCAGCCTCGCTAATTGGCTTGTTTGGATTTCTTCATCCTAGACGAGAGAAACATTGACTGTGTGTTATTGCATGAGGAAAAAAATATAACTTTGTAACAGAAAATGAGTCTAATACAGGCCTAAAACAGGAATTAGAGGCTTTCGTTTTGACATGTTATCACGTAGAAGCACTTGATAGTTGACTTCCACATTATCAAGAGCACACACACACACACACACGCAGACACACACACACACACACACACACACACACACACACACACACACACACACACACACACACACACACACACACACACACACACACACACACACACTGCTTGGTTCCAAACTCCTACAAGTAAATATGCTTTGGGGGATGTATTAGTGTTTATTTAGCGCTGACAAGCTGCTGCTTGGTTATGCAGAGTTCAGACGACGTGATTCTGGCCTGATATTCCACTTGCCGACAGGTTTTTGGAGATCGCAGAGCAAAGTCCCAGATCGGAGGAAAAATCATAGTGCACTCCCTTGAGCGACGAGCATGTGGTGTAAACTGCCCACAATGCGATCTGACTGCAGGCCGAGCGCTCACAGACGGAGATTTCTTCTCTAAGTTTTTCATATATTTCTTAATAAATCAATTCGGTTTTTATTCGGTTTTGTTTTACAGTGATCAAGAATTGAATAAAAATAAGTTATCCTGTCCCGCGCATGGTGTCGTGTCATTTCCGGTGTCACTTCTAACGTGTGGTTCGGTGACAAAACGTAGTTTGGAGACCCGACAGACTCGTCGTGGATTCCTCCTGGTGATAGATCTTATAATGTGTGACCTCCTGTCACCGACCAGTCCATGTGACCGTCCAGACACATAGTGTGAAACCACAAGACTTCAAGATTCCCGATCACAAGACAGAAAGTTGTGTAGTGTGCCTATGGCATTACTCAGCAGGCCCTATGATTTACCCCAAATCCTCAGCTATCCAGTGCTTCTATTTCTCATCAGTTTGCTGAGTTCCAGCTCAGCTATTTAAAGAGCCATCTGATATTCCTCTGTCAATTTCTATACAAAGTAGTGAGATATTCCTCTTTCAAGCATACCAAATAAAACAACTTGGTTAAAGATGGATTCTGGCAAAAAGCATTACTGTGTCTCCCAACAAATTAAGTTATGTAGAAAGTTCTTTTTAGATAGATGAATTATCAGTAAACTTCACTCAAAGAAATACAGTTATGGCATTTTTGGCATTTTCACCAGATGAAAATCTGGTAAAAATGCATAAATTGGGCAATTTACCATACTCAACTGCAGAATTAAATTCATTCAGTACTGCAGAGAAATATTTGTCCCAAGGAAGAAGTGCGACCTATGACTTCCAAAAACATGCAAACTCACACTTGGTGAAATGTTTTCGTACATCTGCATCTACATTAACCTCAAAAAGCACCGGCGTCAGCCCTTTGCGTTGCAAATGGCCGTCGTTCGGTTTCAACCTGAGCTGTTTTATCATGCGCCCAATTCACACCTTGGTCTCTCTGGGACAAAGAGGCAGTGCTCAGCCCTGAGCCAGCCGGTCCCCATGTCTCTCAGTGGGTATTGACAAGTCTGAGCGTCTTTCAGCAGTGGCCCTCCGAAAGACCCCACTTGCAGAACGCCTGAAAACGGGTTTGTTGGCTTCTGTAATAATTTTTTTATTCATTTTTGTTTCATAATTGTAATGTTTTTGGAAACCTTTGGCTATTTGCTGTGGCAAATGTCATTTTGGCTCTTAATTTTGGTCTGTTCTGGCTCAGTTTAGGTGTGATTTAGAGTAAACTGAAAATTTGAATTACAAAAAAATATATATTTTTTTATTGAATTGCTCATTTTAGGTAATCCAGATGCCATGTAGTTTAGTATTCAGTCACTGACAACATTTAAAACCCCTTACTTCTTGATGGCATTCTTCAGGTATTGCTGCAGCCACGGCATCTCGGGATTCACGCAGACTTCTCTATGGTTCTTTAGCTTGGCGCTGAGGAGAAATCGGAAAAATACAATAAAAATCAATGAATCGAAAAAGACTTTAACTGAAAACTTTGAAACAAAATTAAATAGCGACGGAACGATGGTTTAAAAAAATAAAATAAACATCGCTTCCTTAATTTATTCAAACAAGAACGAACACACACGGAGACGTGACACTTGACACCCTGACACCTTATCTACCCCCCGCCCCCTAATCAAGATTGAATTATCACTCTTATGTCAATTTGACACATGCCGATATGTCTGTGTTGGGGCTTCCTATTTTGGTAAAGATTGTTTGATCCTGTATAAATTATTACGTGCAGTGTTTGAGAGTTTCTTACATTACTTTTCACACTTGATATTAAACACAATTACGTTTCATTTGAGCACATTAGGACTGCGGGCTCCGCCCTAAAAGATCCAAGTCCAGAATATAATGAGATCTATTTGGAGGGTGGCCTGAGGCCAGATCATATGTCTCCATGAGGGGGACCTTCTTCCAGACATGCCCCCTAGTTTTTGTGCCACTGTTGTGATTGATGACTTCATTTCTTTGAGACCCCTCTTTAGATTGAATTCCCCTGTACCTTTCCGGACCATTTTATCCAACTGAATCTCGCTTGTGTTTCTCTACTCAAGCCAAAGTCCCAGCAATGTGCTCGACCAAACATAAAGTTTTGCATTGAGAACTAAAGTGGGAAACATGCACGAGCAGCATTTAAAACGCAGAGGCAAATGCACTCCGGGCTGCAAGTTATTGTTTCCTGTTGAAAACCAAAAAAAGCTGTATCTAATTTCCAGCTTCTCTTCACGTTCATTCTCACGCACGTTGCGTAGATGTGTCACAATGTGTGTTCCTTTCCCTGTGTATGTGTGTGTGTGTGTGTGTGTTGGGGAAAGTGTTTCTTCTACAGTTTCATTATATGTCCTGTCACCCTTTGGGAGATTGATGGTGAGAAATGTCCAACTAGGAGGAAACCTGTCTTCCACAGACAGGCAGGGGAGAGAATTGGTTTGTGAGTGTGTGTGTTTGTGTGTGTGTGTGTGTGTGTGTGTGTGTGTGTGTGTGTGTGTGTGTGCGCGTGTGTGTGTGTGTGTGTGTGGAGACAAAGGTACTCACATCACTTGGAAGGGGCAGTTGGGCGAGTGTATGAACTTGAGCTCCCGGATGAGGCCTCGAGGCAGCGAGTTGACTGTGGATCTGCAGTAACATCTTTCCACAAGGCTGATTGGTTTACCTGGTGGGGCGGGGCACACAGGGGGTCGTTACTCTCTTCTATTAAAAACAAAAAAGTTATTTACAATAAACGCAATATGTCACCCAAGGGATTGACCGGCTTATGTATGAATGGATGGATGACTGGCTTTTTCTATTAATCAAAAGAGTGGTGAGCATGAAACCCTTCATGAGAAATACTGGCGTGTTTAACAATTATTTTTTTCTTTTCTTCTTTTTTTTTCTTTTTTCTTTAGTAGATCCCCAGAAAAGTAGGGAATAGCTTAGCTTGCATTATTTGATTTATTTGTATCTCTATTTGCATCCCAAAATTACACAATCAGCAAATATCACAATATACTGCTACTACCGCGCTGTTGGCGGGTTATCTCCCAAATAGGAGCCTTTCTGTGTGGAGTTTACATGTTCTCCCCGTGCTCACATGGGGTTTCCTCCACCTAACGTCAGTAAGGACCCCCACCAAAAAAACATGCGTACGTAGTAAAAACTTCGTACCAGGTCCCCGGGCGCGTCGACGAATGCTGCCCACTGCTCCTGGCTGTCCCCCCGAAGGAAGGACAAGCCAGGATGGGAGAAATGCAGAGGCCACATTTCACTGGCCACTACCCAAAAAGCATGTGTGTGTGTGTGTGTGTGTATATATATATATATGCATGTGTTGTAGTGTGGTGTGTTGTGTGACCAATAAAGATTCTTCTTGTTTAACAACACAAGAAAATGCATTTGTGTATGTATTTGTACAGGTATTTTTGGCAAATAAAGTTGAAACACAGAATATTCTGATGCCTCTTTGCGTATTGACATTTAACTGCAGCTTTAGGGTTAAGAACTTAAATTTCAGGTTCATTTCAGGTTCATTTGGCTTTGCTGGGTTTGTAAGGATTATCAACCTTGAATTTAGATGATAGACATACTTCTATTTAGATGATAAAAGGCAGTAAAATACAAATCTCATTATGAGTTATTTGAAAATAACCATCAAGTCAACAGATATCTAAAAATGACACACAGGAGCATATAATAACATTTTTACATGATGTACTACTTCAACCGATTATTTGATCAATAAAATATAACTCCATGAACTACCTGTGTTTATTTAACTGTTTGAACCTTAACCACTATATTATCAACACTGCCTTGGCTAGGCTGCAGAAGAATGATAAGAAATCATTGTTTTTCTCTGTACTGATTAAAGTATCTCATTGGATTAAAGCCCCCACCGTTATGCAAATGATTTCACACTTATTCTAACATTTTGCCATGATAAAGAGGACGCCGCCACACTGGCGAGCTGTGGCTTAGAGCTTATTTGCGGATAATGAAGTGAAAAAGCAGAACAAATATAGGCAATGATTAGTGATCCGACATGGATGATGTGGTCTTTAATGCGCCCACGTGTAAATCTGCTTCACGCACAGTTTCACGCAGCGCTTTTCAACATGACCACAAGAAAAACAGAAGAATATCAGGTAAAATGGACTGTTTTAGATGTCTCTCTAACAAATACGACAACATATGAGAGGGCTTCAGCACCGACTCAAACTGAAGGATCATTGTCTTTCATCATAACAAACAACAAAGGCTGTAATTTATATCGGGTAGTTTTATCGGGTAGTTTGATTTAAAACCTGCCATCCAATTGGAATCCATTCTATAGATGAAATAGGACACAACTTTAACTTCTACAGCAAATATTTATCATTTAAAATGAAATTCCCTTTGCTTAGAAATAATAATAAAGAAACAACGTTTCCTCTTAATCAACCTCTAGAAGCGTCACTATGGGCAGAAATATGTCTCACTAGAAATGTAATTTAAATCATTTATATTTGAATTTCAATTTCTCAACTTGAATAATTGCATTGAAAGCTGAATCTGAATTACATAGTTTGAAATTGAATATATTTGTTTGGAAGTCAATTCCAATAAACTTGAAAGTGAATATTAATAGTATATTAATAGTGAATTAATTCGCTCTGAAACTGTATTTGATTTTGAATTTAAATTTGAATTCAATTTCAGTTTTACTGAGACTCACATCGGTGAAGAAGGGTGATGGAGTGCAGATTCACAGAATTCCTTTTCACGTACTGTAACGACTATAGAGCTCTACAGTGACTGCCCACTTTTTGAGTTTCTCATTCATTCACTCCGTTGATTGTTTCAGAAAGTCCTCTTATAAAAAGTTTTAAGCCTGGAACCAAGCCCACCAACTACGATATGAATTGTGACCACAAAACATTTGATTTGGAGGAGAAAAAACAAATAGAAAAAAAATAGAATAAAAAAGGCAAAGGTACAAGACTGAGTACAGAATTATTAAGGAACTAATCATCACATAAACCATGCGAATGATGCCTTTCCATCGACTTCCAACCTCACGATAGTTTAGCGCGCTTCTTCTATTTAATCTTTGTCATTATTATAGTGTTTATATTGTTAATAATAGTGTTTCCATGGTAACAGCGAGCTTCACCAATAAGAGACGTCACTGTTACTCTGTAGGATTGTGGGTAGTGTCGTACTTCTCCATGACACTGTGAATAAAACGTTTTTTCTTAAAACGAGGTTGATATCATTTGGACTTGTGGCTTCTACAGGAGCATATATCACCGTTTCCCAATCTCATAGCTGGTGGTAAGTCTACCTTGGATGGTTACGACATTATGGCTAATTATCAAAACCTCGATTCAGAATTTTTACGAATGGAAACTCACTGTTGAGCTCTATGGGAGTGATGGAAATGGTCAAAAACATAGGTGCTGACCGAAAAAGGAGTTCTTTGAATCTGCACTCGATCGCTCTTCCTCAACGACCCGGCTGTGTCTCAGTAAACGGAAATTGAATTAAGGGAACGGAAATTAAATTGCGATAATGAAAATCAAATTGTGAGAACATAATTTGAATTGCGAGGACTGGTTGAATTTTCACTGAGGATCAAATACAGTTTCAAAGCGAATGAATTCCATCTCATAATATTAATATTCAGTTTCAAGTTTGTTGGAATTCACTTCTAAATGAATAAATTACATTTCCAATTATGCTATTCAGATTCAGTTTTTTAATGCAATTATTCAAGTTTAACAACACACATTCAAATTAGGTGATGCAAATCATTTTTGAAAGCAATTATTCAAGTTGAGCAATTCAAATTAAAATATGAATGATTCAAATTCAGTTTATAGTGACACCTATTTCTGTCCAAACTGTACGTATCGTTCATCCAAATCTGTCTGACTTAAGACAGATTTGGATGAACAAACCAGACAGTTTCTTCTCACGTCACCTCACTTATCTGCATTTTAACTGACCTGTACACATACCTGTAGCCTACGTTCATTCACCAACGGTAAATATTTAATTTGTATTTATTCATCATTACCATTTGTCCACTATACCTCACTGAATATATCGCTTAACCGTTGCAGACATACAAATGTTGTTTATTACAGATTGTACGGAGGTATTTTTTCTTGCATTTTGATTTACTTTTCACTTATTTTTGCATTTTACACAGTTACTGACAACCGCAGCCAAATGCGAGCACACTTGGCCAACAAAGCCCGAGTCCCAATTGTGAAAAGTGCAAAAGCAAAAATCCTGCATATTGCGCATGCAGTTTCCCAGAAAACAGCAAATGTTCACGCATCAAACCTTGTGATGGAGCCGCGGCCACTGCCAAGACGGTGACAATCGCCAGTAATTTCAAATCCATGATGGGCTCCGTGCGTCGTTCGTCCGGTGCAGGGTGCGACAGAATGCGGAGTGCGCGTCGGAGAGCTGGAGCGTTTGGCACGGTGCGCTCAGCCGTGGCTGTGAGCCCCTTCCCACTCACCCACCCCTCCTTCTGGGAGGGAGAAAGTGGGAGTGACTGTATGATTAGTACCCCCCCACACACACATACACCCAGCCACACACACTCATCACCCCCTCATGGCAGGGGCTGCTTCTCCCTTTTTTTTTTTTATCAGGCGTTTTCACCTGAAACCAAAGTCGTGTCATAACCAGTTTAATGCGCACCGCTTGGCCGTGATGAGGGAGGGCGCATGTTGCAGTTTTGGCTCGGGTGACACAATGGAAGATGATTTTGTGAAGCTTTGCATTTGGCGCGATTCCTTCGAGTCACACTACAAGAAGAAACATGAATCAACAGGCGCATTTATTTGGATGCTTGTGCTTTTTTTTTTTTTTCAATACATCTGTTTGCTTTTAGTCATGGAGGGCCGTTTCAGAGGCTGCATTTGGCTCGAATCATTTCGAAGCTAAAACCTTTCTTGTCGTTTATTCACATAATCCACAAGGGTTCTGTTACATCACTGGCCCCAATAAACGGCCAAGATGGATGAAGTCTCAACATTCACCTCCCAACAACAGCGGTACTGCATTGTCACTTAAAGTGCATCCCTAAACAATTGTCTTTACCTCTGCCTGGAATGTGTGTGTGTGTGTGTGTGTGTGTGTGTGTGTGTGTGTGTGTGTGTGTGTGTGTGTGTGTGTGTGTGTGTGTGTGTGTGTATGTATCTTTGGCTGTTGTGTTTTGGGGCTGGAGGATTATTAGTGCTTTTAACGGCATGCAGATGTGAGGCCTGTTTCCAGACATTTGGCTTTCATCCTTCAGACCCAGCGCTCAATCCGACATGGATTTGCATGCGTGTGAGTGCAGCATGTGCATGTAAGGGGCCTGGTGAAGTGAAAGGAAGATGAGATGTGAGATGTAAAGATGGGTGATCCCTGACTGCACTGGGATACTTAAAAAAAAATTTTCCCTGACAAGGACAATAATCTTTAAAAGTGAAAGCACAAACATTAATTGAAACGTACTTACAAAATGTTAAAGAGAACAGAACAGGAACATACTGCAAAATATTGAAACAAATATTACAATAAAATGTGCTGTAAGTACAGTTAACAATGCAAATTCATAACAATGCAAAAACAAAAGTACATAACTGCTGTAAGAAGAAGAAACAGTCTTTATTTATCACGCAACACACCACACTATAACACATGCTTGCACACACACACACACGCACATGATGGTGGCCGGTGAAATGGATTCTCTGCTTTTGACCCATCCTGGGTTGTCCTTCCTCCGGGGGCACAGCCAGGAGCAGTGGGCAGCATACGTGGACGCGCCCGGGGACCAGGTGATAAATGTCCATTGCTGGTCAGACAATGATGGGTGCATGTTTTTGGTGGGGGTCCTTACTGACGTGAGGTGGAGGAAACCCCCATGTGAGCACGGGGAGAACATGCAAACTCCACACAGAAAGGCTCCTATTTGGGAGATAACCCGCCGGAGCACGGTGCCAACAGCACCCCAGGCGGGAATCGAACCCAGGACCTTCTTGCTGTGAGGCAAGAAGGTCCGTGCCACACAAAAAATATATAAATATATGTAAATATTCAGACATCTATTCTGAGACCCCAGCTTTCTACTTATAATAGTTTGTTTATTTCAAGAAGCCATGTGTTTTGTCTTCACTATGAACTATGGGGTGGGTTTAAATTCATCAGCCTCCGATCTCTAATTAATGCTGAATAGATTTTTTTTATCACATAGTCGGTGAAAGCACTCAATTCAAGATTCAAGAGGTTTATTCGTCACATACATATACTTACTTTCATACATATATACAGTGAAATGTAAATTTGTTGTCTTATACATCGGCCAAATGAACTACAAAAATCCTGAATAGGAGAACAATATATATTTTGGAAAATTGAAAATTGGTAAGAAAATAGTAACCTTGTTACCTTGCAAAAATAAACTGCTTAGAAAATAACAAAGTGGCCTTATAGTTTTCTCTCAAGGTCTTACGTTTTCTACGAAACTGTAAAAGCACAGTATACAGTATATCTGTATTTTCTTTCTTTTGCCAATTTCACAGAAACAAGAAATGTGTGGTATTTCAAATTGTCCAGAGCCTGTTTTAACACCGGTGCCATGGAGACCGGGATGCGAGGGAGAGACAGAGGAAACCCTCCACAAGCTGACAGCTGAATGGAGGGAGGCAATCACCTAAAATGACACATATTGACTTATCTCACAGGCTGTGGAGACCAATAACGCATGTGTGTGTGTGTGTGTGTGTGTGTGTGTGTGTGTGTGTGTGTGTGTGTGTGTGTGTCTGTGTGTCTGTGTGTGTGTGTGTGTTCGATGTGTCTTTCTTTGTGTCCGCAAGCATATGCGTAAGACAGACAAAGGTAAAAGGAGACATTAATGTAAGCGAAAGAAGCCGAGTGAGAGAGAGAGACAGAAAGAGAGAGGACAGTACAACAGTGTAGAACAGTGTATTTGCCGAAACTTCTCCAAGCTTTCAGTGAATTGGGGACTTCACAAGGCTTCGCATAAAAGTCCTCCTCCCATCACCACAGCCCCTCAGTGTGGTCGCTCTCCTCTGTGATACCTGACGTTTTTATAAAACCTTGTTGGGCACACAAGGAACCCAGATTCTACTGCAGATTCACTCCATAACTAAGCTCTTTCCGATCACTCAGACATAATTTAAAGATAAGCTTGTTGACAAAGAGTGGGTTGCTTCTTCGGGACTGAAGTGAAAGAAAACAAGTCTGCAAAAAGATTGTAAATAAACAGATTATATGAAGGCTATCAGCAGAGGTCGGGTACTTCTTAATAGGACTTGTTATTTAAGTGCATTGAACTTGTTTATGTGTACATACACACACACAACCACTGTGCTTATTCTGGTTTGCAAAAGCATAAACCCTGAGATTTATTTGTCACAAATTAACCCACCTAAACCACTTTGGACATTTTGGGTCAGTTCAGGATAACTTTCGATATGCTTCGGAGCTACATTCCCAGCCGAATATTTATATAAATATTTCAACATAGTTCAACAGGCACCATTATTTATTGTCTCCCGTTGAGTTGAATGCACTGTTGTACTGTTATGTAAGAACATCTGACAGCACTTGCCTCATGGTTTGATTATTTTTTGCTGGAACAAGTTTGAGGTCTGGATTTTCCCAAACTATAAGATTAGTTTTTGTTTCCTCTTGCCAAGAAATGTTTGGTTATTCAGAAACAGACAGGTCATGATAGTTTTCTGACATACTCTAAAAGACACAATTTTGAGTGGATTCAAGTCGAATTGTGTTGTGATTTTTCTCATGTCGGCAGTGGTTTACGGTCATTGAGGGTTTGGAGTTTTATTCGGCAGCAATATGACAGACAATAAGTCGAAGATAAGGTGGTTGACGATGCCTTCATTGAATAGGCATCATCTTTCATATAAAACACACATTGTGCAATATTAATATGTGCTTGTGTGTGTGTGTGTGTGTTTGTGTGTATGTGTGTGTGTGTATGTGTGTGTTTGTGTGTGTTACACGCTATAGTTAACAAGTATGTGGATATAATTTGGACATAGGCCAGACTCGCAGTCGCAGTCTAGGCATACTGTATGTATAGTATCTGATAAAGTTGTTTGAAGAGATAAGTGGCCTATTATAGGCTGGTGTTATTGCACTCGGTTGTCCATCCATCTGTCTGTCTGCTTGTCTGTCTGTCTGTCTGTCTGTACTGGGAGGTCTCACTCCAGTTGTCCAGCCCTTCCTCTCGGTATAAACACAGTGACAAAGGAAACCTTTCCTATACTGTGTGTGTAAGTCACACGTAGGTTTCCCCTCTAAACACCGCACATGTCCTCCAGAGTTACCACACCTTGGGAAACTCCACCTTGTCAAGCTTTAATCGATACACACACATTCCACCAATACAATAGGTAGATTGTAATGTAAAAAAAACAAAAAACTTGCATAGGTTTGCAACTCATTTTAATCATGCCGACACACATTCCACATTTCTATTCAACCCCCGGTTGTAATATTGTTCTCTTTACAACTTTTAGCAGATAGTTGCTCGGAATTGCTCGGAAAGTCCCTTGTCCTGTCCATGTTATACGGCTCAAACACCACGTATAGTTAATGATGAGGTGGAAGACAGGCATCTTCCAGATGCCAACAGATTCCTTAACATTCCTTAAACACCATTCATCTTGAAAGGGAGTCCATGTGACCCAGGTTGCAGGAGTACGGGTGGATGAACGCATTATGCTGGAATGGCCACTTTCCATAGATCAGGCTTTGCTTCATACAATGTTCTGGCAACTGGCCCCAGTGGGGGCTCAACCAGTGCTCTCATTGTGGCTCTGTGGAGCCAATAGCCTTCTGGCTGTGTCTTTGTGTTCTTTCTTCTATCTCCACCAGAGAGTCACGAGCCCCACTACTCCACGTCCCCATGTGGACAACCTCAACGCAGTCAAAGGAGTCTTGAGGAATAGATGATGGCTCAAAGGAAAAGCCCAAACCTGCAAAAGGGTTTATAATCATCAGTTGGTATTAAGGTCCTCCAAATTGGACCAACATCTCCTCCTTGAGTTCGAAGAGTTTGACTACGCTTCCACCGCAACATAGCATGGCGCGTTTTTTACGGCTTCAGCTGTGTGGTGAGAGTTTCAAACGAGGATGAGTTGCAGCAAAGACACAGCTGGTGTTTTAATGGTCAGGTCATCTCTGGCATCTCTGGCAATGCTTCTACGGGGCTCCACAGGCGCCAGGTGTTGCATTGACCACGGGAACCAAAAAAAGCCAGAGTCTCAGATACTCCTTTGATAGAGACCAAGGGGGGAGCCGTGGGGGACACCGAGCGTTCCATGTAGCTCTGCTGAATCTGCTGCTGATGGTATACTGCTGATGAAAAAGCCCAACAGTAGATGAGCACAGTACATACTGTATACAGTGCATTTACTGCATAATATCAAATGTATTACTTTTCAAGTGATCTTTAGAGTGTTTCCCAACACGAAATTACATTACATTACATTACATTACATTACATTGCATTTACATTACATTACATTACATTACATTGCATTTAACCACATTCTTAATCCATGACAAGGGCCCTGACACACCAACGTCCTCGTCATTTTCCCTCCTGCTTCTAAGAACCTCCTGGGACTGGCATTCGTCGAGGCATCCACAGCCAGTTGGTCGTCGAGGTTAAACCCTTAAACCTGATCCATGTCTCTGATAAAAGGCTCAAGCGCACATGGATTCCATTTATTTTTCATTATTCATTTCTCTCTGTCATCCAGCGCGAATGAGATCCACTACGTTGTTCCCCTCTGCTGTCATCACTCTGATGTACAGCCAATTTGCCATTTTGATGGGTCTGCAGAGACATGTGGAAACAGGTGGGTGTGTGAAAGTGTTGGAAACAGCTGAAGGTCAGTCAAACCCCAAGTAGTGTCGATCTCCGTTGAAGACCGGGGGAGTGTTTCAAAGCACGAGCCTGTCTTCTCCTTCGGCAGCACATCAGTTGCCCTGGCAGAATACTTTGCCAACACAGTTCATCCTGGTTCAAGTTAATTACATACTACAAGGGAGGAGCAATCTGACGATCATTTAATGTGGCTTCATGTTATTGAGAAAATGGATGAGGCTACTACAATGGCAAAAAAAACCGTTTCATTTTACGCCTCGGCTCTATTTTTCTGGGCACAAAGTGTAAACTGGAGCGTAAATTCCCACATCAGTCCATTCAAAAGATGTATTTATTGTAAATATTTAGTTACCAAGCCTGGTATGCATCAACCACATATACCCTGATGTGCGATCCTAAAGTAGATTACTTTTTCACCACAACAAATTAAACCTCATGTAAATAAAATATTATCGTCCCAGCAGTAAAGCAAAATATCATGGCCAGGATTAGACTTTAGATTTTACTTCATATATGCAAGGTTGCTCTGGATTCCCAGTTATATTTCAGTTTTGTTTTCATTATTCCAGTCAGGCACCTGGCTGGGCAGCTCATGTAGTCTCGGGGGTCCTAGTGCCTGTCAAGCGCCGTATGAATCCGCGCAAATGTAAAATATAAACAATATACTCTAATCTCACGAACTAACAGCGGCGGTGTTTCACTTCTGGTGCGGACCTGAGGTTAACATTCCTGCAGTCACCCTCACCATTTCAAATGTATTCTCGACAGGTCCGCAAAGCAACTGCTCCTGGCAAGACAGGAGAAGACTAAATGTCCAATAATACAAAATGTGCCGTCCTAGGTCCTATAAAACAGTAATGCTGCCGTACAATGTTATTCTCCTGCAACTGATACAGGACCATGTGCAGCTCACCTCGCTGTCAGACTCTCAAGATTCAAGATTCAAGATTCAAGAGGTTTATTCGTCACATACATATACATACTTTCATACATATATGCAGTGAAATGTAATGCAACGGTGCGGTGCGGTGATAACACACAATATGTCCTAGGAAAAATTTATTTCGTAAAGACCAACTAACTGACTCCTAAAATGTAATACAGTACGTCGAATACTTATAGAATAAAAATAAAAAATTAAAATTAAAATATATAGAAAAAAATAAAATTCAATAAAATGGAATAGATAGAGGGAATATGCTTATGTATATAGAATAGGCAATTATGTATATACAGATATGTGCATTAAAGTGGCATGTGAATTAAAGTGGCATGTGAATGTGAATAGAGTGAGGTAGTGTTTGGGATGATACAGCACAGTATACAACAGTACGGCGCAGCAATACGGAATCATGAACAACCCTGAACAGTGACACAGTATGCGGTACAGTATGCTACATAATAGTACAGTAAGGTAGTGGAGCCTATGTGTGTGGCTCAGTGAGGACCCCTGGTGAGGTCAGCGTTGACAGTTCTAATGGCTTGCAGGAAAAAACTCAGTCTTAGTCTCTCTGTTCTCGCTGTGTGACTTCGGAGGCGCTTGCCTAGCCGCAGCAGCTGGAACAGTCCGTTGTTGGGGTGATGAGGATCCTTCATGATCCTGCGGGCTCTGCTACTACACCTCCTGGTGTATAACTCCTGCAAGGAGGGGAGGGAGTTCCAGTGGTAAGTTCAGCTGAACGCACCACCCTCTGCAGGGCCCGCCTGTCCTGGGCAGTACAGTTCCCAAACCAGGCAGTGATGTTGCCTGTCAGGATGCTCTCCACTACTCCAGAGTAGAAGGACTTGAGGATCCTCACCAAAACCCGGAATTTCCTCAGCTGCCTGAGGTGGTAAAGACGCTGCCTCGCCTTTCTCACCAGAGTGTCTGTATGTACAGTCCATGTTAAGTCCTCTGTGATGTGGACTCCCAGGTATTTGAAGCTGCTCACCCTGTCAACAGAAGTCCCATTAATCACCAAGGGCGCGTGCGTCCTTGATTGTGATCCTCGCCTAAAGTCCACAATCAGCTCCTTAGTTTTGCTGACGTTCAGGTGGAGGCTGTTGTCCTGGCACCAGAGTGACAGGTCAGCCACCTCCTCACGGTAGGCCTTCTCGTCGCAGTCGGTGATCAGGCCCACGACCACGGTGTCGTCAGCAAACTTTATGATGGTGTTGGAGCTGGACCTGGCCACACAGTCATGTGTGTACAGGGAGTACAGTAGGGGGCTGAGGACGCAACCCTGGGGGGATCCTGTATTCAGGGTGAGGGAGCTTGACATTTGCTTCCCCACCCTGACCACCTGGGGGCGGGCTGTGAGGAAGTCCAGGATCCAGGCACACAGCGGAGCAATCAGTCCGAGCTCCTTCAGCTTGACAGCCAGTCTGGTGTGCGTGAGCGTGATGTGCAGTACCTGGGAGACCGCGTCATCCGTTGATCTCATCTCATACGTCATCTCAAGGTGAGCACTGGAATCTTGATCAAAGCATAATCAAAGACTTTGGTGTAAAAGTGCAAGAAAAATTAGATGGGCTGATATGAAGATCCTGGCCATTTTCGCCTCTCTACTAGAAGTCCTGCCAAATTCGGAAGATGGCCAGACTGCAGAGGCAGCTAAATGTCAATGCGGTAAATGTCTACTTGAAGGATGCTGTGCGGTCAGTGGGTACGTGTTTGTATTTGCTGATTACACACATTTACCTGATATTGTGCTCTCGGGTGAAATTGTGAAATGTACACACTGATCACCAAGGCCTCCAGCACTTCACAGCTGCTGTCTCTTTACTGACTCTCCATGCCCAGGCCACCACATAAAACAATACATAAAGAACCTTGACAGAGAGAGGAGATGCTGTCAATTAGAATAAAGCAGCCGAACGGGACGGCTGCCTCAAATCTTTGTTCCCTGTTAAAGCTTTATTTCATTTTGGATCCATGGCTGCCTGTACATTGTTCCAAATATTGCTATGTTGCCATCATAAAAATCTTCGAATCCTTAATCGTTAAAGTGTGTTTTTTAAAGCACAAAAAAATTATGCTTTTCTCTATAAACAATCCTTAAGAATTGTGTAATTGATTGGGGGGGGATTTGTTTTCCGAGCTGGTATTTTTTCTGTGATGTTACATCCCCGATGAATATTGATATTTTCTCTATTATTGCAATCGCATTGCAAATCCCATAATACGTGAGAGCAAGTGTACTGTCATAAGCTTTTCAAATGCACGTAAATGTTGGTCGTCTGCATTTTTTGGACGGTCAGGACCATTGGTCTCTCAGGTCACTGAAGGACAGCAAGCAGCGTGCCTTGATGCGGTGCTTTCTGGGTAATGACCAGGCCAAAGCAGCAATCAAGAGCCTCTCAATCAAAGTGAGTAAACGGTACCAGTGGAGATGCGAAGACAGAGCGACTTGTCTTCTTTCACATGAACAAATAAAAGATATTGTTACATGCAATTCATCCTGGGAGGCTGGAGGCTTTGAAGTGTCTCTCCTAACGGGCGACACTGGAGGTGATTTTTCATGGGAAGGCGTAAGCGAAAACCAGTTACAGACGAGCAGTAGACCATGGGAGGCAGGGGGGCAGACATCCTTTTATAAGCACATGTACATGAAAAAATAGATGCGGTAACACATATACAATCTATAAAAAAACACATTGGAGGTAATTTGGTATAATGTAAAACGAGCAGAAATGCTGACTTGAGAAATGCAGGCTAACTGAATAAAAACTGCAGTAAACATGGGTATAATAAATGGATTCACAGCTTGGTGTTGACATATGTGTGTGTCTGTGTGTGGGTGTTTATCTCTGAACCTGTGCTGACAAGTGTATGCTTTACAGTATGTGTGTGAAGGTGTTTACTGTGTGGGTTAATGTGAGTGTTGCATGTGTTGATGTCTGTAACCTCTATGTGCTGATGTGCGGTTGTGGTGTATGTAAATATGTGTGTGTGTGTGTGTGTGTGTGTGTGTGTGTGTGTGTGTGCGCGAGCGTGTGTGTGTGTGTGTGTGTGTGTGTGTGTGTGGTTTGTCCTCTGAGACATTGGCCCCTGTTCCTCTGCTGCACTTAATAAGCTGTGTGATCCAGCAGACCCCCAGTAAGGCGACCATCAGTCCATCATTTCTTATCACTGACTTACCCGTGTCTTCTCAGGAGTGGGGTGGAGGCACAGAGGATGAGGAGAGTAAGAAATAGAAAGGGGGAATGGGGTTAGGCATTGCACAGAGGAAATGACAGGTAAGGAATAGGGAATGGGAGAAATAGAGAGGAACGGTATAGATTATCTGGAGTATGCGCGGAGCTGGAGACAAATGAATGTCCGGCTTCTCGCTGTTTCCAGAGCTGGCTTTCATTAGAGCTCGTAACGTGCTCTGTTCCTCATTAACTCAAGGGTCACTCGCTTGTGCTTGTGTGTGTGTGCATGTGCGTGTGCGTGTGTGTGTATGTGTGTGTGTGTGTGTGCGCCGTGCATTAGAATGTGTGTGTGTGTGTGTGTGTGTGTGTGTGTGTGTATGTCCTCTGATCTGGTGTCTTGGATGGGAGGTAAATATTGTGAGACCTCTCCTGCGCCGGGCTCATCTCCTGCACATTTCTTTCTCAAACTATGACCAAATTATTATCATAACTCAACACCAGCCTCTGATCTTCCTGGCATTTGCACATCCAAGGATCTGAGGCAGCTTCACCAGGGGTGAAATATGTGGGTTAAAATAAATTTATGTCTATTGAGGAGTTAAAAGGATCTGACCTTTTGGTCTCTTAATTCTCAATTCACAACTCGGTGGTGAAAGGAGAATTTAGGAAACAGTCCATTCTAAGTATTTAAATGATCTATAAACATAAAGCTTTTTAGGATATCTAACATTCATCAACATAAAAAAAAATAGAAAAATAATACTTGAATCAAGCAAAATGATCTCCCCTTGAGGTGAGAAAAAATAACTTCTTAAATAATAAAAGATATACCATTGTTAGAATAAGGAAAGATGTTAAAGAATCTTCCAAAATCAGGAGAATCAAGTCGCAAGCGAGTGATTTCACACTACTTATTGTGTCCTTTCACTGTATTTTATTGTTAGTGGTTCATAGTAAACGTGTAACTACGTTTTGTTAATTCGAGAATCACAATCAACTTCAGCAATAGCAAAAGAGTGAGAAGGAGAGATGAGACCAAATTAAAGACAAAAAAATTTCCCATGTAAAAATAACATTATGTCCTATAAAAAATAAAGGTGTCCCCTCTAAAATCTAATCAGGAAAGTACAATTTCTTTAAATGATTGCTTTGCCCGCACGCACAAAAAAACACACACACACACAGACACACACACACACACACACACACACACACACACACACACACACACACACACACACACACACACACACACACACACGAAAACAAACATACACCATTTTTATTTTGAGGCCTTTCATGGTGATAGTCAGGAAGACCAAGATGATGAATCAGGTGCTCACTTTGTGACTGATCACTTGACTCTTTTTACTCAGATTTTTGTCCACTTTGACCGACTTGGTCATGAATCCACCTGTTCACGTGCTCCTGTTGTTTGCTGTGATTTGGAACGGAGTCGGTGAGAGAGATGCACATCGTCGGCCGCATTGGTTATGAGGGCTGGTGCATAATCAAAGTGAGCCGGCAATAACGAAATACTCATAGGTTTAGCCTAAAATCACAATATCATCATGTGGGTCACCTCTATATCGTACAGCTCTGTGTAATTTTCATCACTTTAATGTTGAATACCTGGGCCAAATGTAACGCCCTAGTCAGAAACATCAAATGCTTGGGAACAAGGGTCAACTTTGGTTTGAGAATGGGGGGGGCGAACATGTTCCCACTACGCATGGTTCTTGTTTTGCTTCAAAGAGAAATGGAGTAAAATAAAATAACCTACATCCTTAAATAAAAACACATGTTCTGGAGCGACAATTGTGGGCATCCTATCGCTGGCGCGTGCATCTTCGGTGTTGTCGGAGTGGGAGACGGGTGCGCAAATTGCGCCCCGATCACTCTCTCTCCGCGACCCCAATGGGATCGCATCGTCGTATCGTTTTTTTGAGTAGACCAACATCATAACCAGTAGAAGAGGGTTTACAGGATTTGGGACATCAGCTGTCCTGTCTTCTCTTCTCCCTTCTTATCTACTCTTCTCCTTTTGCCCCCCCCATCCTCCTAGTCATTGCATTTAGCAGACGCTTTTATCCAAAGCGACTTACAATTATTCAAACACCGACGGACGCAGCCATCAGGAGCAATGAGGGGTTAAATGTCTTGCTCAAGGACACTACAGCATGCTAGCAGGAGGAGCCTGGGATCCAACCAGCAACCTTTAGATCACTAGACCACCAGCTCTACCGCCTGAGCTACCATCCCCTATCCATCCTCGCCTCTCCTCTTCTCACATCTAATTCCTCATCTTCTCTTCCCTTCTGTCCTTTCATTTGTTCTTCTCATTTCTCTCTCTCTCTGCTCTCCTCTTTTCCTCCCCTTCTCCTCTCCTCTCTTCTGCTCTTCTCGTCTGTCCTCGTCTCCTCACTTCTCTCCTCCTCTGTCCTTTACATTATTTTCCTCTTCTCTTCTCTTCTCTTCTCTTCTCTTCTCTTCTCTTCTCTTCTCTTCTCTTCTCTTCTCCTCTCTTCTCCTCTTCCTCTTCTAGTCTTCTTCTCCTCTCCCCTTCTTACCTCCTCTCTCCTCTCATCCTATCCAATCCGCTGTAGTCTCCTCAAGATAACAAAAGCATTGTGTGTGTGTGTGTGTGCGTGCGTGCGTGCGTGCGTGCGCGTGCGAGAGACGGTGATCAAGCCCACCAGAGGATCCCAAAGGCCTTGTCTCTGGACCCCGACCGGACTCCATTAACCCTAGACCGGCCGGGACAAAAGGCGCTTTGTGCCACGGAGCCGTATGGGAAGTGAAAGGGCTCTGAGGGTGAATGTAAAATTAGTCTCTCTCTCTTTCTCCTCTGCCACAACGTCTTTCACCTCCATCCTTTACAAGCGCACGGATGCCATTATTGATGAATCACAGCCATTCAAGAAGTGTACGGCGGTCAAGTAGCTGTGATAATCCGCTGCAATGGTGTAGCCGAACGGGTTAGTAAGCCGAGATGTACGCTTACTTTCCTGTTCAACAGAAAAGAAGAATCTAACTCCACTGGTGATGCGTCTTCCCGAAGAAGGTTTGGCTGCGGCAGTGACCTACAGTTGGTTTCATGCAGTTCAGAACACAGCAGCTCGGCTTCTAACCGGTTCCAAAACACGACATCACATCACTCCGATCCTGGCTTCTCGCCATTGGCTCTCTGTTCTGTTCAGAATCGATTTTAACATTTAACTGATCACTTTTAAAGCACGCCCCCTTTCTTTATCAATTTTATTCTTTTATTTATTTATTTGTTTGTTTGTTTGTTTATTTATTTATATATTTTTTCCTTTTATTAATATTTCTTATTATCATATTGTATTTACTTTTTTTGTCTCTTTATCGGCTTTTACAATTTAATGATTGAATTTAATTCCTGTTTATTATGTTCCTTTGCCTTTCAATTTCAAGATCTGAATACTGCTTTTATTTCTCTGTCAAAGCACTTGGTAACCATTGTTTTTAAAGGTGTTATATAAATTAAGCTATTATTATTATTATTATTATTATTATTATTATTATTATTATTATAATACTATGAGAAAATGTACTGACTGTAAGTCGCTTTGGACAAAAGCGTATGATCAATGACATAATATGATGTAATGTCTATTCAGCTGCAGGAGCTTTTTTCTTGAATATCCTGAAGTGCTGCAGGGAGAGAAAAACATTTTCTTTGTCTTCTCTCCATCACTCTATTTTCCTCTCTCTCCCTCTTTCTCTCAACACACTAATATAGTAACCGGCTGCTGTAAATCTGTTGAGCATTAGAGATCATTTTTCTGCATTTTTTGTGTGATGATCACACACACACATACATACACACATGCACGCACGATCGCACGCACACACACACACACACACACACACACACACACACACACACACACACACACACACACACACACACACACACACACACACACACACACACACACACACACACACACACACACACACACACACACACACACACACACACACACACACAGGTCAGCCTGATGACTAAAAGGTTGCTGTGTAAATCTTAACTGGGCTGTGTAAGTTGTTACTGTGGGCCAGTGATGATTGTGAGGGCTTTCTGCTGGGAGCCCTGCTGTGAACACACACACACATTAAAAGCTCTCTGCCTTACAGACCTCCCAAACAACCACAGAAGGCCCCTACATGCTGTATTTGCCCAAGCTGATAACTAAGGTCAGCTCAGGGCTCTTACTATTTGAAGAGATACGGAGGAAATTAGAAGGGAAATTTCATTGCAAAGTAACATAAAAATAGTTCAGCAGATTAATTGCGCCTTTGTGGCCAGAAGAAGTAATTCCTGCAAAGAGGTAGCGGTAGCAAAAGGAGGACATGAGGCAGATGTGCTGTCCTGGATATGGCAGTGCTCGACTTTGGCTGAGTTTTGATTAACTACAGGAGGCCTGAGTTTGTTAGTCAATCTAAATGTAGGTAATGTTCTACTAATACAGAGAGAGACCTAAGGTGAATTTTCTCCCTAGCAATGCAGGTCACATCGCATCCATGTCAACATGTGATATAGATCATATGAGAGGGATATTGGTTTGTGAATATATAGAGATTTAGTAAATCAGATTGTGTCACTGAGATATATTGTCCCAGAGAGGCCTGAGAACAAATGTCATACAGTATATGAAAAACACAAGCGATAAAATTCAGTCTCATGTAAAGGAATGACAGTTCATAGTCTTAAAAATATCAGCGATCAAACGTTACCTCTAAGAATGATGCTGTGATTAGAGCCTCTGCTTCCCCCTCCATCTCCGAATCCCATCTTCTCACAATTCTACTCTGTATCTATAATATCTTTGTGGCTCCCCTTTGATGCTCTCTCCTTCCTGCCTCCCTTGTCCTCTGCTCAAATCCGTCGCATGTGTTTGTGCTATCAGGTGTGGTATGTTCGCAGATGGGTGTCGCGCTGCCATTCTGATAGGAAATGTCTAGTTCCCGGGCCTCCGGGACAGCCCCGGCGAGGCGGCCCCAGCACCGGGGAGCTGGCTGCCTGCTGTCGGTCTGCCCCGTCCAGACCTCTTTGTACTGGGGGGTCCAGGAAGTGTCGAGGAGTCTAAGCCGGAGTTGAGCCGCTATCTAACACCAGATAAGCCCTGATAAGGGGAGGGGATTAGATCGGGGATGTGGCAGCCATTGCGGTGCAAGACAGGGGTGGAGAGGCTTTCATTTGCCCCAAACTTTTTCACGCGTTTAACGGCCCCAAACACATTTTGCTGGAGGTAGGAGGAATGGGTTTGACGTTGTCACATTGAAAGGGCGTCTGACTTCGTGACCCTCTGTTCGGTGGTGGTAAGGGGATGCAGACGTAGCGGGGTGGTGCCACGGCTGAGCGACCACCTGCTTACGCCGTCCAACGCAGGCCCCCTAAAACGGGGGGCGACTCCCTTATATGGGCTCGGTGACAGAAGCCGGTGATGATTAGACGTGTTAAGTAGTAGTTTTAAGACTGGAGTTACAGCTATCTCCATAATAAAAAAAAAATCTTTGGAGGAGTCCACTTGAAGAGAAAACATTCAGTTTGAGACATTTATATACTGTGAAAGACAGAGAATGTGAGTCCCCAGGAAATTCAGCAAGAGCGCTTTTATCTTATCATGGATCCTTTTTTTAAGACATAGAAGCTGTATTACATTATATACATTTTCTCTCATCCCATTCCAATACACTGTAAGCATAAATTTTATTTCATTTTTTATTTAAAGATAACTCAGTCACCTCTGGAAGGGATTAGAGTTTATTTTTTCTGCTCATTCCATTTCTGTGGTCAAGGCTTCTCTTGGCAGCTCCCATTGTTCTGGTGTATTAGGTGTCCTCTCTACATATTCTATTTCTAAGGTCTCAACTCAAGTTGCATTGACTTCAGCCACACGACGATCCGCCACACGGCCTTTGTATTAAATGAAAGATATACTCCCAGAGGGTAAATCTTTTATATTTATGCAGCTGGCCTGGGCTGCGTGGAACAGATTAGAGGTATTTTGACAACTAAACAATGTTAATTTGAAACCGATTAACATTTTACTCTGGGTTTGGGTTGAGGAAGCCATTTTCAATGCTCCAACAAGCATGGAGAGCGGCATTTGTTTTCTGTTGAGGAGCTTTAACTTACGAGCTCGTCCGTGAAATCCCGATCGCCGCGAGGGATCCTGGCAGCAAGGACTGCGGGTTGAGAGATCAGTGACAGACCCAAAAAGTCTGAAGGTGCCTGACGATGTGGCTCCAGGAACAAATGCAATTGAAAATCTTTGAAGGATCAACAAACACTGGTTGCACTGTGAATGACGCACATTTAGATTTTTATATAATCTCAGTAAAAAGTGAACGAGATGCACTTGTCATGCCTTTGAGAGCGAGACTGGAGATGCAATTCGATGCGCAGCGCCCTCTTCAACTTCTCTTATTGCTATTTTTAAAATCAATTCAGCATCATCCTGAACGCATCTGGTGCATGTTGGATCGCTTCGGTTTTGAATTGAGTCTGTTCTCAGTTTTTTAAATGTTCTTCTACATGTCAGCCAGCGAGTGGGTATGTGCCTGCGACAGCATTGTTATCTTTCTGTGCTATTGTGGCACTGGCAATCATTATTTCCTTTAGTTGAATCTGTATGAAGCTTAATGGACTGATCCTTGAGGATTTGCCGGGTTTCCTGTTTTCCCTCTCACTCTCTCTCTCTCTCTCTCTCTCTCTCTCTCTCTCTCTCTCTCTCTCTCTCTGTCTCTCTCCCTCACTCAGACACATTTACCAGCATACCACTAAACCAGATTGTGGAATTTTAACTAAGGACCGCTCAAGGCTATATATCCAGCCAGGATCCACCTTCTCCCCTTGGACTAACTACGTCTCAGGTTGCCTGGCTTTGCATTTAACTCCCAGCGGTGGCGGCAGTGGCGTCGGGGCTACTGCAATCACCAGGGTGGAGCCTGGGGAGAAGAGTCGTAGTTTTGAGCAAGTTGGAGAAGGTTAGATGGGCTCTCTTGCTGGGATTGTGCTCACTCCTGTGATATATGATTTATGTGTACTTCCTGAGTGAAATACAGGAGATCCCACATGTAACGCAATCCTGCCAGTCGGCGCTTACCACCGCTGGTCCCACTGCCACGTGCTGCTGGATTCCATGGCGAGAAATGCGAAGCAGCTGTTTTTGTGACCATATTTTATAAAAGGGCAAACAGAAAATCTGCGCCAATGCCACCCATGACAACAAAAAGCACTCAATGGAACATGTCAGTAGTGGAAATAAAATGAGTCTTCATCAAGTCAATCCTCATATTGCACACATTTTGATCATGCACAGTCGCTCATACTTTAAACAACAGCAAAGATGGAAGTGATTTAAAGGTATTTATCTGTGTGTGCAAGTGTGTGTCTGTGTGTGTGAAGCATGCACATGTATGTGTGTGTGAGTGGGTGGCATGAACAATGTTCAGGGAATTTCTCCGTCTGCACTTGTGTTTTGACTCAAGTCAAGGCTGTTTCACATACGTAATCCTCAAGGAAATGAATAGAAGAAAAACAGTTTGTAGAGCTACTCTGCTCTGACAGGGTTATTCCCCTTTCTAGGTCTGTGAACTACGTCAGGATTAGGCGATGGAGTAACGCACCTGCAGTGTGGGCACACCCTACACACTGTGAACGAGTCAACATCAGATTTCAATGATGGTATAGTATATGTATGAGGGATATACCCAGATTACAATCGAATTGCCCTCAGTATGGAATCTGTGAACGTGTGCCCTCGTTAGGCCAATGCCACTGCCTCCATCAGTACGCTAAATATACTCAAGATTTAATCCCATAGAAAATAAACAGCCATTCGCCAGAAAACCATTTTGCCCCCTCACAAGAACTGATTTTGCATTCAGCCAGCAACATAAACACTCCAGACCATTAGCAGCCGTACTTACTCTTGATGATGTTGACCCAAAACGACCCAGATCAAAGCACTTCTATTCATATTCCACGTGGTATACACAAGTCATGGAACGATATAATGAGCTCAGTTTTGCGCCATTGCAATTAAGTAGGAGCCTGTGTGGTAAAAAGACAAATTTCTTCCAACCCCCCCTGCACGGTGTTCTGTTTTCTGTCTCCCCCATAACAATGTCCTAAATGAAATGATGCATGTTACAATTAACACCTGTGTTGTTAGAGAAACCATGACCTCTGCATTAGTTAGAATAATAGATTTGGCACATGTGGCTGCAGGTGTGTGTGTGTGTGTGTGTGTGTGTGTGTGTGTGTGTTATTATTATTATTATTATTATTATTATTATTATTACTGTATATTTGTACTGTATATTATTACATCTGGTCTCTGAATTTTGTGTTTTCCACCACTAATTGATGCAGAAAAGGCACACATGGGTGCATAAAAATTCATTTTAATGAAACGAATTATCATGTTTGATATCCTAAAGCATAGTCATGCCACATACAGAGAAATAATAAACTAATAATAAACTAATAAGTCAAAAATAATAAATAACATTTTATGAACTGTGCTGGACATATGAACACTGGACACTGTTTTAGTATTTTTAGTATTTATGTTTTTTTGTTTGAGGTGCAAATAATTTATTGTTATTAATAATTGTTTGACAATGTCTCTCTACAGTGTACGATAGTAAATGCCCAGAGCTGCTGTGATTAACAGCAAAGGAAACAAACTGGATCTATTGAATTGAACCAGCGCTGTAGTATTTTCCAAGGCTGTAGATAGAAGTGTAGACCAAGCGTGTTACCTGTTTGCATTTCTCCAAGTCGTTGCTTTTGGCTTTTAAGTTGTCCCGCTCTCTGGAGTCCATGCAGCGTCGACAGTAATCCTTTCAAACAAATTCTACCATCTATCATATTCTATATATATAACACCCAAGCCAGTCTTCCTCCAAACGGCAGTAGCAGTGGGTATGGATTGATAACAAACAGAAAAGTCATCATGCTGCCCGAGATAGCGCTGTAAAGTGGATTTTAGCTGTTTTGGGGAAGTAGTAAAATAATAGTTATAAGATACAGAGGCTGGTATCAGCTATCGGAACCTTTTTTCCTATTTTATTCCTGTGACGGTTCCATGTTGCATCTGATTTCTTTTAAATAAAGCAGTCAATGGAATACTAATAAACACGGGTCTGTGATCTCATTGTTATTGAAAGGGGAATTTTCAGTACCTGTATCAAAACTGAAAATTGTACTTTTATATATTTTAATATTTTATCTAGGATATAAATGTATGTGCTTGGAATGGAAAATTCTCATAAAGTTATATTCATATGAACAATTAAAAACATATGGAAAGCAAGATTTTATACTCTATATTAAACTCCATCTTATAAATGTATAAATTACACTCTATTGTCTCTCTCAACACTATTAGACACTACACTTGATTTTATAGTCAAATCTCAATGAGGAAAAACTAGTATGAATGATCTGGAACTATTAGTCATTGGAAGATAACATTTAAATGCTAATATGTTGCATTATATACATACATCTATCGATAATCTATCCATGATTCTAGGAATCTCTGTCTGTCTGTATGTTTGTCCTTCAGTTATCTCGACAACCGTTCATCCAATCTACTTCTCACTTGGCAGGTGTGTTGCTTCGGACCCAAGGACGTGTGGTGTCGAATGGTGGGGCAATTTGGACACAGGGCACGCGTTATATTAATAAACCTTGAATAAACAAGAGAACAGCGGGCCGCTCTGTGCAGCTGGGGCACTTTGTGACATCATCCAATTACAATTAGCAGGGCGATTTGTGACATCATCATCCAATATGTGAAGCGTGAGACGCATGAGAGGAAGCGCTGGAGATGTGAGCCGAGCGGCGGGCGCGTGACCTTCAATGTTACGCATGCACATAAGAGGAGGAGACGCCCGCACAGCTGGCGGAGGGCACATGCTCATCATGCTTGGCATACAACACAGAGTATTTGTGCCATTGCATCTAGGACAGAGTTAGTCTGCAAGTGAAGTTCAACTTCAATGCAACTCTTTATTCATTATTTAATCATTGAGAACTTCTGCAATAAATCTGTCCTGTGGACGACCTCTAGGATGACAAGAGCACAGTGTTTTGTTGCACAGAACAACCACCAATCCCCCTCTTTGGAGAATGTTCTTACCATGGTTTGATCTATAAACAACTAATCATCATTACTACTCCAAGAGGTGATGGAAACATCAGACAACAACATGTATCGACAAAACAGAGTTAATTAAGTCCAGAAAAACTGGAACAGTAATTGGGCACCTCTTCCTGTCATAGTTATTGCAATAAATGAAGAAGAAAAGGAGAGGCATGTAATCAGGCCTAAGTTTGGAGCTGTGTTTAAACCAGGTGCTGGTGGTGTGCGTGCCTTTGATGAGTCTGCTTGTGTGTGTGCTGTAGCTGTGTGGACACTCCACGACCACAGGAAATCCCCGAGCACCATGCCGCACAGCCACAGAAGACCTCCCTGTCCCCAGGGAAGGCGGGAGCCCGCGGAGAAAAACCCACGAGGCCCCGAGGAGAAAATCCATCCCAGACAGCGTGAGGATACCCTGCACTCCCGAAGTGCACACAAACAACCCACCCCCACATGTGGGCGCAAGACTCACCTAGACGCACCTACACACTGACAGGCTGACACACCGTTTTGGCGGGTTTTGGCGGTTTTGGCCGACCACCAACGCACCAAGGTTAGGCCTGTCATACCACAATTGCCAGATGCCCTACCCAGCCACAAGTCGCGAGCACCCACCCATGTAGGGTGCATGCCGGCGCAGGACACCCGGATGACAAACCCGAAGATGATATATGCAAATCACTCACACCCCTATTGCCCTGCAGAGCCTGGTCTGGTGGAGTGCTGCTTGGAGTTAGATTTGAGTGGGAGTGTATGTGTTCTCACCCTAATAATAGTAGTATTAAAAATTAAGCTCGCACCAGACCCGTCCCGCAAACCCTAGGCCTATTGTGTGGTCTATGTACTGAGTTTCTCCCGGCACTGGGAGAGATAGTCGAAGCAGAACCAGATTAACGCAGGGGTGCAGGCCAGGCAGCAGCCATGCGGACCCCCCCCTGAATCCGTGCCCCAGAGCGCCCCCCGCACCCCGCTCAGAGCGGTGCGCCCCCATGCCTGTGACCTTTTTATCATGAGGAGACGCTGTGCAGCGAGAGGAGGAGACCCCCCCCTGCAACGAGTGGCACACCAGGCACGTGACCTTTAATGTCACACACACCTGTGAGGGAGGACACCCCTGCATGATATAAACCCATGGCAGTCCGCATAAAGGCAACAAAATCATTTACTGAAGAAACCTGGACTCAACTGATTCTCTAGTTCTAATATGCCGATATTTCACATTTGGTGCTTGGATTCTTCATAGGACTAGTTGTTAAAATCCCAAAATTTTCAGCACAACAATTTAGAGGGTTGGGAATGTCATCTTGGGTGGGGTTAGTTTTTGCACAGATCACGGGCCACCAATGCGACACATCTTCAGTTGTGTGCCCCGGCTTCGTTGGGTGTTTCGGCCATTTATCACAAGACGCCCTCTGCCAAGGTTGGCCCACCACAGGTTGATCAGACCTGAGTGTGTGTCACACGGTGGCACCAACATGATTATTTGGCAGCCCATGTTGTGTCCCTCCGCTTCAGCCACAGCCAGTGACTGCTCCGCTTGGCTGCAGTGGCAAGTTCTTTGATTGCCTTCCTTTGGGCCTGCCCTCTGATCCCTACCTCCTTCAAGAGCCTTGGGGTTGGAATCTGCTACAAAACCTCTGCAGCCCAACTCCACTGGGTGCACCTTCACGTTCCAGCACCGCCCCTCTGCCTCTGCTGCTAAGTTGGCATACCGCAGCCTCTTCCGTTTGAATGCCTCATCGATGGCCTCCTCCCATGGGACAGTCAGCTCAACGATAAAGACTCGCCGGCAGGACTTGGACCAGAGGACAAGATCTGGGCGCAGGTCGGTAACTGCAATTTTGGGTGGGAAGGTGAGCCTCTGGCTGAGGTCTACCCGCATTTCCCAATCCCGGGCTGCGTTCAGTGGGCCAGAGTCTGGGAGTGATGGCTTGGTCCGCCGTTCCTCCCCTTCCCGCATGAAGGTTGTTCTCCGTGGGAAGGTAGTCTGGGCATTTAGAGGCATGGCATTGGTGGTTACCCTCTTGTTCTCGATTTCGGCAGCCAAGCATTTCAGCACTTGGTTGTGGCGCCAGGTGTATCTTCCTTGCGTTAAGCTGGTCTTGCAACCCACCAAGATGTGTTTGAGGGTTGCTGGGGCTGCACACTGGAGACAGGCTGGGTCCTCTCCATACCAGAGATGTAGGTTTGTTGGGGAGGGCAGGACATCATAAGTGGCTCTGACCATGAAACTTAGCCTATTCGACTCCATGCCCCACATCTCGCTCCATATAATTTTCCTCCTCTCCATGCCATCCCACTGGGATGGCGTGGCATCCCACTGGGCTTGAGAGACTGCCTTGGCACACCTGGCTGCTTCCTCCTGGTGGCGCACCTCCTCCACAACCATGTGCTGCCGTTCAGTTGAAGTAGCCTTTTGCCATGTGGGTGTTGTTCTTGCCAAGCCAAGGCCCCCTCTGCCATGTTGGACATGCCCCACTACATCCCGGTGCCTGAGGGCTGTCTTTGCCACCGCAACTGCTGCCGATGGCTTCCATTTCCTTCCCGTTGTTAGGGTTGGAGCAGCACCTCTGACAAATGGATCCCGGGATTCTGTGAGAGTCATCTCCAGCCTTGATTTGGCACATTTGTACTCCTCCACCAGGCTTGAGATTGGCAGGGAGAGGGTTCCGCTGCCATACAGGCCAATGCTGGTAAGGCATCTTGGCACTTCCTCGCTTGTGCATTTACTGACCTTTCTAGTCGATTGGCATAGGATAGAGTGACCTCATAGATGGAAATTGGCCACATGAGACGGGGGCAGCAGCCCAAACTGAAAGCACCACAGCTTCAGCTTCCTGGGGAGAGCAGTGTTGTTGATCTGCTTGAGGCCACTGATTGTATCCTGCCTGAGTTGTTCCACCTGCTTCGAGTCTTTGAGTTCTGCACTATACCAGCGGCCAAGGCTTTTGATAGGCTTCTCCAGAACTGTTGGTATTGGCTTGTTGTTGACATGGAACCTCTCATTGGCAAGCTGGCCTTTGACAATGGAGATACTGCGGGATTTGCTGGGTTTAATCTCCATTCGTGCCCATTTGATGTTTCCCTGGAGTTTATCCAGCAGGCGTTTGGTGCATGCGTTTGTTGTTGTTATTGTTGTTATGTCGTCCATGTACGCCATGATTGGAGAAAGACGCAGCCCGCTCTTCAACCGTTCCCCTCCAACCACCCATCGTGTTTTTTATTGCAACATTTTCCTTACATTTTGTTAAACTGTCCAATTTGAAAGGGTGTGCCATTAAAAGGTAATTGAAAGTCTTAAATTTAGAACGGGCATGTACTAGTTTTATATAACAATTCCATTAAAGCACAGATCTTTCGTACACATTCCTCGGCTTCCAATATGTAACACCAGCACAATGTAAGACTCTTTAAGTCAACAGTACCCGGTGTTATGACTGGGGATGGGATCGAATTCCATGATATTTATGTGCCCTCGGCTTGGATGGAATGTTAAAATCTTGCTTTTGTTGCTGTGTCTTGAGAGTGTAAACACACAGTCCTTGGATGACTTATTACCCTGGTGAGTTTCTCCGTTTAGACAAACAGCACGGGCTGAAGAGGGACACTCACCTCGCCCGCTTCCTCTCTGCATTAATGACCTTGCAACGCTTTCTCACACTTTGCCAACAGGCGTCCATGTTACACCGTCCAACCTGTCGTACGCCCTTTAAGCCTTCAGCGTCTTCTCTTTCACCACTCACGTTCATTGTCCTACAGGTCCTTCACTCTCCCCTTACGTTATATCGGCATTGTAAATATGGAGAGTTGATCTGTACAACACATTTCATAGTGGAAGTAGTACTTATACCTTTCACTTGAGTAAAAGTACAAATACCCAGACCTAAAAGGATTCTAGTAAAAGTTAAAGTATCACATCCTTATCTCTAAATAGATAGATGGATAGATACTTTATTCATCCCTGAGGGGAAATTGCAATATATATTATATTAATGATAAATTACATTATTGTATTGTGTATTATACATATTGTATATAGTTACTTGAACTTAAATGTACTTAAAATGTTGAAAGTAAAAGTACTTGTCATGTCCAGTGCCCTGATATAATGGCCCTGATATAGACATCTTGAGCCTAATATTTAGTACGACTGTACTGTAGTTATTTTTTTTTTCTGTCAATGAGTGCTCAAGCAGATCTTGAAAAAGACCTGAAAAACAAACTAGTATAGTATAAAAGATTTTAGATATGCAAGATATACAAATCTAAAATTGATTTGTATTAATGTTAATTATTGTTATTTATTTTAAAGTAATGTGTGATGAAAATGTAGTAAAGCAAAAAGTACAGAAATATGCATTGAATTGTAGTGGAGTAAAAGAAGAAAGTCTCCACAATGGGATATGCTTCAGTAAGGTACTTGAAAAGTAAAGTAACTAGTAACCTTCCACAACTGCTCAAGACCAGTTAAAAGTACTTTGTAAGACTTGGAATTCATTATATAGACAAAGTACGAGTAAGAGTAATAAAAGCATAGAAATAAAAAAAAATTTTGAACAAAAAATAAACTCATTAAAAGACATTCAATTACATGACAGAAATACTGAAATATCATAATGGATTTTAAAGCGCTGCGGAATGAGTCATTGAAAATTATATAAATGAGCAGCACTTTTTTCAAAATTATTTCTATGACACAGTGGAATTTAGTGCATAAATCAGAATTGGTGATGTTGGCAGCGTTCTTGGTCAGTTTGGCGCGTCCAGGTCAGTCCTTGCCTCCCGCGCGTGTCCTCATCCGGTTGCCTTGCACTGCAGCACGGCCATGACCCTGCTGATCCAATGCTTCTGTGGGGTCGTGGGCCCGGGGTCACAGGGATCCAGGGGGAAAGGGAAAGGTCAGGAGGAGCCGCATGGACCCATAATACAAGGCATCCTTATTGGTCCCACCGGGGATGAAAAACACGTCACTCTGACACCGGTCACGCCACCGTCCATCTTCACTCACTCCATCGTTTTTTCCATTCCTGCAATGCCTCTTGTTCGCCCCCGCCTGCTCTGGCTCTCTCTGAGACCACCCTGGTCACGGCAAAGTCAATATATGGAGCGTATTGAGTGTTTGGACGCGATTATTTGTGAAAGACAAGAATATGATATTATATCACAGCAGGAAAAGAGTGGAAAGATGCTGACTTCCTGTGGACATGAAACTTGTTGATTGTACCGATTAACATCTAATTTATCAAAATTCACTTATATGACAACAGTGTCGATTTAGAAATACACACACACACACACACACACACACACACACACACAGACACACACACACACACATGCCAGCACACATGTTATTGCCATCCAGTTTGTTTGTTTTTCTCCCTAGAATAAACTATTTCTGAACTATCTTTCGTCTGCGCTTCCTTCTTTTCATATCATTAGGATGTGTACGCTTCACTATACAACAATTTACATCTGGCAGATTGGGAATTGAAACCATTGGCTGACATTCCGTCCCCTGCAGAGTTCTGAGGAAGGAGCTCCACGGTGCTTGGTGAATATTTCAATGTGATTTAAAGAGCACAATAACTTATCGGTGATTTATTTATATGTTTAGATGAACTCTCGCATATTGTATTTACATTAAATTTTCTCTCGAGACATGTATTAGGCTTCATGAAGTCAGAGTACTTCTCCCGCATAAATACTTTTTTATGCGTGTAGTACTTGTAGTGTGTGCAGATATGTGTCTGGGCTAAATGAATAATAGTACTTGATGTAGTACATGCGCATTGTCGTTGTCCCAAGGTATCGGTTGACCACCTGCGTTGAGCAAAACAACATTGAAACATTTAAGCGCTCTGAAGGACGGCCAAAACACACACTCACACACTCACACACACACACACACACACACACACACACACACACACACACACACACACACACACACCCACACACACACACACACACACACACACACACACACACACACACACACACACAGAGTAACCCTAACGCACTGAAAAACACAGCCATATGTTCAGACTTAAAGTAATTGATAATGATTGTTTTGATATTGACTGAGGGCGGTGGGGATGATGTACAGATAATAGTACATGATTCCTCTCACACTGCATTTTCACTTGTCCAAATGATCTCAATCATCCAATTTTCCGGCTACAATTCCACTTAAAAAGCATTTCTTGTTGGATAGTATTATCGGTCTACAAAGTGCCTCAAGTGCTTCATGAAACATCATCCTGGCCGCTGCCTGTTTATTTACAGATTTATTTATAGATGGATTTATTTATATGTTTCAGTATTTACCACTGCAATTCTTTTAACTCCTTTTACCACTTTTTAGACTACTGTGTAATATTAATACACAAGACAAGTGCATTTGCACTCACAACAGTAACAAATGGTGACGAAGCTGGTGGCAGTTTTAAAAGATCAAAATCACAACCATCCAATGGAATGGAATCTTTAGAATTGTGCTCCTAAGCTGTATAAAACTTTTACAAAAATGTTAAAATGATTTATTTCAATAGTTATATATACTGTATATATCTACCTGATTTGGTTTTTATATACGTGAACTTCAAGTGATTCTTTATATAGAGCCAGTCTTAAAAAGGACATTATTCTACCAGCCTGTGCTGTGTCTGGGGTCAGAGGAGCCTGCAGGTCGGCTCAGTCTTCCCTTCAGATCACTTCAGAACTTCACGTTATAATAAATGGCAGAGTTTCTCCTCCTCCACCTCCTCCTCCATCTACACTGTTGTGATGCTCCCAAAAGCCTTGGTACTCGTCCTCATACACAGCTCAGTGATGACTTCACCCCTCAATTTTCCCTCTCCGTCCTACATCTGTGACTTTTCCTCTCACCGTCTTCATCTCCTCATTTCTCTCTTTATGACCGTCTTTCTCTTCCACTTGCTTTCTCAATCCGTTTCTCTCTTTGATTCGGTCCCCAGAGCTTCTCCTGTTTCTCAAGGAGGATCTGCTTAAAATGCAACTGCCTCGGCGGATTAGCTCCTAACTCCATACAGCCGGCCCGCTCGTCATAAAAATGTTTCCCGTTTTCTCCCGGGTCAACGTGCGGGGAGAACTAAAACACAGAGAAGATTTGGATGCCATTAAAGATGTGTAGAACCACATGATGAAACACATTTTTTATATTTACAGTGAAATACTGCACCATCTGAGATATTATCGCGGGGGAAAGAAATGCAGAACTAGTATCATAGTTGAAATGAGGAGGAATTCTGCATGGTCAGCAGATGCCTCCAATGTAAATGTTTAATTCTTTTTCCTTTGTTTAAGACACGCTTCCCACTGTGTGCGAGTTCCCAAAAGACGGCGTGGAACTGTGGCCAATCCTTAGAAAAACTCGGTGCCACCAGTGAACGGGGGAAGGAGGGATCATACTGCACCCCTGTGGTTGTAGGGCACCAAGTCCATCTTTAAAGAGTTTTCACCGAAACCGCAAAGCGACAGATGCAGCGACCAGGCAAGATGGTTTGGATGGAGGGATGGAATTCCAAACACTTCCAAAAACATAACCCACATCTAATCTCTGTTCACTATTATTAATATAAGAGGTGTGTGTTTGTGTTTTGACTGTGTGTGTGTGTGTGTGTGTGTGTATGTGTGTGTGTGTGTGTGTGTGTGTGTGTGTGTGTGTGTGTGTGTGTGTGTGTGTGTGTGTGTGTGTGTGTGTGTGTGTGGCTGTGTGTGTGTGTGTGTCTCCACCAGTGAGTGTACGGTACTTGTCCCAATTAGTTTTGGTGTATGAGATTGAGGTTACATCGCAGTGCCTCCGAGCAGCCGAAAGGCCCCAAAGCCACACCTGAGTCCCGCGGCCGCAGGAAACCCCCGAGCCCCCTGCCCTGCAGTCACAGAAGACCCTCCAGCCCCCAGAGAAGCCGCAAGCCAGCGGAGCAACACTCACGGCTGGCCCAGAGGATCATGAACCAGTCCTAGAGAGCAAGAGGAGACCCTGCACCCCAGAGGCACACACATACAACCCACCCCCACGTCCAGGCAGAGAAACAGTTTGTGAACAATCTCCTGGCCCGCGCCGCTAGCTGGGTGAGATGCCACCGTCCAGCCTCCCCCCAAGCCGCCATAGCCCTCGCAGAAGACCATGCGGAGGCCTACAGCCATATGAGAGCCTACAACACCGGATCAGAGGGGGGCCCGCCGAGGGACCTGCGTCAGGACGCGGCGCAGGAGTCGACGAGGGACCGGCCGATACCAGCACCACGGACCTGGTGGCCATCACCAGCCTCCCTTCCGGACCCCAGGGGGAACCCACCTCCCGTCCCTTCGCCCGCCAGAGGAGGGAGACCACTTCCTCTCCCGATCCAACCAACCGATCCCGGCCTAGGGACCACCGAGAGCTGGGCAGACGCCTGGGCAAGTATTCTGGCGATGTGGAAGACCCGTCCATGACTTCCAGGATTGCCCAATTATGGAGGTCGGCCAGTTTGTTCAGGTTGCCGGTCCACGGGATCCCTCATCGGTCGAGAAGGAGACTACCCTATGCTGGTAAGGTTACAAGGGGACATCAGGCTTTGCTGGACACGGGCTGCTTGCAGACGATGATTCAGCAAGACCTGGTTCGACCTGGGGCTTTGGTAGAGGTATCTTGGGTGGATATTTGTTGTGTGTATGGGGATATTCACACTCGCTACGAAATTCGCTACAAAGGAAAAAAGCATATCGTAAAAGCTGCAGTTAGTTAGTTTTGGGTACAAATTGGCCAGGATTCAATGTTCCAATAAAAGAAACGGGGGCGTGTGCGCTCATCCACTCGAGCAGATAATGGCCCGTTTCTACTGGCCGTGCAGCAGCACTGTGCTGCCTGTCCTGAGTGTCAGCAGGTGAATCGACCAACTATTCCCAGAGCGCCGTTGAGGCCCTTCCCCTTAGTCAAAACTACATTTGAGTGAATCGCTGTGGATCTCATCGGGCCAATAGACTGCAGTGCTCGGGACTATCGATTTGTGTTAGTAGACTACGCGACCCGACACCCAGAAGCAGTGCCATTGCGCAGTATTGCAGCCAAAAATGTGGTGCAGACTCTGTTTCAGGTCTTCTCCTGGTGTGCGCTCTCGGCTGTATCGCCTGCCCTAAAACAAACGGAAAATAGTGCAGGCGGAATAAAAGGCCATGCTAGACATGGGGGTAACAGAGGAATTTACAAGCAAATGGTCCAGCCCCATCGTGTCAGCATGCTGGGCATACAACACGGAGTATTTGTATGCCATTGCATCTAGGACAGAGTTAGTCTGCAAGTGGAGTTCAAGTTTTCAACCTGCAATGCAACTCTTTAATAATTCTTAAATCATCAAGAACTGCTGCAATAATCTGTCCTGGGATGACCTGTAGAATGACAAGAGCACAGTTTTTGGTTATAAAGAACCACCATCAACCCCCCTCTTTGGAGAACTATTCATCATCCATCCATCCATCCATCCATTTTCCTCCGCTTATCCGGGGCCGGATCGCGGTGGCAGCAGGCTGAGCAAGGAGCTCCAGGCCCCCTTTTCCCCGGCAACGTTTTCCAGTTCCTCCCGGGGGACCCCAAGGCCTTCCCAGGCCAGCTGGGATATGTAATCCCTCCAGCGTGTTCTGGGTCTACCCCGTGGTCTCCTACCAGTTGGACGTGCCCGTAAAACCTCCAAAGGAAGGCGCCCAGGAGGCATCCTGATCAGATGCCCAAACCACCGCAACTGGCTCCTTTCAATGCGAAGGAGCAGCAGCACTACTCTGAGCTCCCTCCGGATGTCCGAGCTCCTCACCCTATCTCTAAGGCTGAGCCCAGCCACCCTTCACAGGACACTCATTTCAGCTGCTTGTATTCACAATCTCATTCTTTTGGTAAATACCCAGAGCTCATGACCATAGGTGAGGGTTGGGACGTAGATGGACTGGTAAATTGAGAGCTTTGCCTTCCGGCTCAGCTCCCTCTTCACCACAACGGTCCGTTTCAACGCCCGCAACTAACTGCTGACGCTGCACCGATCCGCCTGTCCATCTCACGCTCCATTTTCCCCTCACTCGTGAACAAGATCCCGAGATACTTGAACTCCTTCACTTGGGGCAGCAACTCCCTCCCAACCCGGAGTGTTGGAGCGCTTCACACTCGGCTGCAAACCGCCCCAGTGCAAGCTGGAGGTCATGGTCTGATGAAGCCAACAAAACCACATAATCTGCAAAAAGCAGAGATGCAATTCTGAGGTTCCCAAACCGGACACTCTCCTCATCTCGGCTGCGCCTTGAGATCCTGGGCATGAATATCACAAACAGAATCATGGACAAGGGGTAACCTTGGCGGAGTCAAACACCCACTGAGAACGTGTTTGACTTTGTGCCGAGAATACGAACACAGCTCTCACTTTGGTTTTACAAGGCCCGGATGGCTCGTACCCACAGCCCCGGTACCCCATACTCCCTCAGTAGCCCCCACAGGATCTCCCGAGGGACACGGTCGAAAGCCTTCTCCAGGTCCACAAGACACATGTAGACTGGATGGGCAAACTCCCACAACTCCCCCAGCAACCCTGCAAGGGTAAAGAGCTGGTCCACTGTTTCACGTCCGCATTGCTCCTCCTGAATCTGAGGTTGGACAATCGGCTGGAGCCTCCTTTCCAGCACCCTGTAGTAAACTTTCCCGTGGAGGCTGAGTAGTGTCATACCCCTATAATTGGAGCACACCCTCCGGTCCCCCTTTTTAAAAATAGGAACCAAAACCCCGGTCTGCCACTCTACAGGTACTATACCCGACATCCACGCCACACTGAAGAGGCGTGTCAACTAAGACAGCCCAACAATGTCCAGAGCCTTCAGCATCTCAGGGCAAATCTCATCCACCCGCGACGCCAAGTGCCCATACACTAAGCAGCGTGTGCTCAGCGCGGGACACCTGGATGTTACCCCCCGCCGATGCCAGCAGGCCGCAAGATATACAGGCCCTCCAACACCCCAAGCACCCGGGGCGCCAGCTGCAGAGAAGGCCGCCCCCTACACCCCAACCCACACCTACAACAGCAAGCAGCCCCCCCAGGGGCCCCAGAGGGCTCTCCGCAGCGCCGCCAGGTCGCAGCACACCTTAAGCCACCAGGCCCAGCCGGCAGGGGAGCCCAGCCGGCAGGGGAGCCCAGCCGGCAGGGGGGCCCACCCGACTGTCCCCCGGCCAACCACTGCAGCGCTTGGGCAGGAGCGGGACAGGCAAGATGGCAGCTGCCCGCTGCATCCCCACCCACATTGCTTGCACCCCATCCATCCCGCAAGCCCCTGGCCTATTGTGCGGTGTATGTGCTGAGTATGAGCTTTGGCACTGGGAGAGATAGGCGAATCGCGACCGGATTGATCCAGAGGCGCAGCAGGCTGGGGAGAAACCATGCAGACCCCCTCCACCCGAACCCAACTGTGCCCTAGCACGCCTACCTCCCGTACCTGATGACAGCCAACCTACAGCGATCAGCCACGGACGCAGAGCAGTCCGCCATGCGCCTCCGCCATTCCAGGCAGCTCTGTGCCCCCATCCGTCCCCTGGTCAGCCACCAGCCGCCGATTATGTGGACCACAGAACAGAGGACAGCAGACGGCACCCCCACCCACAGCCCAATCCCCCAGCGACGAGCGCCCCACGCACCGATAGTGCCAAAGGATGGGTACCACAGCAGCCCGGTGTGACGACAGGAGACTACCCCCCACCGAAGGAGGCCAAATGGTGAGCCCTGCGCCGAGCACAGCTAGCTAGGTTCAGGACCCTGGTTGACAGGACCAGATGGAACACCGAACCAGCCCGGCACGACAGGCCCTCCCACGGGACGCAGAAGGACACACAAGCTCAGCCACCCCAGCGACCCTAGCGGCGCACCGACCCGCCAACCACGGGGCCGAGACCTGAACCAGCGACCCATACCCCAAACCAACACACGGACGCCAGCTGCAGGTACTCCCGAGGAGCACGCCCACCCCCCAACCCCCGGCTAGCTCAACTCTGGTAAAGGAGCGGGCTCCACCACCCAGACCCCCCAACTCTCCCGTGGGGCTCCAGGATCCCCCACGAACACAGACCTACGCACCACAGACGTCCCCAGGGAGGCAGTGCATCCACCCAACCGCAGAGCCCTGGCTGACCAGGAGGACCCCGACATGCCCCAAAACACCACGACATTGCCCCGACTTAGGAAGACATAAGTATTAAATGATGGAGTTATGTCAGTGATAAAAGTAGCCCATATTTCATTAAATGAATCAACATGGTTTTTGGATATTGTCAATAGTTTTTCCATTGAGATGTAATCTATTAATAACAGCAACCATTGGGATGTGTTGAGATAATCTCTCTTTTTCCAATTGAGTAACATTTTTTTCTTGGCAATTGTTAAGGGGATCAAAATGGGTTGGTGGTGTTTAAGTGGTGGGTCGACTGAGAAGAGATCACTGAGAAGACATATAGACGGGGAGACTGGAATGCTACGACCCAGAAGGGTTGATAGCTTCTTGGTGATGTTGGTCCAAAATGCTTGGATAGGTGGGCAGATCCAGAACGCATGAAAGTAGTCATCTCTGGTATCAAGGGTACAGTGAGAGCAAGTGAATGTCTTCATGTAAAATGTAAAAAATCTTCATCCGCAAAACCCATTTTGAACATTTTGTGTTCCGTGATATGAGCTCTGTGCAGAATCTTTGATTGGATGAGTTGGATTTTGGAGTTGCGGGTCATAGAAAAGGTGTTGTTGCAAATAAGCTTCCACAGGTTGCTATTGGTGGGAACAGCAAGGTCTCTTTCCCATTTCATTGTAGGTAAAGATAAAGTGTCATCTGTTTTTAATCAAAGTTTGTAAATTCTGCGAAAGGGATTTTTCAAGTGACCGATATGAGTGAGATGTTCAATCATTTGAGGTGGTTGTAGGATGTTGTTTGTCAATTTTATTTTAACTTTTAGAGACTGCTGTAATTAAAGGAATTGAATGAAACCGTGGCCACCGATATTATACCTTTGGGTTAAGGTTGGGAAGGATATCAGCAAATTGTTTTCAAAAATGTGTTCCAGATGAGTATTTCCTTGTCTTTTCCAAGACCTAAAGATTATTGGTCTGTTTTTAACCAGAAAATCTAGCTTGTGCCAGATTGGTGTAAATTTGTTTGGAGATAGAGTGTGACCACTGAGTTTGAGGGATTTCCACCAGGCTGACAGAGTTGTTGCTATAAATTTTTTTTTAAAGCAATTATGTTTCCTAATAGATTCAGTAAGGAATGGGAGATTGGATAATGATAACTCCTGACATTCTGTTTGTTCAATATCTCACCATCCATGGGCCAATTGTTGCTCTGGTTGAAACCATTTAATTATAATAAAATTAATTATAAATTGAAGATGGTTTGCTAGATAGTAGTATCTAAAGTTTGGGGCTGCTAGGCCTCCACCGTCTTTGTTTTTCTGTAGTGCTGTTAGTTTAATTCTCAGTTTCTTATATTTACAATAAAATGTATTGACTATTGAGTCTAGAGTATTAAACCAATGTACTGTTGGTTGCACTGGGGTCATTGAAAATACATAGTTTATTTTTGGAAGTATATTCATTTTCACTGCTGCTATCCTACAAATTAGTGAGATGGGTAGGTTGTTCCATCGAATGAGGTCTTCTTCAATGGATTTGAGCAATGGAGTGAAGTTACGGGTAAATAAATCTGACAGATTGCTGGAGATATCGATACCAAGGTATCTAATATTGCCCGTTGTGATGGTTAAGGGAAGTTTCTGGGTTGCAGCATTGCAGGTCCCCCCACTGAGTGGAAAGACTGTGGTTTTAGTCCAGTTTATTGAATAGTCTGAGATGGCTGAAAATGTAGACATAAGATTGAACATTTTCAGTAGGAATGATATTGGGTTCTGTAAAAATAACAAAATATCGTCTGCATACAAACTGATTTTGTGAGCAGAGTTTTCTGTTTGTATGCCAATGATATTATTGTTTTGATGGATTGTGCCGCGTTGTAGAGTGAAACGCTGTGAGGTGAAACCATTGGTGATGACAGAAGCAGATCACAATTAAATCACAATTAATTAGGCTTATGGGTCTATAACTGGAGGTGAGGGTCAGGTCCTTATTGGGTTTGAGAAAAACCGAAATAAGCACAGTATTCATGTGCAGAGGCATGGTGGAGGTTGACTTAATCCCCGTAACCATTCTGATGAATAATGGGGATATAACTGGCCAGAACTGTTCATAGAAGTCCACTGGGTAATAACCTGATCCAGGTGATTTATTGTTGGGCATAGAGAAGAGCGCTTTCCTCAGTTCTTGTAGAGTCAGTGGTTGATCTCATGTGGTAGCCTGCTCTGTTGAAAGTTTAGGGAGGTCAATATCATCGAGGAATGAGTTAATGTTTGACATATTTAATCCATTACCTGAGTGATATAGCTTGTTCGTTGCATGAGGAATTGTGTCTTTTGATGGATGATATTATCAAGTTGGGATGTAATTGTCCGGATCTCATTTCATATTTGCCTGGTGGGTGGCTGGGTGGGTGGGAGTGCAAGTCTTTTTAATCATTGTTCTAGTTTATCTTGGCATTCTTGTCCTTTCTTTTTCTTGTGAGTGGAGAATGAAATAATACTACTTAGAACAGCCTTTGCCGTTTCCCAGAGTAAGGACGATGATATTTCTGGAGAGTAATTCACTCCAATGAAGGAAGTACATTCTCTGGAAAATAAATCGTTAAATTCTTTATCTGTCAAAAGTGAGGTGTTAAACCGCCACCTGGTTGGTTTCATTTATGAGGTTGAAACTATGAAACTAATCGGCCTGTGATCAGATATTACAATAGGGTGGATTTCAGGATTAGTAATTTTGGACATTATCGAGTTACTTGTCAAAAAATGTCAGTTCTAGAAAAGCTTTGGTGGGGTGGTGAAGTAATATGTGTATGCTCTATAATGTGGATGTGGCGGACAAAGGGGCGTGGTCAAGCTCCGGCTGCGGACGACAGCACATTTTATATATATATATATATGGATTATTTGATTGCCAACAATTGCCAAGAGCAAGATCACTTATATATTGTTTTATAATGTCAGACGAATGCCAGGGTTTGTAATTATCTCTGGTTTGTGAACGGTCTGAACTTTGATCCAGTACTGTGTTGTAGTCCCCTCCCAGTATAATAATTGAGTCAGAATTCTAAGAGTTTTGAAAATATATTGTGAAAGAAATTTGGGTCGTCCTCATTGGGGCAAGAAATAATAGCTATGATCAATTTGATAATGCTGATCATTATGTATGGCCCTTCTATGTTGGATTTTGCGGTTTTATTCTGATATGGACTACTTTTAATGATTAATAAAGAAACACTCTTCTTTTTAAATTATATGTAGCAGAAAACATGTGATTAACCCATTTAGCTTTGAGTTGAGGTGCTTGGAGGTGAGTTTCTTGCAGTAAACAGAAGATGGGGGTCGTCCTGGTGAGGTGACTTGGCGCATTTGTTTTCCCATGCAGCAGCTCTGTGTATCCAAGGCAGTAGCTATACTAATTGCTAATTGCTTTTTACTGTCCTTATTTCCATATTTTATAATCTGCATGTATATGCACAGTATGACTTTCTGTGTATGAGTGAGTGTGTGTGTGAGACTACGGAAGTCCGTAGAGGCCATACAATATTATTTCTGTCTTGTGAGAATCTTGGGATCTTGTAGTCTTGTGGTTTTACACGACATGACTGATCGTTGACAGGGGGTCAAACATCCCAAGATCTTTCACCAGGAAAAATCCCCAACGGGTCTGTCAGGTCTCCAACACACGTGAGAATTGACATCCAAAATGATGCGATACCATGCAGGATTACGCAGGATTATTTATTATTTTTATTTATTTATTTATTTATTATACTCTTGATCGCTGTAAAGAATAAAAAATAGATATATTAAAAACCTAGAGAAGAAAAGTAATATTGGTCTGTTATTGTCTGTTTCTGGTTTCTGCTCCGTGCACTCCCGTCTTTCCTTCTTGACCCCCCCCCCCTCCCCGACAACAATAGTTTGGATATCACTGTTTTATTCTAATGTATGTTTTGTTTTTTGCTCACGCGTGTGTGTGTGTGTGTGTGTGTGTGTGTGTGTGTGTGTGCGTGTGTGTGTGTGTGTGTGTGTGTGTGTGTGTGTGTGTGTGTGTGTGTGTGTGTTGGTGTAAGTTGTTTAAACGTGCATGCCAAAGTGGTTACCCCTCTCATTAAGCACATAAACACACACACACACACACACACACACACACACACACACACACACACACACACACACACACACACACACACACACACACACACACACACACAGAGCTCACTCCTCTGCGTTGGCCGCAGCAGACAGTGTGTGAAAGGGCTAGATTCTGCGAGCACTCAAGATAACGTCTCACTATAAACATATCAGCGTCCCACACTGACAGGGCACCTCATGTCACCCTCCCACTGACCTAAAAAACCCCTGCACTCAGCTGAAACTCTATACTGGGGGAATTCATCGGTGTCAACAGCCACGAGTTGTTTCTGTAGCTTGTGTTCAGTATGAAGAGGGCGGTTGAAGTAATGACTCGAGATTCACAGGTTTTTCCTTTTTTTTCCCCCCTTTCCCACACTTCATCAGACCGCGGTTCGCTTGATGGAGGAGGATGGAACGGGTTCTCTGCAGGTTCCCTGCCTTCAATTTTTACTGACACTGATGTGGGGACACTAATTTCACTGATTCCACATTTTAAACTAATACCATTGAAAATCGCATGTTGTTTTTGTTTAAGTTAAAGTGGCAGTGTGTGGATTACACTACAAGTACCCGAATTAGATACAGGGCAGTCGGCATCCATGATTATCCCCGTCTTGGTTCTAAGACGGTTTACGGGAAGTTTGCCTTCTTCTGATTGATCGGATTGACTTTTTTTTCCTTGTTCACTTGAGATGGTGGGGATGGCTTTTGTTCTTTTTTGTGAATGAGAATGATCCATTTTTACCATTTACTGACCACAACAAGCTACACCGCTTCATCAAATCCTCCAAGGCTGCATTTCCCTGGTTGCGCGTATTTGATAAGTGCAGGCGGACACTTGCGTTACACAAACACATTGAATGGCTTTTTGTTACCAAGTACCAGCTAAATAAAGCATCAAATATGGGATTTTTTTAAAACAAAATAATCATACGGATTACCACTTTAATTTTGACTCCTGCTGAACTGCCCCGATGTCTGGGTCATTTTGTTCTCTGCGTTATGTGCTGACTTCATTCACCAACATACACAGTCAGAGGTATAGTTTTTGACTGACAGTCACTCATGCCTCTATGTCTTTTATCAGTATCTTCATGGATAAAAGTGACCAATTGTAAGTGTTTTGTGCGAATAAAAAATTTTTTTTCCTCTATATCAGAAAGTGACAGAGTTATTGAACATTTTATCCTCTTTGTGGATCTATTGACATGATGAAATCCAGATTGATTGACTTCACTGTGAAGGAATCAAGAACGATGTGCCAATGTATTCACTGCAAAATATTAGTGATATGATTTAAATGCTCAGGCATCACAGTAGACATCACAGCTGCTGAGTGCTCTCCTGACATGATTGGATAGAAACCGCTTGGCTTGTGACGCTCTTTCCTCCTCAGCCATCAAACCTGACGAACTCCCATCGAACTGACAGGGCTAAGATTAGGTTTGGAAGAGGAACGTGGAAAGGCAATGAATCATTAATTGTCTTTTTGGCACCGGTGAAGTTGGCTTGTGTTGAACCCTCCACGAGCCAAAAATCTGTTAATGACAAAAAAAACCTTCAAGTCTCTCTCGCTCGCACTCTCTTTCGCCCTCATCCTCTTAATCACAGACACACTGACCAAACGAAAAAAAACAAACCTCACCAACGCCAAAGCTTGATCCACATCATATTTGCATACTGTGTGAATATAGTCACTTCTCACGTCACCTTTGCCAAGTCGGTACTCTGAATCTGAACCGTCTGACTTGTTGGCTTCGGCTTGTGTGCCAGTAAACACATTGCATGTCCCTGAGACCTTCCATCCATTTGGCACCGCGTCCACATTCCTTCGCTCACGGAGCTCAACAAGGGTCTGACACACTCATGCTGGGAGCGGGGATGTACAGTAAGTAAGGATATTAAAAAACTGATTCATGCAGGCAGACTGTAAAAACCAATGGGCGACGCAATGTGAGTGGTTTGAAACCCTCTCATGATGCATCGACCCATATCCAGCACCTACAGAGAGACTACACAGGCCCACAAGACATTACGTCTTGTCTTTTTTTTTGCTTGTCAATTTGCTTGTTTCTCTTCGTTGTTATATCAATTTTTACATTTCATTTTTGTTTCTTGTACATGAACCGCACGAGGATATTCACAAGGACAGGTTTCTAGAAGATGTTTAGCACGAGTGCAGACTGCCGTTTATTTTTTATTTTTTGTATTTTCTTTTTTTTTAAGTATATATATATATATATATATATATATATATATATATACATTTTTTTTTTTTTCCTTTTTGATTTTATTCGTTTTATTAAATTCATTTATTAACGGCCCGCTTAAAGGCACTGCCACAACACAGGGGTGGGAGGAGAGGGGGAACACTGTCTCCAGGTCCAACTCTGTATGATATATACCTTTTTCTAAACAGCATGTATTTGTTCTCCGCCATGCCTGTACTCCATCTCCTGTCCTCCATCTCTGGGGTCATTTCCGTGCCCTCGTGACATCACCGTTGTAACGGGGATGAGTGGTACAATCCTCAGCCAGGCAATTTGTCTGGACAACATCAGCGCGGTAATATCACATGAGGTCTCCCTGCGGGCTCTCAGTTAAAGGCTCACTGTGATTTAATGGTCAGATCAGATGTTCAGCAAAATCACAGTCACTAGGGGGTGCTACGTTCTGGCACTGCAGCCAGACACAGGATGGCATGGTGGATACTGGTAATGTGAAAAAGTCACCTTGAGCAACTTTGGTCTCTGTGTGTGTATGTATGTGTGTGCGTGCGTGTGTGCGTGCGTGCGTGTGTGCGTGTGTGTGTGTGTGTGTGTGTGTGTGTGTGCATGCGTGCTTGTGTGCGTGTGTGTGTGCGTGTGTGTGTGTGTGTGTGTGTGTGTGTGTGTGTGTGTGTGCAGATTCCTCAAATTTAGTCCAATTGTTCCGGTGAGAAGCCTCCGCTTCCACGCCAACCCCCACCCCCACCACCTCCACCTCTGTTCCCCCCTCTATAAAACAGCCTGTATAAGGTGACTACAGAGAGAGTGTCTGAGCAACTACATTGAGCAGGGCAATAAAGCCAGAGGTGTAATTAAGATGAGAGCTGTTTTCACTGGTTCTGACAAGCACCAGGAACCCACACTCCAACAAAGAGAGCCCGGGGACGGAGGCGTGGACAGTGGGATGCAGGGAGGAGGGAGGGGTGATGAGGTGTAATACAGAACTGATTAAAGCAGGGGTTTCAAACAACAGGCCTGGGGGCCACATGTGGCCCTGCGGGACAATTTAATATGGCCCCCTACACGGTGATAATATATTGATTATTTATTTATTTATTCATTTATTTATTTACCAGGGGGAGAACATGCAAACTCAACACAGAAAGGACCTGGGGACCCAGGACCTTCTCACTGCGAGATAACAGTGCAAACCAATCTGTCACAATGCTTAATTAATCCACACAAATGTACTTAATGTTTTCAAAATATAAAACAACATTAAATGCATTATAACAGAGCTATTTTTAACAAGGCAATTCACTAATTGTCGGGACAAAATAAAAGAAAAAAAACAAGCCAAGGTTTTCCCTTGAAGTTCAACACGGCCCCCCCAGAAGGGGGCCAGTGGGCAGTGGCCCCCGGGTCATTTGAGTTTGAGACCACTGGATTAGAGGGTGAGAGAGACGTGTGGACATGCCCGAGACAGACCGAATCAAAACATGGAGCTGTATTTACACTGTAACTCTATAGATGTGGAGTCTCACTGGATGGAAATCACTCACTCTACCCTCTGGCGTTCCCACTAAATTGCTTTAAAAATCCCTGATCGTGATTTAGATGTCAACTGGATGGATTGTTACACCTAAACATAGCTGGCGGTTAGAATATAATACAAATATTGAAACAAGAAATACAGTTGAGATAATACAATACAAAATAATATTATGATGAATGTAATATATTCACAGCTGTTTTTTTTCCTTTTTGAGGGTTGCCAGTTAATTAAGACTGAGAAAGGTTTGGCCAACACATACATTTGTGTTAAGTCGGTTTTCTAGAAATATTTTGGTGCTTTATAATGATTTATACCGATATTCATAATGATCCATTGACACGCTAACAGGCTGATATCCGACTCAGTATCACATTGCTAACAATGAAGGCCAGCCGCACTCTAATTCTTGGCTGGTTTCCCCTAAAAACAGGAAGTATATTCACTACCAAAATAGACTGGCTGGATTATTCAGTTAATGCCTTATTTATTTACTTGAAGACAATACTAGTCCCATTTTCAGGAAATTGGATTTTTGTCTATTTTACCCAGATTAAGATCATAAGGTCAACACCAACTTCATCTTGTTTTTTTCCACTACAGATGGGCTGCATGCTAAATGTGTGCTCGTTTCTATCGTGCGCCGACGCGCCCACTCACTTGTTGTGAATTGTGTGCTTTCAAGATTTTCAGCGTGCATGTGTGTGTGCGCGTGTGTGTGTGTGTGTGTGTGGGTGCAGCGCTTCTTAATGGTCAACTCTGCTGCGCATCCCTGTGCCCCGTTCCTCGAAATAAAGACAACATTGCGTTTTTATTTTAGATTCATATTTTATTGTGTATTATCTTATTGAACGAAACAAAAAATAGCACCGTGCATAATGGGGACATCCCCCACCCCCTTCTGTGAAATCATGGAAATACATATCTTTACAAAAAGGGAAAGGTATTTTGGTATTGTATATGTATTTATTATTTATTTCTAAAAAGCTAAGATAATTAAGCAGTACATTTTGCATAATCATTTGGATATTGTATGTGGAGTGCCCCAAGGTTTGATTCTGGGACCATTATTGTCTAACCTCTGTATGCTTCCACTGGCACATATTGTAAAGAAACACAAAATAAATTACCATAATTATGCAGATGATTCGCAATTGTACATTCCCTATTTCCTGATGACCTGATGACTCCCCATACACTCCCTCACTCAATGTATTAATAGTGATATTAATGCGTGGATGTCAAACTTTTTACAACTGAACAAAGACAAAACAGAAATACTCATCTTCGGTGCAAAGGCTCAAAGACAGAAAATTGCAGCCCATCTTAGTTCTCTGTCCCTGGAGAGCAAGAATGAAGCCAAAAATCTGGATGTAATCATAGATGGCAATCAAAATTTTAAGGGCCATATAAATCAAATCACAAAATCAGCCTTCTATCATCTAAAAAACATTTCAAAATTAAGAGGCTTCCTGTCAAAATTAATCCATGCATTCATAACAAGTAGATTGGACTACTGTAATGGCCTGTTCACCGGCCTCCCGAAATCAGCTGTGCAGCGGCTACAGAGAGTGACTTTTCTGGTTCCGGTGAGGTCTTTGCATGTGCGTTGCTGTTGTTGCTCCTGCTTTGATTTTGCTGTTGTTGCTGCTATTTCTGTTGCTGTGGTTGTTTCTGTTGTGATATTACAGTTAGAGGATCATAAGAAGGGTGTGTTTTCAGAGAGAGAGTCAACTCTCCCTCCCTAGGTCTGATTGAAAACTTGACCCGTAACTTAGGGTCGCTAATTAAAGGACCGTGACTGGATTAAGATGAGATGGTGCACACAGTTGAAATTCCCGTTTCCGGTGAGGGCTACCACTTCCGGTTCCAGTGACGTCTTTGCTGTGCTTTACTTCGTTGAGATGAGATGGTACACACTGTTGACTCAATACAAATGAGGAGATTTCTGGTTCCGGTGAGAGCTACCACTGTGACGTCTTTGCTTGTGCGCTGTTGCTGTTGCTGTTTTTGTTGCTGCTTTGTCTGCTGCTGGTATTGTCACTGCTGGTGTTGTCGTTGCTGCTACTGCTGGTGCTGTTGTTGGTGCTGCTAACCTTATACCTTAACTGGTGTTGTCGTTGCTGGTGCTAACCTTGTACCTAAACTTGACTCTCGCTTGCTTATACCTCAACTTAACGTAGTCTTATACCTTGACTTAACCATCTCTTACCTGAGTGACCGTTCCACTTCCGGTTCCGGTGATGTCTTTGCGTGTACATTGCTGCTGTTGTTGTTGCTGCTGGTGTCGATGTTGCTGCTGCCATTGTTATTGTTTCTGTGGCTGTTGTTGCTGCTGTTGTTGTTTTCTGTTGCTGTTGCTGCCACTGTGGTTGGATTCGCTTTTATTGTTGTTTTTGTTGTCTTTGTTGTTGCTTTTGTTGTTGCTGTTGTTTCAGGGGCATTCTTTTGTAATGACTGGCTGACAACTACGTTCTCTCTTTCTTTTTTGTATTTCTTTGTAAAGCGCATTGTGTTGCCCTGGTATGAAATGCGCTCTCTAAATAAAGTGTGACTTGACTTGACTTATATGTCTGTGATTATCAGCTGTAAACTTTATTCGTTGTATCATCACTGAAAAGCAGAAGGTGGGAAAACCTCGGTAATAAACAACTTGTGCTCTGCCGCCCTTAGCAAATTGCTGCCCTACGGTGATTGCTTATATTGTATAAACCAGGAACCACCTTCTGAATTCTGATCTGGTTTCTTTCCATTTCTCATCTTAAAATGGGTAATTTCCCCTCTCAAGAGTACTGCATTTTCAAGTTTAAAATGAACCAGTGATTAAAGGGCAGATGGCTTCTTCATGGCATCATTTTCGAGGTGGGAGCACACCATGTATCCGTGGTCCATCTGAGGAGAGTGCTCCACAGTCAGGGGGTGTAAAGGGCTTCAATCAGGCCCAAATGCAGGAGTCGCTGGGTTTAATCTAGGCTTGAGCAGATTAACATAACTCCAACAGGAGTCGCCGTGTTTACGGGATCTCTGACTCAGATTGTTCCAACATGGCTATTCCCGAACGGACTTGCCCTCCCCACCGCCAATCCGCCTGGGTTCTCGGGTCAGCCCATTATGTGCGTGCATGTGATGTGGTTGTGTCATGCCTCAGGTGGCTTTGTATTTCGCCTTCATAGCATTTTCAGACTACCAAGCCCCCATGGAACCGTTCCCAGCAAGCAAACCAGGTGACTGGGGAACACATCGACGCATGCTCTTGCCGCCGTCGAACAACCAGACCCTTCTGCTCCGGTTCTCTGTTTGTTGATGGAGCTTTTTGAGATTTATCTTGGCAGCTCTCTCACCCAGGCCGACCTGGTAGCTGACCTTTGGCTTTTTAGAGCGGAAGAAGGACGTGTGATCATGGCCCATGGCAGAGTGAAAAGTGCTTCCAATAATCTGATTAATATGAACCTCTAGTGCCACCAAGGGCACAGGGGAAGGGAGGTGGAATAAAGGCTCTCAAGGGGGAAAATACCGGTAATTAATATAAAATGGAGGATAAATTAATAGAAGGAAGTGTGTGTGTGTGTGTGTGTGTGTGTGTGTGTGTGTGTGTGCGTGTGTGTGTGTGTGTGTGTGTGTGTGTGTGTGTGTGTGTGTGTGTGTGTGTGTGTGTGCGTGCGTACGTTGCTGTCTTCTCAAGGTCGCCGGACCTCTCTCTGGACCACTGGTTCTTAGTTCTTTGTAGAACTAGACATGACCTTTAAACATGAACCTGCTCATGTATGTATGTAAGCCTATACATATGTGTATATGCTACAGCATGTGTATATGCTAAGCGTCTTTCAGCGTCTTTGGGGCGCTGTTGGCACCGTCCTCCGGCGGATTATCTCCCAAATAGGAGCCTTTCTGTGTGGAGTTTGCATGTTCTCCCTGTGCTCACATGGGGTTTCCTCCACCTCACGTCAGTAAGGACCCCCTCAAAAACATGCACCCATCATCGTCTGACCAGCGATGGACACTCATAACCAGGTCCCCGGGGGCGTCCATGTATGCTGCCCCCTGCTCCTGGCTGTGCCCCCGGAGGAAGGACAAGCCAGGATGGGTCAAATGCAGAGGATCCATTTCACCGGCCACCATCAAAAGCATGTAGGTGTGTGCAAGCATGTGTAGTGTGGTGTGTTGCGTGACGAATAAAGACTGTTTCTTCTTCTGTTTCTTCTACAGGTAATATTTAACCTGATCACATAATAATGCCATTGGGTTCACCATTAAATGCCCTCATGGCTTGGTTATTTCACCTTGGGCTTCCGAGTGGAATGCCTTTCTGCGCGAGTGTAGAGGTGCTTTTTGTTGTTAGCCTGCGCGCGTATGCGCGTGTGTGTGTGTGTGGGTTTGTGTTTGTGTCGGTGTGTAAGCACGGGTGCTTGTGTTTCTCCCAGAGCTACAGTGTTAGGCAGATTAACAGTTGTTGGAGCAACAGGGGCAGTGGGTTCTGAGGCTCCCGGGCTGCTATGGCGCACTATGGCTTGCCGAGAATTACTCTAGACCGACTTTTGTAAACACTTGTATCTACTGAGCACATCACCAGCGTTATATGTGCCGAGAATTCTGCTGACGTGAAGACTGTACCAACAGGTTTGAATGCTAAGAGGGAAGCACTTTTTCAACAACAAGACCGAAGTGTTTCTATGCTGCCATGGGTAACCCAGTGAGAGTTTGGTGGATTGTTGTGGAATGTGCCTGCAGGATTCTTGGTATCTCTACAGCAACAGGTAGGATAAAACAACATAGAAGTAATTAAATAAACTGCGAATATAAAATATCTATTGCTTCGATCTCATTTTAGGTATTGCTTTATGTATATATAATATGTATATATATTGTCGCTTGCAGATTTAAATAACAATCATCGCGATTCCACAAAGCAATCAATGAATCAAATGAAATTAATATTCAAACTTATATCATTACGTTTTACTTGCGTAGTTTTACGTCAGGTTGTAGAGATCCAATGTGTTGTGCTCTTCATCCTCACACAAAAAAACCCAACTAAACTATATAGTTAACCTCTTTAGTTAGTTAGTATATAGTTAAGGTACAGGACAAGAATTCTCACTACCGCCCTGAGAGGATGGAGGTGGAGGGTGATGATGCGCACAGCAAAACCTTCATCGGGGAAATAACTGATAGATATAAGCTTTATATAGCTTTAAATGAGATTAAACTCCCTCCCACGTAAGATGAAAGAGACGAAGACCTGCTTAACATCTTTAACTGGATGGGTTCGCCATTTTCAACCCATCACTTATAACCATTAATAGCCAATCTCACTGAAGATAAGTTAAGAGAAAAATGCATTAAGCTATTGAGAAACTTACCACTCTGCTGCTTCTCACTGTGCTTAATGCAGTCCAATGGGGCAAACCCTTAAGCCTAAAAAACTTGTTATGTCTCCTTTTTGAAAACCGGAAGTTCAAAATACAGTTGGAAACTGTGAATACTGTCAGGTTTTACAAGGTTTCATTGACTCTTTAGCACATCTGCAAATCAGCTGCTTTGGCTAAAATCTATGTTAACGTGAAATGACTAGGAACAGCGATGACAGTCTTGTATCCGGAAATATGGACAATTACAAAGCAGCGTCATACAATCTGCGGAGGGCGGTGAAGGACGCTAAACGGATGTACAGAGAGACTGTGGAGCTACAGATGGAGCAACGGGACACCAGACACTTGTGGCAGGGGCTGCAGAATATAACAAACTACAAGAGAAGCTCCTCCCAAGCCACGAGTATGGACGCCTCTCTCGCCCAACGAACTGAACACCTTTTATGCGCAGTTTGAGTCTGGCAACGGCACCGCTAAGAGTTACACTGCTGGGGAGGAGCGCGCACTCTCAGTGTCCGAGCGTGACGTCAGGAGGGCTCTGATGCGGGTGAACACCAGGAAAGCTGCATGATGGCATTTCTGGACAAGTACTGAAGACCTGTGCTAACCAGCTAGCCCCGGTGTTCACTACAATATTCAACATCTCCCTGGCCGAATCAGTGGTCCCGTCCTGCTTCAAGAGGTCCACCGTCATTCCTGTCCCGAGATCGCCTCTCTAGCCTGCCTGGATGACTACCGTCTGGTGGCCCTCACCTCGGTGGTCATGAAGTATTTCGAGAGGCTGATTAAAGATTATATCTGCGCCTCCCTCCCCCGCACCTTCGACCCGTTGCAGTTTGTGTACCAGCAGAACCGATCCACGGATGATGCGGTCTCCCAGCTACTGCACACCACGCTCACACACCTTGATGGCCAAAAGGGGGCTTATGTGAGATTGCTGTTCATCGACTATAGTTCAGCTTTCAATACCATAGTGCCCACCAGAGCACTCCACTGTGTGCCTGGATCCTGGACTTCCTCTCAACCCGGCCCCAGGTGGTTAGGCTGGGGAGGCACATGTCCAGCTCCCTCACCCTGAACACAGGATCCCCCTGTACTCCCTGTACACACATGACTGTTTGGCCAGGTCCAGCTTCAACACCATCTTCAAGTTTGCTGATGACACCGTCGTGGTGGGCCTGATCAACGACGACGATGAGAAGGCCTACCGCAAGGAGGTGGCTGACCTGTCACTCTGGTGCCAGGACAGCCTCCTCCTGAACGTCAACAAAACTAAGGAGCTGATTGTGGACTTTAGGAGGGGATTACAACCGAGGACGCACGCGCCGTTGGTGATTAATGGGGCTTCTGTCAACAGGGTGAGCAGCTTCAAGTACCTGGGAGTCCACATCACGGAGGATTTAACATGGACTTCACACACAGACACTGGTAAGGCAAGGCAGCATCTTTACCACCTCAGGCAGCTAAAGACATTGAGGGTCTGGATGAGGATCCTCAAGTCCTTCTACTCTGGAGCAGTGGAGAGCATCCTGACAGGCAACATCACTGCCTGGTTTGGGAACTGTACTGCTCAGGACAGGCGGGCCCTGCAGAGGGTGGTGCGGTCAGCTGAACGTACCACTGGAACTACACTCCCCTCCCTGCAGGACCTATACACCAGGAGGTGTAGTAGCAGAGCCCGCAGGATCATGAAGGATCCTCACCACCAACCCAACAACGGACAGTTCCAGCTGCTGCGATCAGGCAAGCTTCTCAGACAGTCACACAGCAAGAACAAAGAGACTGAGACAGAGTTTTTTCCTGCAGCCATAAGAACTTTCGATGCTGACCTCACCAGGGGTCCTCACTGAGCCACACACATAGGCTCCACTACCTTACTGTACTGTATGTAGCATACTGTACCACATACTGTGTCACTGTTCTGGGTTGTTCGGTGTTACCGTATTGCTGCGCCGTACTGTTGTTTACAGTGCTGTATATCTTACAAACACTACCTCACTTTATTCATATGCCACTTTAATGCACATATTTGTATATCCATAAATAGCCTATCCCATAGACATAAGTCTATCCCATATACATAAGCCTATTGCCTTTATCTATTCTGTACCCCCACCCTGCATTACCCTTGAGTTCTTATTTTATTTTATTCTATATATTTTTATTTTATTCTATAGCATTCGACTTACTGCATTACGTTTTAGGAATCAGTTAGTTGGTCAAGTAGAAATTCTTAGGTAGCTACTGTGTTCAGTCTAGAACATATTGTGTGTAATCATCGGGTGCGTTGCATTGACATTTCACTGCATATATGTATGAAAGTATGTATATGTATGTGACGTATACACCTCTTGAATATTGAATCTTGAATCTTGAATCTTGATCAGAAAGTTGCGCTGCTTCCTCCTAGCTGTTGGAGCCCAGCCCGTTACGTTCTGGATGTACTGTGGCAATTACAAAAAGTAGTACAAAACAACAAAACAAGTTTAAAAAATACACGAGAAATAAAGGAGATTTCACTTTTTTTTCCAGTGCTTCAAAGTTTGCCCCCAATGGACGGCGTTCAGGCAGAGTGAGAAGCTACAGCAGATGAGGAAGGGAACCAATGTTTTAATAAGGCCTGGATCGAAAAACAGCATACCTGTCCTTTAACCTAAGCCTCTGCGGCCCACAGGGTTTATGGGTCATGTGATCACATATTGTTGCACGTTCACACCTTGTTCAGTGGATTTTCGTGTCCATTTGTGAATGTGTGAGAATGTGAGAACGTGTGTGTGTGTGTGTGTGTGTGTGTGTGTGCGTGTGTGTGTGTGTGTGCGTGCTTGTGTGTGCATGCATGCGTGCTTGCGTTTATGTGCGTGTGTGTGCATGTGAAAACATGTGTAAAGAACTGTAGAGACGGGGGTGTGAACATGCATGTTAATATCGAGCTGGCCCGTTAATTCTTCTTATATTGCGTGAACTCCCAGGAACCATTTCCACCAACATTCCCCTGATTTAGCTCCAATCCTTCTGGTGTTGATTCAAGCTCTGCTTTTTCCTGGTAACTAAGCCTGAATTAAATTGCTTCCACATGTCTGCAATGTCTCCCCTTGCTGAAATAGGTTATTCACAAGTGGATGTTTTATCATACAATTTGTGGGCGTGTTATTACAGTAACTGTGACTGTGCTTCAGTGACCATTGCCAAATGCAGTTGACGACCTCTGGATTTTGTTGAGTTGTGAATAATTGCGTCTCACAAGTTGTGAACTTTCATAGGAAGTGATATTCATGTATTCACTATGTACTTTTTAATCTTAGCATCAACATGATGGACTGAGTGCTGGCAACCCCTGGTGGTGACAATGTGCACAACTTGTTGATGAACAGTAATTATATAAATGTAATATGAAAATATAAATGATAAGAGTTTATTGTTTGTTGTTTATTGTTTATTGTGTCCTTTTCAGTGTTGTGTGCAGTGGGTGTCGATTCACTGCATCAGGGCAAGTTCCTCAGCCTGGCCATCTACCTGCTGTAAGTCTAGATGATGCGATACTGTCCACCATGACATCTGAGCATAATCCGGGGCTGGTCTTTAGAAACCTTTAAAAATTATTTCAAACTTGTGAAACTATTCTGTTCTTTGACCTACTTGACCTTGTTTGACGGCATTCCAGAGATAAAGATTACCAACGGACCCCTTTTGATATAGGAAAGAATCTGTGGCCCAAGGGCCTGGAATACATTTACACTGCCCTACATGGTTACATGGCTTACTAATAAATATGCATACTTTGAAACACACACACATGCACACGCACACACACACACACACACACACACACACACACACACACACACACACACACACACACACACACACACACACATTCCGACTGTTCATGGATGAAGAGGAAGTGCACGCTTGACTGTAAACTTGACTCCTGCTGAAATCTCTCTCTGTCTCAGAGCCAAAGTTCCACAGAGCCACAGGAAGCATCTCCCCACGGAGAACCCAAATTACAGTTTATTCCATGGCTCTTTGCACACACACACACACACACACACACACACACACACACACACACACACACACACACACACACATGCACACACACACACACACACACACACACACACACACACACACTCAAATGCCTGGCGTACCACTTTGCATAAGGTCAATATTGCTTGGGAATATGGTCACGGTTCACAGGGTTAGATGGTTTTTAAATTAATATTTAATTGTACAATTTGTCCAGCAAACAATCCGCTAACTGTTTTAATTAATGCGAACTATCCCACTGTGTGAGTTGTTACTTTTTATCTGTTTGTATATTATGAAATATCATGAAGAGATTATTATTTTCTATCCACCCTTCATATTATATTTCACACCAGAGTGTCATCTCTTGGGATAATGCTGTTTGAGCTGGCCTACTTCCTGGATGCCCTCCTGTCTATGTGTTTGCCGTGAGTATACGAGCTGTGATCTCTTGCAATCTGTAATGTAATACATCACATTACATTACATTATATTACTTTTCATCACATTCCATTACTATTAGGGGCCGATATTGTCATTGTTCTCCTTAGCATTCTTCGGGCTAAAAAGGTCCTGAACCACTGGACCCACAAACATGGTGGAGGTCTCGTTAGAGCTGGGACGTCACAGACATCTCGTGGTTCAAGTTTCATTCTTATGTATCCACATACGGAGCAGGAATTAGTGAAATTCGACCGGAGGTAGCCGAACATTCGAAAATATCTGATCTGATTGTGGAATGAGATGAGTTTGTGGAGCAAAACGCTTTGTGACATCATCATCTAACTCATTATAAATGTGCAGGTTGTGGCTACGAACGTCCATTCGCATCGCGCGAGGTGCGTGGTCTAGATTCCAACTCTCTGTAGTGCTTACAAACAACACGTGTGTAAACATCTGTCTTACATGCTTGACGTCGGCTGTTCCATTGACATTTTATCTCTTTGCTCTTTTAGTAAATGATGGCATTCTGTTCGCATCTAAAACCGTGTTAGATACGGCGTTGTGTCCCTCCTTACTTTGCAGGATTCAAAGAAGTCGTAACATACAAACTGTGCGAGTCCATGATGCGTTTCAGGTACTCGGAACGAATCGGAAAACTAGTACTTGGAAAATTAGAATTAATCACAGAAAGACGTCATCCGTTATTACATTGTATGTAATGTAACAACAAATCGTTGCAGAAATTTAAAATGATACTGTTTTTGTTTGATTTGCATGTAATGATTTGTTAGCTGTTACTGTACATAGTAGACTATAAAAGAAGCATAATGATAGAGCATAACCGGTGAATCGCAAAGCGTCACCTTGTAATGCTGTGTCTCATGCGTGGGACAGTATTGAAAACCGTTTTGGTTCCAAAATCCTGATTCCCCTCCCTCCTCCATAGCTGTCCTGCAGACTGTTGGCTGTTCGTACTGTGGGGGAAGATGGCGCGTATCGGAGGCTTCCAGAAGTTCCTCTACTACACCATTATGTCTCTAGTCTGCTTCCTGCACCCCGTGCTGGTTTGGCATGCTGTGATCCCAGGTACAATGACTCTGCCAGGTACACACCCCAGAAACACTGATCGACTGTAGGTTTTTGATTCAATTTTGTCATCGATTCAAAGTTTTTCGTTTGTAGGGACCATGCTCCTGGTGACCGCCTTATTTAACTTCATCCTAAGTAAGAAAGGCCAAGCTGAGTCTCCGGAGGGCCCCCATGAGAACCACAGTGACCAAGGCCTGACTGCGGGGAGTGTGATGGATAGAGGCGGCCCAGGAACCTCCTTCCTCTCTTTCCTGCCCCTGGGGAAAGGTACGGCCAGGGCGGCTCTGAGCGCAGCTCTGTTGAAGAGGGACGGAGAGAGGAGCGGATGGAGAGAGCTGAGGCAGGTCTGTTTCTCAGATAGAAGGGATCCGGTGGAGAGAGAGATGGAGGAGATGGAGCTGTGCAGTGAGCCGGAGACCACCTCAGACACTGATCCGATGATCACCAACTGACCGGCTGCGCCCTCTGGGCTGAGGCCAAACGCCCAAAAGACTTGTAGTCATTGCTGGTCGAGTCTCTTCAGATCAGTATACAGTATGGGTGGCCAATGGTCTTTAAAAAGTCTTACAAAGTCGTATTTGTTTGCTTCTCATAAAAACGAAATTGTCAAACAAAGTTGTAAAAAGATGTTAAAAAAAAAAAGGATGTTGGCATTGCTGGTCCTTCTGGAAAATAGCCCAACAATATACATTTGATGAAGTATGAAGCATTTGTTGCTGTTTACCACTTAAAAATTATAGTGGATCAAAGCAAATACATTTTTAGAGGCAACACATTGCAGCCATTGGGTCATTAGTGCATTTGCATCCTTTGCTCCCAAATGAATAATTTCAGAGAAGTAGAACAGACACATGTGAATGGATGCTCTTTGGATTTGTCTCCTTTTGTTCAAATGGCAGAATATATTGAATGCCAGACATTAAAAGCAGAGAGTCCAATCCACTCACATAAAACATACATAATTCATGAGATAATAAATCAGATAAACATTTCGCTTTGGAACATCATCTGTGCAAATGCTGCACAGGGACCCAACTGCACATTAACTGATCTATGAAATGTCCTTCTTCTTTATTTTAGCTTGTATCACTTTTTTCTGGCTGCTTGTGTTGTGTTTGCTGAATCTGCAGCTGTTGTGTTGTTGTGTGCGTGTTTGTAAAATGACCATGGTAACCAAGCACTGGTGGGTTGGGGGGGGGGGGGGGGGTGGTTCTGCTGTGGTCATGACACAATTCTCATTGTATCGTCACTACAGTATGCATGCACTATGATAGATAGATAAATAGATAGATAGATAGATAGATAGACAGACAGACAGACAGACCGACAGACAGACAGACAGATAGACAGATAGACAGATAGATAGATAGATAGATAGATAGATAGATAGATAGATAGATAGATAGATAGATAGATAGATAGATAGATAGATAGATAGATAGATAGATAGATAGATAGATAGATAGATAGATAGATAGATAGATAGATAGATAGAATGCATTAATAGCATATCACACTTTAATTACATTAGTGCAGGATCATTAAGGTGTTACATTTTTACATTAAATAAAGAACTGTTTATGTTCCAGTTGTTTTCTTATTGTTTCACACCAAAAAAAACAACTCTTTATAGACCCAGTCTTTATATTTTTGGAGTGTAAAGCAGTGCAGCGATATTGTTGTTTTGTTGTCCGAGGAGACCCTGTCGCATGAAAGAAAAACAAAGAGGTTTTGAGAGACCCACTCTTCACATGTGTGTGTGTGTATGTGCGCGTGCGTGCGCAACATAAGATACATGTCAGTGTATAAGCAGAAGATGCCTCACAGCAAGAAGGTCCTGGGCTCGATTCCCGCCTGGGGCGCTGTTGGCACCGTGCTCCGGCGGGTTATCTCCCAAATAGGAGCCTTTCTGTGTGGAGTTTGCATGTTCTCCCCGTGCTCACATGGGGTTTCCTCCACCTCACGTCAGTAAGGACCCCCACCAAAAACATGCACCCATCATTGTCTGACCAGCAATGGACATGTATCACCTGGTCCCCGGGCGCGTCCACGTATGCTGCTCACTGCTCCTGGCTGTGCGGTCAAAAGCAGAGAATCCATTTCACCGGCCACCATCAAAGCATGTGCATGTGTGTGTGTGTGCAAGCATGTGTTATAGTGTGGTGTGTTGCGTGATGAATAAAGACTGTTTCTTCTTTCTTCTTCTTCTTAAGAATTGCCAAAATAGGACATAGGAGAATACGAATCAGAATCTGTTTATATGGCCAAGGACATTTTCATGTATGAGGAACTGGACTTGGTATGGATCGGTGCTTTGGTCTACAGTCAGACACACAGTTCTAAATAATGACACACTCCTTCATCGTTCTGAACCTGATTTAGTGTTTGCAAAGCCATAACATGTGAATCCAGTCAGGGGGGATAAAATCCACTCCTGAAGAAAACAATGTCTCTTTGTTCAGCGGCCCCCGAGGGGCTGTTTGTCGGCCCCTAAACCTGAGGCCACATTGCCCAATTCTCCATCACACCCGGCAAGTGTCGTCGACCAAGTACAGTTACAGTATAACGGAGTATGACCCTGTAAATAAACCAGAAGACAAGCTGTTTTTTCAAAGGGAATCCAAATGGTAACAAATAAATAGGTGGACATTTTGTGTTCTGAGAGCGGAGGAAGATTTGGTTATTATTTCCGAGCATCTTACTATTGTTTTTATTTTTTATTTTTTTTATGAACAAACATGTTTTTTGTTTATTATTTGTCATTAATGTGTCCGTCAAGGAAGTTATTTTGCAGTGGGGGGGCTTCCTCCAGCTCTGTTGTTGCCGCGATGATGTCGTTTCCGAGATGGAAGATCCCGGCCTGAAAACAGGAAGCGGAAGGCAAATCCTTAATACGTCATAAAAGACACTTCCTTTTTCAGACTTAACACACTAATCCGGGAAGGGAAAAACAAGGACAGTTCGGTCTACCTGTTTCGGGAAACTGTCACACACTATTGAATTTGGAACAGTGAAGAACACTTCATTAGACGTGTCCTCGTTTATAAGCAGAAGAATTGCCCAAATAGGACATTGGAGAATACGAATCAGAATCTGTTTATTTGGCCAAGGTCATGTATGAGGAACTGGACTTGGTATGGACCGGTGCTTTGGTCTACAGTCAGACACACGGACAAGTAACATTTGGGGGAAAAGAAAAACCTTACAATCCAAAAAAACAGCTAAAAATTAATTATATAAAATATACAGAACACACATGTTCGTTTTGCACTAGATCAATTAAAAGGGTTTTGTGAGGGGTTAATTGCAGCATTGTTAGAACTGAGTGCAATTATAAATATAGTATTTTTCTTTACATTTGTAAAAGTATATTTACAATAAACATGACATTACATAATTTAGCAGATGCTTTTGTCCAAAGCGAAGTGACAATAAGTGCATGTTGTCGGTAGTATCACACCAACTGTATCACAGTTAAACCTTCTCTAGGAATAAGTGGCATGAGTAGAGGGAAAGAGTGTAAGTGGGTCCAGGTGTAGTCTAAACAAATGGGTCTATTGATATGAAAAATACACATAAATAATAATGAAAAAACAAATACAATTAAATTATAGAGATACAATGATATATATATATATATATATATATATATTAGAAATACAATGATTGGTTGTGGAGTTTTGAGGGACAAATCTATGCCTAACATAATGCACTCTTCTCTAATTGGCTGAGCTCTATCAGCACGACTCTCTATTGGTCCCTTCCGGTGTCATTCAATCCCACCTCGTCTCCTCCGGTAGAATACCGCAGGGTCTTGAGGTGGGAAGCGTGGGAGATAAGACGGCGGAGAGCGAGGTTGATTTGTACAAGACGAGGGGACGCACCGGGCTATGGTAAGATATTTCAAATGATTTAAATGACGCTGTAGTATTTTAACCCTTGTACCAGTCGTACCGTTTGCCTGTGACTGTGCGCTTTTGAAAACGGGACACAAATGATGCGTCGGGGAACGCACGTAAATAAAATAGAACCTGGAGTCAGTCCAGACACTTATTTTCATAAAGGAAGAATCCATCGTTAAATGAGCTCGAAAAACTGTTTTCCCCAGCGGTCGTGTCATTAAGCAGCTTGTTTTACAGCTTTAAGCATGTTTTTATTTGTCCATCACATTTGTCCAACGTCATGGATTCCGTTCGCAGAGTAAACGCTGTAATTGGGTGAAACTCGATCGGATCAATTAGGAGGAGGAGTTGAGGACCTTTGTCCAGGAGAGAATAGGAGGGGAGGAGGAGGGAGAAAAGGGGGGTGGGAGGAGGGGAGCAGGGAGGAGGAAAGGAAAGGAGTGGAAGAGGTGGTTAAAGGAGGAGAATGTAAAGAAGGAGGGGGGACGAGGAAAGGAAATTAGTTGAGGAGGTGGATGGAGGAGAAGAGTGTAGAGGAGTCTGGACGAGGGAGGGAAAGGAATGGAGAGAGGTTAGAGGAGGAGAGGGACGAGGAAAGGAGCGGAGGAGGTAGTTGGAGGAGAAGAGTAGAGGGGGAAGAGGGACGAGAAACGGAAAGGAGTGGAGGGGGTGGTTAGAGGAGAAGAGTGTAAAGAAGGAGGAGAGGAGGAAAGGAGCAGAGGAGGTGGTTGGAGTCTTTTTTTTTTCTAAGGAAAAAGGCAAACAGCAAGCACGGCCATCGTTCATGCTCTGGAGAAAAGTTCATGCTGGTCACAACATAAACTTTAATAAGATGTGAATTTGTGGTCGACCGATTAATCGGTCTGTCGATTAATTGTGCCGATATTTCCACATTTCGAGATAATTGGCATCAGCAAATGCATTACGCCCACAAGGTCGATAATAAACAAAATGTCTGCAGACTAGCGTTGTCATAAATATCTATTTCTTTATACATATCGATTTTGAATATTTTAAAGTGTTTCAATACTCATTTTCCGTACTATCAATATACTGGTTCCAGCTGCACTTCCTCTCTCTCTCCTCTCACTGACATACATACACCACTGCAGTGCCCACATAGCCCCGCCTCCTCTCACTCACTGCTACTCATTAAGGATGGCAAGTGCAGAGCCTTGCCACCGGTTTTGAAAGAAAACAGCATGAGTGCTGTTTTGAAATACTTCGCATTTGACGCAAAACGTAAACTTAACTCAGACAATTGGAATGGAGTTTTTTTCCTCCTCCCGAAAGCACTGTGCCGTGCATGCATTGCCGTTTTCCTGTGCTTTTATTTTAGATATATTTATTTTTGTGTGTTTTCTAACTTTTATGAAACACATTTTTTAAACACAGCTGTGTTGAGGGACTGTCCCGTTCCGTCCCGTTCCAAAAGAAACCCCTGTATTCCCCCACTGTCCCATGCCGTGTCACACTGTCTTCCCTGTGGCTTTCCGTTGCTATGGGACATAATTTTGTCAAAACTGGATTGTTTTGGGGTAAATACTTTACTTATAAATAATAAATCCTGGGGAGGCTCTCTATTTCCTGAACAGACTTTAATACAACATTTATAAATTATTATTATTTTATTATTATTATTATTATTATTATTATTATTATTATTATTATTATTATTATTATTATTATTATTAATAATAATAATAATAATAATACTCATAATAATAATAATAATATGCAGCTTATTATTCAATTTGTTATTGTTTATAATTATTTATTTATTATTCACAGTGGGGGTGGTAGCTCAGGCGGTAGAGCTGGTGGTGTAGTCATCTAAAGGTTGCTGGTTCGATCCCAGGCTCCTCCTGCTAGCATGCTATAGTGTCCTTGAGCAAGACACCTAGCTCCTGATGGCTGCGTCCGTCGGTGATTGAACAATTGTAAGTCGCTTTGGATAAAAGCGTCTGCTAAATGACGTAAATGTAATTTTTCATTCATAAGGGTTCTTTTTACAAAGTTTAGTTTTTGACTACCTGTGAACATTTATTAAGTTGATACAGTTTTTATTTAAAATAAGTGCACTGCAGAGACAATGCAGACAATAACATTAGTGTTAAAAAATGTTCATTTAACTTCAGCAATTTTGTGTCTCATTTATTATTATTAAACTGTTGTATTTTATCAGATGCGAAAAATAAACAACAACATGATATCGGCGTTCATTCATATATCAACCATCGGCCACCCTGCTCTATAAATATAGTGCAAAAAGTACGGCGCACTTTGCAACACAAACTACCTCAAAGGACTCTCACAAACATATGTGTGATAACCCTCTGTGATGGTGCAACATGTCAGTTGTGTGTAAATGCCAAAAATAATCGATAGAAAAGATAATTTCCGTATTCTAAGTGTTCTTCTTTGCTGCTCGCATTGTTCCCGCTGCTCCCTTAACCAGATGCTCGCTGCTGCAAATAGTGGTTGGAAGATATTTGTCCCAATTTGAATGTGTTGTCCCAATTTTAATGTGTATATTGTCCCAATTTTTAATGTGTTGATGCATGGCATCGCCCAGGTAAAGGTCGAAAGTTCAGATAGTTGTCACAAACAAAAAAGATATTTTGCGGGTGTGGAAAAAGTACGAAAAAAAATCACAAATATGTTTGAGAGTCCTTCAAGTTAGTTTTTGACTATTTGGGTTTGAGTACCACTTTCTGATCGATACTGTGTGTTTAGTTTTCATGCATGGATTTGAAGAGAAGCCTACAAATAAACCCGTAGCAAGAAAACCACTGTGCTTCGGGGGAATTATAATAACAGTGACCGACTGGAATCCTTTAATTCATTGAATATTTAAAGTGCCATTATGATGCATGAGCTGACCAGTCTGACCAATAGCATTATAACTACATTTTCAGCACTTTATCTTTGTAGCCTAATTCATGACTTCATGAACTTCATGATGATATAAATACTATATACAGTACTGTGCATTGTTAGCTCTATCTCTGCTGTTGGCCTCAGTGCCAAAATCCCTAAATTTAGACTGACCGTGTGAAACATGCCTTACTTTGTGTATTTAGTTAAACGTATTTAATTGTGCAGCCACTAGATGGAAGCACTGCATCAACGCTTGCATTGGTGTTGTGGCACAGTACACAACTTATTACAGTACTTTGTGACGTCATGAAAATAAACATTTGTAGTGCTTTTAATTTATATTTCACAGAATTATTTTTCTTTAAGCCATGAATAGCAACACACAGGTCTTTGGGAGAAACACTTTGTCCCAGGTGGTGCCAACAACCTTCCATTTCCAGACAACCTGCTTTACCCTCAGAGTGCCACCCCAGTGCCATCAGCTGATCATCCTCTAGATGTATAAGATAGACAGACAGACAGATAGACAGATACATACATACATACTGTAGATAGATTGATAGATAGACGGACAAACAGACAGACAGATAGATGGATAGATAGACAGACAGATAGATAGACAGACAGACAGACAGACAGACAGACAGACAGACAGATAGATAGATAGATAGATAGATAGATAGATGTCCCAGCATTAACACAATTGGAAAAATAATAATAAAGCAATAAAACAATAACATACAAAATATGAAAAAATAAAATGGCAATATATGGACATTTTAGAAAATATGCACTAAACCTAAGAATTAACTGTAACCAATAAAATAAAAATCTGCCAATATACACTAAACATAATGATAAATAACATGTATAACCTAAAAATAAAAGAAAAAAAAGAAAAGATACGAATGAAAAATGCCTGAAAATAAAAGATCATGTCCTAAAATGAAATTTACAGACATACATATATATAACTTCTGAAATAAAAGAAAGGTGAATGTGCTATAAACCAATAAAACAATAAGCCTATACACTAAAACCAAACATTCACAGAAAACATACCACTGTATTAAAATGCTGGTGGTTGTGCAAATGTTTTATTTTATTTATATGGGGAAAAAGATAAATAAAAAAAATAATAATAATACAATAAACCTCACAGTTGTAACTGTGCACAATAAAATATGGCAGGATAATGGAAAATAAACCTGAAGCAGCATAAAACTGAATGATTTACATCACATTACATTATGTCAGTTTTCAGACACTTTTGTCCAAAGTGAGAAAAGTAAATTTTGTTGTAAATAGTAGTGAAACCAACTGAACCAAATGCTAAACCTTCTATAGGAATAAGTAGCATTAGTGGAGTGAGAGACATTTATTTTAAAGCAGTAAAAAAAAAAACAACAGTAATTTATGTTTAAAAACAGCATTGCAACCAGGGGGATTTTGCTCGGTAGTTTACTATTACTTTTCATTTTGCATTGCACAACCACTCCTTCATATACGACCAGTGACTGAAGGGCCTAACAGCGGGGAATCGAAAGTCCAAATCCAAAGTTGTGCACCTTTTCCTGGGAACAAAGACATTTTTGAAAAAAAGGCGTGTGTGCGTGTGATCAAATATCCAATAGGATACTTCCTTGTCACATGATTTACAGAAAGCCTTGCTGGTTCAGTCAAGTGTATTTTCTTTCCAAAAGCTGCACCAACTGTCTCATTGAAGCCAAGACAATTTGTGTGTTTCCAATACATGTTTTGAAAGGGTTTTCAGGTTTCTACAGAAAATATTGTTTGGTGACATGGTCCACAGAGAGAGGACTGGTGAACAACAACATACCGTTGAAAGAACTAATCAAGAAATAAAAATAAAAATAAAGTAAAACTAAGTAATAGAAATAAAATGCGAAGAGAAAACAAGGAAAAAAATGTACACATGTTTATACACCATGTTGATACATAGTATTGCCTGCTTTTTTACTCTATAAAATCAATAAAAAAATCAATGTATTTAATATATAAAAATGCCTATAAATTAGTCTAATATTTGCCACAATAATAGCTTTAAAAATAATTAAAAAATATATGTATGTATTTATTCATTCATTCTTTTACGTATTTATTTATTTATATATTTGTTTGTTTGTTAATTTATTTTTACTTTCAACAATTCAGAACCTGATTGGCTAATAACAGGGAAGTTACATTGAAACAACACAGACATGAATGCAGCCATTCTCAAACTTGGGGTCACGGTCTCACGTGGGGTCCCTTGATATGCACACAGGGTCACGGGACATTTCTAAGACCAATATTTTGATATTTGATTGATATATTGTTAATTAAAAAAAGTAGTTAATAGGTTTGAATGATATAATGCATTTGGAGCTCCCTCCATGCTCCATGATTTAATAAAAGTAGCGCCTGTGATACTCACATTAAATACACATGAATTTTTGTCCTGATAAGCAAAATGGAACAGTAATGTCACTTTTTAAAGAATAACAAAAAATATTCTTATTCATCCTCAATCTCTTTCCTTAAAGGCCTAAATGTGAATTATAACCCACACAGAAAAATGTTGTGTGATAGGACCTAAAAACAGGGTCATGGGCCAAAAGGAGTTTGAGAATCTGTGCGTTAATGACAATTGAAACACAATGAAAATCTGATTTGGTGAAAACAGCTCAGAGCGTGCAATTATGTGGTGGAAGCAGTTCCCAGAATTCAGTGATTTTACCTTAAAACATCCCCACTAAAACAGCGTTATACTGCTGAAACTGGCTTCAACTCATTTGAAAGGAATTCGGTGGCCTGACTGATTTTGTAGGTCAGTGGGTTGGATCCCTGTAGATCCCAAACCTCAAAACCCATAGATGATAGATATATATACGGTAGCTCTGAGTCCTCTCCAGTTGTTTAATATCGTATCAGGCTAATAAGGGCTCATACAACATGACTTTTCATTTAAACTGAAATACAACAGATATTTGTGTCACATTAGGTCTTGGGGTTTGAAGGTTTTCTTTTCTGTGCTCGTGCTCAGTGACGCTCTGTAGCTGATTAACTTGAAAAAGGTTGTTGTTTTCATTCACTTGCACAAGAGGAGATAGAAGTGTGGGGTTTTTTTTAAACAAACAACACAAATAGGCATATATACCCCTGTTTGAAAAGATTTATTACAAAACGACAAGATGCAAAAATATGTAAAAATTGGGATATAAAAAATAAATTACTCAATGCTTTTCACAATCAACCAACCTTTCGACAGTAAGGGGGTAACTCTTAACTGTTGTAACTGTTTCTATGAGCATAGAACAAAAAAATCCACAACTTAGTGTATAGCAACAATTACCACAAAATATAAGCCTCAAGGGCTTAGGTTTGGACACAATCTCATCAATAAGAAAAAAGGTAAAACGGTGCTGATCTGCATTCCAACCCACAGTCGAAGAAGCCTGAGATGTCCACCGTTCAGGTAAAGTGAAGCATTAAGTGTCCTGAGCCCTGCGGCAGGCAGTCCATACCGTGGAAGGGTTCGCGGTCCAACGTCCCTAAACGGCGCCCGAGGGCGTGCTCCTGATGTTGTGAGCTCTGCTCCTCTTCCCGGACCGCTGCCGGGAAGACCTCCTCCGCCTCAGACACTGCTTCACATCCCCATTCAGTCTCGTGACCCTATTGAACACACACACAAACGCACCCCATTTAGCACGGGACCACCAGACTAAATGATGACTCCATGTAACCCTCCAGCTCTACCTTCCACCTACAAACGCTGAAATAAATTGATAGAAATTATCATTAAATGAGCTTGTATTGTCTCTAAACATGAAAACAGCTTGTATTGGAACCTGTTTTATTGTTTACAGTGAAAAACAATTGTAGAATCCCCTTAAACTAGACTTCTGAAGATTAAAAAAAACACGGCTTCCAACAGGTCTATAGCAATATTACACACTGATGTACAATAGAGTGCCATTGTCCAAGCAAAGTGCGAGGTTAATTCGCCTCTCACCTGTTGAGGCAGCGAATCAGATGTTTCCCCATCGGAGCCATTGGGTTGAGACACACCTTTGCATTGTTCCGTTTCAGTGTCACTCTGAAATATGTGTGAATTCATACGATTAGTTATGACAGAGATTATAGAAGGTGGCAAACTCAACAGTTTGTCTACTAGGAGCTTTGGTGTGTGTGTTACTCACATGACTGTGTCCTGATCACAGTTTGGGCCTTTGGGGTACACTTTGAGGCCCTTCACTTGACCTCTGACCTTACTCTGAGTCTCTGGGCACAGGCATCGTTGCCCGGGGATGAACGTTCCGCTGGAGCCTCCCACTGCCCAGACACAGATCAATGAAGCTCAGTCGGGTTCACAGATTATGGGGGTGGGGGGGGGGGTTCGTCTAACAGCTAATTCAGTCCGATAGCTCAAGAAGCGTAGAAATTACATGATTTTAAATTCACAAGATTGAGGTATTTTGGTTTAATTTGAGGGAGAATCCTAAATTAAAATATGAGTTGCATCAACAGCAAACAAGAGATGGATGGACGGACGGACGGATGGACAGACAGATCAGTTAGACAGATAGATCAGACAGATAGCTAGATAGACAGATAGACAGGCCGACAGATCAGATAGGCAGCTAGATCAGATAGACAGATAGATCAGATAGACGGATAGTTATATTGATTGATAGATAGACAAATAGATAGATAGATAGACAGAACAGGCAGACAGATAGATGGATAGATAGATGCTCACCAGTGATCAGCACACAGCAGATGCTCAGCATGATGTGTAGAAATCCCTTCATCCTGCAGCTGAGCATCGACACTGAGCTCCAACTTTTCCGCAGTGCTTCTTTATGCACATGCTCCTCCCACACACACACACACACACACACACACACACACACACACACACACAGAGCCGGGCTTTCCAGAGAGCCAGGAAATCCCCCCCAGCCACTTTCCATTTTCAGGTCAGGCTGCATGGTAGCAGTGAAGCGTTGAGGTACCTCCAGGGATCTTTATCTGGAGTGGTGGGCAAACAAAGGTGCTGACGCCTCGAGGGACAAATCACTTTGCATTGTTTCTCTATTCATTTCCACTTCTCTGCATCCATTTTATAAGTGACAGGGTCTAATTTGTCTCCCAATTAGACCTTGTAAATCCTTTATCTGCACTGTGTACTTCCTTTGCAATTGTACTATGGTATTGTTTTTAGTTTTATCATTTAGACATGGGTTTATTAAAAGCAATTTGGAACAGTTTGGTCCATAACTCATCGTTCCCACGGAGCCGTTCAAGGCCCTACGTGCTTTGTCTTGACATGCAGCCGTCCACTTATTTTTGTCGCTTTGCAGCAACAAGGACATGTGACTTCTCCTAATCCCCAGTGCGGCTTGTTCCATATTGGTTTTCATAACCAAACTGGTCTTTATTATTTTTGTGGATTAAAGTTTGAAGTCTTGAGTTGTAATTTGCAAAATGGGAGAGCTTGTAGAAGAGGATGTGGGAACCTGTAGAACAAAGAACTGAGCTTGTGTATTGAATCTGAACTTGTACTTCCATAAATGATTTACACAACTGTTCTGAATTTGAAGTGACAAAAAAAATTTTTTTTCACAAATGTGGAATTCTGATATTTGGATGAATATACTTCACTTTTGCAATAGTTCTTGCGATAAATGTTTTGCAAAACAAACTTTTAGCTGTGGAAGTGAGAGAGTGGGCGGTGGTGAACCAATCAGAAATCAGAAGACGAAGCGTTCTTATAATCTGATGTCCTCCATGACTGCGAGGTAAGGCCGAACATCTCTTCCAAAAGCTTTGTTTTGGTAGATTAGTACTTAAGTAAGAAGTAAATAAAGGCATGTCACCAAAACCTCCCATTCCTTATAACGAGTGGTAACAAAATGGGAGTGAATGCATGTATGGCCTGCGTTTATTTACTCTTTAACCACAGTGCTAATCTACCAAAAACAAAGCATTTGGAAGAAACTTCCCTTGGCTTGATGTCCTTCACAGACATCACACAGACAGCAGAAAGAGCTGGCAAAAATGAGAGGCAAATGATTTGACCCCCTTTGCGAATTCAGTTAAATCGCAGTTCCCCCTCCCCCCCCCCACACACACACACACACACACTCTGATTATCACTGCTTGGGGACCGTCATGAATGTGCATCCTTTACTCTCCTCTACCCTCCAGCTCCGCTCTCAGCAGGATGAGTGAGGCTCAGACCTACGTGAAGCTCAGCCAAAACAAGCTCATCCCAAAGTAAGTCCACGTGCCCTCATCAGTCCCCAGTCACCCCACGCATCATCTTACTATGGAGCTTACTGATCATGGCCTGTCCCGTGTCCTCCTGTCAGGTCCGACATCTTGTCGCTGCTCAGAACCTACAACTTTTACCACAAGGGGAAGAACTTCCAGCTGAGAAGCCGAGAGGTAAGCCTGGCCCGGGCGGGGGGTGAGCGGTGTGTGTGCGATCCGCGGGCGGCTTGAACGTTATTGTGTTCACAGCGGGGGGGCCGACATCACTGTCAACCCTTTCACACATGGAAGTTCTCTAACCAGTCCAACCGCTCCCGTTCCACGCAAAAACAGACTGGGGGGGGCTCCAATTCCAGATTGGATCCACATGCGGAGGATTCTGATTTGTTTTCCCAAGTTGCTGAGCGGTCACAAGTACAGACAGCTACAGAAAGCCCCTTCGCCACCAAGTTGACGGGGGAGAAGAGTAGAGAGTCCACATTCCAGCGATGTGTAGTTGCTGCTGAACAAAGCAGTTCCACGCAAGCGATGGCGTTTAGCTGTGCGCAGTAGTCAGGTTATTTTTCTGTTCATTATTCTATGGGTTTTGTGGTCGGGAGTTTCCCCTTAAGACTTGGAGGTCACTGCTACCAAGGGTCCGCGTGCGTGTGTGTCTGTGTGTGTGTGTATGTGTGTGTGTGTGTGTGTGTGTGTGTGTGTGTGTGTGTGTGTGTGTGTGTGTAATCTTCTGCATATATTCTGCAGAATTAGGTCTGTGACTCTGTTGGGGATTTTCCAGGAATGACACAATCTAGTGCTACTGCCCAGAGGGACTGGAAAGAATATGGCACCCGGCTATCCACACATACACACACACACACACACACACAAACACAGAAAGAAGAAACTACACTCTGGCGTATCAAAGGTCCAGAAAGCTGAAAGCATCCACCCTAGCTAAACATAATATTACATCAGTTGCAATGAAAAGGGACTTGGTTTGATCACAAAGAATTTAAAGAATTTGTTTTTTTTTTCTGTGATATGCAGCAATGGAAACTTTCTCTTTTAGTTCAGTAAAAATAGAAGTACCTGGTATCAAGAAACCTGATGTGGTTAGAACAAAGAAAGTCCTCCCTTCAGCATTGTACTCCAGTATAAGTTTGAAAGTACTTGACTTTTACACACTCTAGCATTGGAAGTAATAACACTCGTTCAACTTGTTCGACTTATATTTCATATTTCTGCCATGTATTTCATATTTCAATGCGATCACATTTCATCCATAACGTGTTAAACTACATTAAGACCAAAGTCTTGATACTTCAAAGAATCCCCCTATTTATGAAGGGATTGTGCTGCATGACTCATCCTTTCAGTGAGAGTAAATAAGAAGAAGAAGAAGAAGAATCTTTATTTGTCACATGTCACACCACACTACAATACATGCATATATATACACACACACATGCACATGCTTTTTGGAGGGTGGCCAGTGAAATGTGGCCTCTGCATTTCTCCCATCCTGGCTTGTCCTTCCTCCGGGGGGGCAGCCAGGAGCAGTGGGCAGCATTCGACGACCTGGTACCAAGTGTCCATTGCTGGTCGGACGATGGTGATGTGTGCATGTTTTTGGTGGGGGACCTTACTGATGTTAGATGGAGGAAACCCCACGTGAGGAAACCCCATGTGAGCATGGGAGAACATGCAAACTCCACACAGAAAGGCTCCTATTTGGGAGATACCCCGCCGGAGCACGGTGCCAACAGTACCCCAGGCGGGAATCGAACCCACCAATGCACTGCGCCACTGTGCCACTAACAGTACTAAATAGTACTTGCAGGTGTGATGCATTGATGTAGTGGAATTAAAAAGAGGATATTTATTTTTTTAAAGCATAAAGTCACCCAAAACTTCTAAAATGATGTACAAAATTAGAAAAAAACAGTACAGTACTTAGAGTAATAGCCCCTGGTGCTAACCTTCCTCTCACTGCCATGTAAATAGGCTTAGTAATTTTAGATTTAGTGATTAAAACTTTATTTTATTTTATTTATTGATTTTCTTTTTGCATTTTCATGCTTTTTAAAATTTTGATAGTGACAGTGTGGGGAGAAAAGGAAGAATGGGGACAGAGAGGATGACGTGCAGCAAATGACCGGGGTGCCTGAATTGAACCAGGGCCGCCGTTAGGACTCAGCTTTGTATATGGTACGCTCTACCTGGTGAGCCTAATTAAGTCACGGTAGCGTCCAGTTGTTCTGATAGTTCTTCCAAGACCGGTTGAATCAACATTTTGACCTGATCCAGATGTTATTTTATTGGAGGCTGATTCACTACTGACCTCAGGCATGAACCTCACATATTGACCTCAGACACAAGCCTGAAATATTTGTGTAGAGGCAGCATGCATGAGTTGCCCTGTAAGATCAGTAAACAAAGCTTATGTGGGCTGGACCTGATTGCATAGAGCACAGATGGCTTAATCACCTGTAATGAGTGTGTGTGTGTGTGTGTGTGTGTGCGCGCGCGCGCATGTGTGTGACTTTGTGTCATGAGAACCACAAAATCAGAATGAACCATTTGTTAGATGACATAAGCTGGAACAACTATAAAACAATATTTGAGTGATTATGTTCCTGGCTATTGTTGCCAATCAAATAACCCACATTCTAGAGAATACACATATTATTCACCACCCCACCAAAGTTTCTCGAGAATCGACCTTTACTTGACAAGTAACTCTGTAATGTCAGATGGCTACTAGTGGAATACTATAAACACTTCTGGCCACTTATCTCCCCATTATTCATCAGAATGGTAACAGAGATTAAGTCACCCTCCACCATGCCTCCGCACATGAATACCGCTCTCATTTCGGTTTTTGCTCAAACCCAATAAGGACCTAGCCCTCACCTCCAGTTATAGACCCATAAACCTTATTAATTGCGACCTTCATAATTCACCCATCAAACTGTCTTTGTCAAAGGCAGACTCTCATCCAGCAATATGCATTGTTTATTCAGTCTGATCAGCATATCACAAAGGAACAACTCAAATTCTGTTATTGCTTCTTTAGATGCTGAATAAGCATTTGACAGAGTTAATTGGACATATCTCTTTTCAATCCTCAACAAATTTGCCTTTGCAGAGTTACTCATTCAATGGATCAGAATCCTCTACAACTCCCCATCTGCTTCTGTCATCACCAATGGTTATACTTCACAGCCTTTCACTCTACAACAAGACAAGGATGTCTGCTCTCCCCTTTACTATTCACCATCTTTATTGAACCCCTTGTGGCGGCCATCTGTCAAACAATAATATCATTGTCATATAAACAGGAAACTCTGTTCACAAAATCAGTTTGTATGCAGACGATATGTTATTGTACACATGGAACCCAATATCATCCCTACCTAGGTGTTCAATCTTATATCTAAATTCTCAGGGATCTCAGACTATTCAATGAACTAAAACCACAGTCTTACCACTCAGTGGCAAGGACTGCAATGCTGCAACTCAGAAACTTCCTTTAACCATCACAACGGGCAATATTAGATACCTTGGTATCGATATCTCCACCAATCTGTCATATTTGTTTACCCTTAATTTTACTCCATTGCTCAAATCCACTGAAGAATACCTCATTCGCCAACCTACCCATCTCACTAAATGGTAGGATAGCAGCAGTGAAAATAAACTATGTATTTTCAATGACCCCAGTGCAACCTTGGTACATTGGTTAAATACTCTAGACTCAATAGTGAATACATTTGATTGGAAATACAAGAAACAGAGAATTAAACTAGCAGCACTACAGAAAAACAAAGACTGTGGAGGTAGCAGCAGCCCCAAACTTTAGATGCTACTATCTAGCAAACCATCTTCAATTCATAATGAAATGATTACAACCAGAGCAACAATTGGCCCATGGGTGGTGAGACATTGAACAAACAGAATGTCAGGAGTTATCATTATCTGATCTACCATTCCTTACTGAATCAATAAGGAAGCATAATTGCTTTTAAAACCCATTTATTGCAACAACTCTGTCAGTCTGGTGAAAATCCCTCAAACTCAGTGGTGACACCCTCCCCAAACAAATACACGCCAATCTGGCACAAGCCAGATTTTCTGGTTAAATACAGACCAATAATCTTTAGCTCTTGGAAAAGACAAGAAAATACTCATCTGGAACACATTTTTGAAAGCAATTTGCTTATATCCAACCCAACCTTAACCAAAAGGTATAATATCAGTGGCCACGGCTTCATTCAATTACAGCAATCGCTAAAAGTTAAAATCAAATTGACAAACAAAATCCTACTACCACCTGAAATGATTGAACATCTCACTCAGTGAGACGCGGTCACTTGAAAAACCCCTTTCCCAGAATATACAAACTTTTATTAAAAACAGATGATACTTTATCTTTACCTACAATGGAATGGGAAAGAGACCTTGCTGTTCCCACCGATAGCAACCTGTGGAAGCTTATTTGCAACACCTTTTCTATTACCCGCAACTCCAAAATGCAACTCATCCAATCAAAGATTCTGCACAGAGCTCATATCATGGAACACAAAATGTTCCAAATGGGTTTTGTGGATGAAGACATTGGCTCTCACTGTTCCTCTCATACCAGAGATGACTACTTTCATGCCTTCTGGCTCCGCCCCCCTATCCTACCATTCTGAACCAACATCACCAAGAAGCTATCAACCCTTCTGGGACGCAGCATTCCAGTCTCCCCGACTATATGTCTTCTCGGTGTCAAGACCGGAGCTAGGATGGACCCAAACGCACGACACAGAGAGACGGGAGGCAGACGAAGGATGTCTATTAGCCCACACGGTGGAGATGGCTGTAGGGATGATGATGACCGGGAGGAGGGGTCCAGGATCCGGGTGGAGAGATGGGGAACCGTGCTGGATGGAGAGGGACGGACAACCTTGGTCGATGAGCGGAGACAAGCAGGTTAACCGGGCTGGCTGGAGAGGGACGGACAGGGTTGACGAGAGGAGACAAGCAGGTAAGGGGAAGACAAAACAATCAGACATAAGCTAGGGACTTGAACAAGTGCTAGGCGCTAGGAACTAGGCCAGTAGCAGTACAACTCGAGTAAGCTAGTTGACGGCCTGGCAATGAGTGACTGGGGAGCTGTCGAATAAATACTGTGTGAGTGATGAAGGTAATTGATCCCAGGTGTGTGAAATTGGCTCAAGGAGGGAGCTGCAGACTGGGCAAGAGCGGCCTCTAGTGGCGCTGGGAGGCCGTGGGCCTAACACTCGGTGATCTCTCTTTAGTCGACCCACCACTTAAACACCACCAACCCATTTTGATCGCCTTAACAATTGCCAAGAAATAATATTACTAAATTGGAAAAACAGAGATAATCTCACCACCTTTCAATGGTTACAGTTATTAATAGAATACATCTCAAAAAAAACCAAAAAAAACTATTGGCAATATCCAAAAACAATATTGATTCATTTTATGAAATATGGGCTACTTCTATCACTAACATAACTCCATAATTGTCTCCTGTCGTCCGCATGGTCGCTCCCCGGCCTGCTGCGCCCCTGCATCGATCCATTCGCGCTTCGCCTATGTCTCCCAGTGCCAAAACTCATACTCAGTACATACACCACACAATAGGACTAGGGCTTGCAGGATGGGTGGGGTGCAAGCTATGTGGTTGGGGAGGCGGCAGGCGGCTGCCATCTTGCCTGTCATGCTTATGCCCCACAGGGGCAGCACTGGGGTTTTCCGGGGTTGCTGGCGGGTCGGTGTTGGGGGCATGGTTGGCCGAGTGGGCCCCCCGCTGGCTGGGCTGGAGTCCTGGCAGCTTGTGCCCGGTTGGGGTGTGGGGGGCGACTGTCGGCCTTTTGCTCCCGCTGTGCGGCTTTTCTGCGGCGGGTGCCCCAGGTGCCGGGGGTAGTGGAGGGCCCATATATCTGGCGGCCTGCTAGCATCGGCGGGGGTGGGGGAATAACATCCAGGTGCCCCGTGCTGAGCACACTCTGCTACGTGGATGGGCACTCGGCACTCACGGCCCGGATGGGGTGTCTGGTTGGCTGCGGTGGGGCGGGCCTCACCCTTGTGTGGGGCGTGGGTGAGCATGGGGGTCCCGCTGGCTCACCTGCAAGGCGGCGGTTCAGACGGGGTCTCGGTGTATAGCACGGGGCCTGGATCCAAGCCAGCAGTCTGTGCCGGCGGCTGCGTCTTGTGCCTGCACTTGGAGGTGGGTTGTAGGGGTGCAGCCCTGGGGCGCGGGGTCTCCCTGTGCTCACTGGAACTGGGTTATGGGTCTTCTGTGGCCGATGGGCGGGGTGCTCAGGGCTTTCCTGCAGCCGTACAAGGTGTCTACACGGCTGCGGAGCTCGGGCTTGGGGCCCTTTCAGCTGCTTGGAGGCGCCACGACAATACCGACCTTATACACCACAACCAATTGGGATAAGTCATGTACATTCACCGATGGACACCTTACACACACATACACATACAGGCGCTCCCATCACACACGCACGCACACACCACCACACCTGCTTCGAGTCCACACTAGCACCCTCCTCGTTGCATTCCTCTCCTTTCCTCCCTCATTTACTGCCAAAACTATGACAGGAAGAGGCCACGTGCCCAATTGTAGTTCTAGTTTTCCTGGACCTAATTAACTGTTTTTCAGTACATCTTGTCGTCCAATGTTTGTGGTTTCGTGTTAATGTTGTTTGGTTCTATGTTTATTTGTCTCACCCGTGGTGATTCTCCCCCTCTAGGAGTAGTGATCAGTTGTTTATAGACCCAAACATGACAAATAGTTCTCCAAAGAGGGGGGTTGGTGGTGGTTCTCCATAACCAAAAACTGTGTTCTTGTAATCCTACAGGTCATCCACAGGACAGAGTTATTGCAGCAGTTCTTGATGATTTAAGAATTAATAAAGAGTTGCATTGCAGGTTGAGAACTTGAACTCCACCTGGAGCCTAACTCTGTCCTAGATGCAATGGCATACAAATACTCTTTGTTGTATGCCCAGCATGCTGAACAACAGTGGTTTAACAAATGTCAGTGATGGATATCAATGATTCAATGTTATCAATGATTAACATGGTCAATGATTTATCCAAATACAGTTTGTATGACCCCAATAAAAGGTCTCATTAATGATAAGAATATAAAATATGATATTGGCTGTATTTTTTAGTGGTCTTTAGTGCCATCTTGGGGTCTCTTTAAAGGATTTCAAGTTCACAGAAATTACAGACGAAGTACCCATGCGTCCCCTGTGCTGCCATTATGACACTTATTTTGCATGATGAGACATTTTGAAGGTACCTTTTTTACTTCAGGTTCACAAAATTAGGAGCTTTACACCAGAGCCTGTGCTGCTTTCGGGAGCTCCGACAGTAGTGTCAAGCTTTATATAAAATATAGATAATGGTTTAGATAAAACATGGAAAACAAAAAGTGAACTCCACAAGTGTGGGGATGGTAGCTCAGGCGGTAGAGCTGGTGGTCTAGTAATCTAAAGGTTGCTGGTTCAATCCCAGGCTCCTCCTGCTAGCATGCTGTAGTGTCCTTGAGCAAGACACTTAACCCCTAATTGCTCCTGATGGCTGCGTCCATTGGCGTTTGAACAATTGTAAGTCGCTTTGGATAAAAGCGTCTGCTAAATGACTAAATGAAGTGTTCCAAATGAGGAACGCCGAGACCATCTGCAGTGGTGCAGACCACCACTAGAGGGCAGTAGAGTTCTATAGTCGGGTATGAATTAAAGAAAGTTTCAAGGAGAAACGCTTTCAAGGAGCACTTCTGCAGTGGCATGCCTAGTGCAGTACTAGGGGCCCACCGATGGGCCAGCCTTTGACTGGCGCGCCAGTGATGCGCTTCATACAGTGTGTTGTTTTGGATTTAGGCTATTTTGTTTTACTCCGTTTCTTATTGTACACAGCACCATGTGAAATGTACCGTGCGCATTGGACCCTCTACTGTATCAAGAAAACAAACCAAAATATTAACACAAAAGTTTTCATTGTTGTTTTTTATTAAAAATCTGAGAAATAAAATAAAAGCGATACAAGTAAAGACATAAATACAATCCCTGAGTACTTATTGCACAGAAATAAACATTTCTTCACTGTAGTTGTCTTTTTTTTAGCCTTGGAGTCCCGTTATCATACAACAGCATAGTCCTTTGTATTGTTTATGCCTTCATAAACAACCCGATCTGTATCGCTCCATTGCACCTGCTCCGGTTTTCCACATTCAACAAGTTTCCAAGCTTGTACACATCTGCGTGGATGTTTGTCCAAAGAGCCAGTCCACCGGGTCCCTCCCTTTGCACTCTCTCTCCATGACTGTCCTGAGAGAAAGCTCCACTGGGTTGTGCACGGAGAGGCAGCTGGTCCGTAGCGCACGGGGGGACCCGCGGGACAGCGAGGCCGGGACGGGGTGTTTCAGCTGCCCCTTGGAGAACAGCCGCAGCTTGGGCGACCTCTGGAGCCTGACAGGGCCGCAGCTGGCAGCCTCCATGGGCCGGGCCAGAGCCTGGATGCTGCTCATGTAGTCATCTAGAGACTGGGAGGAGGGCTGGGAGGACCGGGAGGACTGGGAGGAGGGGAGGTGCGCAGGTAAACTCTGTGAAGCGGAGTCCTCCAGCGCCTCGGCGATAGTGGGCAAAAGGGGCAGGGGCAGGAGTAGCCGTCTGCACTTCATCCTGCACAGCGGAAAAAGGAAAAATCTGAGTTAGGAAGAAGCCGTTAGTCCCCAATCCTCCTTATCTAAAGGCTTGTAAGCTGGTAGAAGGTAAACAGTGTACATCTGTAGTTACATTAAGTAGAGGCCATGTTCTGTGAGTTTGAAAAAAAATACTAATGAATAAATCAAATAAATCATTGGGAAGACTAGACAGCCACAACAATGACTGATGCTTTAACATTTTCAAGACAGATTTCAATTGAGATTTCAATTGCTCGTGGTGAAAGTTTAAAATATAAATAAAATGATATAAAAATGAAAACTAAATACAGACACTGATTATTAGGAATATGATGATGAAAAAAAAAGATCTTGACATGAAGGACTTTTCCAAAGCTCACAACTGAGTCATAAAAACATTTGTCAGAACCCTTGTATTGAAATATACCATTTGTGACACAAGCTCGCCAAAGCACTGGTCATATACAGTGAGTAATAGTTTTTGATAAATTTTATCAAAAACCTCAGTTTTACATATAAACTATACTCTCACCTTTGATGATGTCGCAGTTGGGCAGTCAGTTCGGTGTGTGGTGGAGAGACGTTAAATCCTGAGGCAGGGCGGTCGCTATGAATGGGTCCAGTGTTCGGCCGGGCTCTATATACCCGTCCGCTGCATTAGAGGGATAAGCACAAGCCCGAGGCGACTAAATATAGCCCTGCTGACCTTGCTGGATGTGTGTGTGTGTGTGTGTGTGTGTGTGTGCGTGCGTGCGTGCGTGCGTGCGTGCGTGCGTGCGTGCGTGCGTGCGTGCGTGCGTGCGTGCGTGCGTGCGTGCGTGCGTGTGTGTGTGTCCAGGAAACTCAGGAGTGGTGGGGTACCAAAGTTCAGTGGTGCAGCTGCTCTAATGTTTATATTTCAGAAACAATGAAGCCTTGAGAGCATTTACATAGACATTGTGTCACCTCAAGACCCACCCCCCCCCCTTTCTCTCTCTTTCTCCGATTTTCTCAGGCCTCCCAGGATTTCAACAGTTGCTATTTGTTTCCAAACACGTAATAACAAGTCCTTCGCAAGAAATAGATTCCTGTCGAACCAGAATGAACCTCTTCTTTTTATCACCAATTGTTGTAAACGGTTTCACGACTGTGACGTAACTATGAGATCAAAGAATACCAGATGATGTGAAGTAACAATCATCCACACAGAGCAAGCCAGCTTCCCTCAGATATTTAACACACACACGAGGGATAAAAGGTGAGGCAATAACAAGGCAGCGCGAATAATCTCTGTAAGCAGCCTGCACATGGCTTTAAGCTCTGAGTTAATCTTGTCACCTGCAATATCACAGCACAGGTGTGGTGTGTGTGTGTGTGTGTGTGTGTGTGTGTGTCGTGAGTTAGTGTCCACGTGAGGTTATTTTTTATATATTTATCAGAATTTGCCCAGAGATCTTAATGGCACTTAATCCATAGGACAAACTAGTCACTTTTTAAAAGTTACTCGTACTTAAATCTTACTTCCTAGTTTCTATTCAAACAGTTACTAGTAACCATTTAAGTGTAACTTGTCAAAATGTATTAGGTACTAATACTTATTTACTAGTAACTATTCCAATTGTAACAACACTTGCAATTTTACTAGTAACGATTTGGACAGTTTTATCATGAATCATATGGGGCTCCGTGTTTGAGATATCAAATATTTGCTCCGACTACAAGTATCTTTTCCCGTTGTTACTAGTATCTATTTCAATTTTACTAGTCACTATTAATTGAGTTCTAGTACTTATTTATTAGTGACTCGTGCCTTTTCTTGCTGTTACTTGTGACATTGTTTTGTTTTCTCTCAAACACAGGGGACCATAGGATTCAATGACAGAATTGTCCAAATCATTACTCGTAACAATTGGAATAGTTACTAGTATCTAATAAATAAGTACAGTACTAGTACCTTTAAACATTTTAACTGGTAAAACTGAAATAGTAACTAGTAACTGTTGGAATAGCAACTCTAAACTAAAATATAAGAACTTTAAAAAGTGACTAGTTTGTCCCATGGATTCAATGTTAAAACATCATGACATACCATGGGGGTCAATAAAGTGGATCTTCATGGATCGTCAGCACAAGGTGCCCGTTTTCTTTCGATTCATTCAAAAATCTGACTTTTAGTTTTGTTAATTTCCCACTTCCTGAACACACACTGTTGCAAACATTCCTTACCAATGGGTAGTGTAGCGCTTTTTTGGAAATTAAAATGCGTCAATGTGCGTACGTGACCTGCGGCAGCCGTGGCTCTGTGACTCAAGGGCGCTTTCTCTAGTGTACGTGACCTCGCGACTGGACAGCAGAGCAAGTCAGACCCGACCCGGCTTCTCCACTGTGAGGCGTCGGCCACGAGCGACTGGTCCCGCACGTACACCTGACATTGAGCCGCTGCCAGCAGGATATCCTCTCTCAGTACTGTGTGTGTGTGTGTGTGTGTGTGTGTGTGTGTGTGTGTGTGTGTGTGTGTGTGTGTGTGTGTGTGTGTGTGTGTGTGTGTGTGTGTGTGTGTGTGTGTGTGTGTGTGTGTGTGTGCGCGCACAGGAGAATGGAGAGCTTGCACTCGAGGGTTTGCTGAACATCTACTGGGGTCTGCGCCGACCCATAAGGCTGCAGATGCACGACGACAATGAGAGATTCCGATACTCTGCCTCAGGAATGAACTGGTACAAAATAAAACACACGTACAGTATTCACATCCTACACACACACACACACACACACACACACACACGCACACACACACAGGCCTCTTGTGACATTAGTGTTTTTGAGATAATCCTTGGCTTTCTTGAAATTGCGTCTCTGAACTTCAAAGTCAGCTTTCCTGCTAAACCAACCTGTGTCATCTATAGTTGTTGCCGGGTGTGAAGTAGGTTACCTTAAATCAAGACCAGGTTTAAAACCTTAACGACAACAAACGTGTCAATTATACTGATGGGTGGAAAAAGAAAAAACAGCAGTGTTAGACTTCAACACAACAAAATTACATATGCCACCAATTGGCCTGATTGAACAAGTTGGAGGGATAATATTGTGAGTTTTCAGTCTATTAAATGTGTTTGTGCAGGAATGAGAGACCTGTCGAATCAGAACAGATTCCAACTGAGTCTAACAACAATGACACTGGACCTGACCCCACCTGTAAGTTGCAGACACACCCGCAGGCACTCACACACGCACTCACACACACACACACACACACACACACACACACACACACACACACACACACACACACACACACACACACACACACATACACACACACACACACACACACACACACAAACTTAGAAGACAGCCAATACTATAATTATACCAACATATTTCGCACACCCTCTCATACATACATACACACACACACACACACATTTGGAGATTACTTTTTCAAACAAGCTGCCCTCATCCTTTCCAGGTGAAAGCCGCCTGCTTATTCTGACATGCCGCACAAATCAGATTATTTATATCCCCAAGTGACATTCACACGTGTACTCCAGAGATTTGTAAACATAGATCTCGCTGAAATCAAGTTTGATTGAGAAAACAAAATGTCAACTTTGCAGAACCTGTTTTTGTTTTTGGTTGTGGATACATTTGGATGGTACACTTGTACACAGATCGAATCAAGAAACCTTATTTGGAGATAACCTTCCAGGCAAAGCAAATGCAATTCAAAGTGCTATACATTTTGTAAATAGACGGATTACAATATGGTAAATATACTGTAGCTGCAGGCAGCAATACAGAGGGTCCAGGGTAGTCGGCCCTTCATTAAAGTGTAATTCTATGATCGGGCGGTGTTTGCGGATGTGGGTGGATTTCTTATGGCGCAACTAACCGTGGTTTTGAATTCTGAAGTAGGGCTGCATGATTATGGCTGAAATGATCACATTATTTTAGTCGGTATTGTGATCACGATTATTTATCAGGTTAATTAATCCATGTTGGGGAACATAATTATTTTATGGCACTTTGTAAATCAACAGAAAAATGCCTTCACAATAATAATGTATTTTATAAACCTATAAATAAATAAACTAATGTAATGGGTAATGGGCTATTTATATATATGGACAGTGTCAAATTCCTCTTATAAGCCACCAGTGTGGTTTTTTTGCCCCGGTGCTTCCCTCAGGGGTTGATATGGCGGGCATGGCGGAGGATGAGGCTGACGCACCACAGTTGCTGAGGACGCGCAGTGACGCTTCCTTCATGGGTGTACAGAGGAGGTCCAAGAAAAACAGCACCAGAGACCTGCAACGCCTCCGGACGCACAGGTTCTCCATCAACGGCCACTTCTACAACCACAAGGTACACACACACACACACACACACACACACACACACACACACACACACATCCTACACAGGTGTTACAAAGATACATTCCATCACTTTTTCTGGAATGTCTACAGTACGTCACACACACATAATTTCCTGCTCAAAATGATCAAAATCCTTCACTGTGATATTTTTAGAAACTCCTATTGTTAGTGGAGTGGATCTCCAGCCAATTTTAAGTGGCTTTTTCTTTTGTTGTGTGACCCAGACGATGAAATCCTTTTGTGTCTATTTCTGTGCCCCTCAGACATCTGTGTTTACTCCGGCCTATGGTTCAGTGACCAACGTTCGCGTTAACAGCTCCATGACGACCGTACAGGTCCTCAACCTGCTGCTCCACAAGTTCAGGGTGGGTGAACAGGTCGGCGGAGGGGGGTCGGGGGGGTTACAAACTGTCCTTTTAAGGGTGAAAATTGAAGTGAAAATACTAAAAACTATCATCACAATTTTATTTGTGTTCTTTTAAAGGTGGTGAATAAATCGGAGGAGTTTGTTCTGTATATGGTGCATGAGTCTGGTGGTAAGTCCACTTGGAGCCCCTCTGAAGCCCCCTTGGAAACTATAGAATGATTTTAAACTACATGAAAGTCCAGGAACCAGGAATAGCCCTTGTAAAGTGGGGTACACACTACAAGATAATAAAGCAGATTTTGGCCCGACCCCCCCCTTCCGCTTGGAAGTCCATCGTAACGAAGTATCAAAACATGTTCAATACTTACGTTCTGATATCCTGTAGTGTGAGGGGGGGACTCAGGCTGTAGATTGCCACGTGGGTTGCCAATGTCACCGGTGGCTGGCCAATTGAGAACCAAACTGACTGAAATGGAACCGGTCATGAACACAACAGCAGCCATGGCGGAAAATGCGAACGCTGCAAAGCATAAAAGCGCTACAACATATACAGTCCGTATCATCCATTGTTTTTTCTTTTCTCCTTTTGGATTTTCTGTGAAAGCCACGCCTCTGTGTCAAATTGTGTGTGGCTTCGCGAGATTAGGACTCTGGTTGTTGTTGAATGAAATCTTTAAGTGTGTGTTTGGGCAAATCGTTGCTCTCCACACACTATAGGAACAAAACTGTTCAACGGATCCTGATATGTCATCACTCACATTTTCAACACGTTAAGATTCAAAATATATTGAAGTGTGGGCCAGTAAATTGGGCGGTATCACTGCTCTTGGTTTTACTTCTCGATGAGGAAAGTAAACAGGGTTTCAGGATAACCGTCTCTGGCTTTTGAAACTTGGGCAACCATCATATGAAAACTGAATTCTTTCATTCATTTTATCTGATTTCATTTGTTTGAATTGAGAGAGGACGCGGCTGAGGGATGGCGAGTTCCCACTGGTGTCCCGGGTTGTCTATGGACCCTGCGAAAAAATCTCCAAGATCTTCGTCATGGAGATCGACCTGGGAGAGGAGGTGACATACAATGTGAGCCACCGTTCTGCTTCTCGACTCCCACCGTTTATCCGAAATAACCTTTTTTGTTAAATATACATAGTCCAGTAGCTATCAGTCGGCCAAAGGCCGACGTCTTTGGAACGATATTCAGTTTGGGGGCTGATATGTTTAAAAAAGAAAATGCACCAACATAAAAAACTAACGACATTTTTTATTCTGATTACTTACAGTACCTTGCACTTGTATCTGGTTGAATTTAAAAACAGTAGATCATGCACTTAAGTTTGATGTTGCTCCAATGGTTGATGTAGCCTCTTATGTAAGTCGCTTTGGATAAAAGCGTCTTCTAAATGAATAAATATAAATATAACAATAGGGATACGATGACACATCGTGTTGATGCAATAAGTGCTGAATTTCAGTTTGGTTTCTGTTGATAAATTTTATTGTTGCTGAAGTGTTGCTCTTCTGGGGTCAAAGGACAGAGTCTCATTAGATTGAACCCTCTGAAGTCGCAGAAATAGCCAAAAGCGGAGGCACGGTGGCGCAGTGCATTGCACTGCTGCCTCACAGCAAGAAGGTCCTGGGTTTGATTCCCGCCTGGGGCGCTGTTGGCACCGTGCTCTGGCGGGTTATCTCCCAAATAGGAGCCTTTCTGTGTGGAGTTTGCATGTTCTCCCCGTGCTCACATGGGGTTTCCTCCACCTAACGTCAGTAAGGACCCCCACCAAAAACATGCACCCATCATCGTCTGACCAGTGATGGACACTTATCACCTGGTCCCCAGGCGTGTCCACGTATGCTGCCCACTGCTCCTGGCTGTGCCAACGGAGGAAGGACAAGCCAGGATGGGTCAAAAGCAGAGGATCCATTTCACCGGCACCATCCAAGCGTGTGGTGTGTTGCGTGACGAATAAAGACTGTTTCTTCTTCTTAAAAGCAACCAACGACATGTTTTAGGGGTTTTGTTTATGACATTTTTGTATTTGGTATACTTTATTGACCCCTCTGGGGGGAACTAGTCCTCTGCATTTGATCCATCCTAGTGTGTTACGTATCTAGGAGCAGTGGAGCTTCCACTGGCGGTGCCCGGAGACTCCAGTTCTCCACTGATGCCTTGCTCTGGGGCAGTGGCAGGAGTGTCTAACCCAGACATGCGTGTCTTTAGGTGTGGGGGCACCCAATGCACTTGGCGGAAAACCCACATGAACATTGGGGGAACATGTAGACTCCACAGAACACAGTCACAATGGAACCTAAGAACCTCGTAAGAACAGAGACATTGACCAAAGACAGTTTATCCAGGTGCTAAATGAAGACAAAAGTGAATGGATAAGACTCCAGAGGTTTAATATTGTCTAATTGAAGGTGCCATAAAGCCAGCCCACTAATTCTTCAAGTTTGTATGAGTGCGATTCAAAGCCTTTTGAATCAACCTTTTTATTGTATTTTATTTTGAACTTTTAATTATATAATAGGCGCTCCGCTTGCCCCGCAGACATTGAAGGTTACGTACACGGCGATCGGCTCCCATCTCCGGTGCTTCCTCTGCCCTTATGTTAGCGATGTGCGCAGTGTTGCTTTCCAGGCGTGCTTCACATATTGAATGACGTCACAAATCTCCCTGCCTAGTGGAATTGGATGATGTCACAAAGTGCCCCAGCTGCACAGAGTGGCTCGCTGTTTGCTTGTTTATTCAAAGTTTATTAAAAGTTTATTCACTGTTTGCTTGTTCATTCAAAGTTTATTATTATAATTACGTATGTCCCAATTGCACCAAATTAGACACTGCACTGCAAAGATAATCAAAGGACATACATACATACAGAGAGACAGACAGACAGACAGAGATTACTAAAATTATAGAGCAATAATAATAATAATAATAATAATATAATAATAATAACTATAGCTGCAGGCAGCAATACATAGTCGTGTTGGATACAAATTTGTTTTCTGATTTACCATAAAACCCACCATCGCTTTGTATTGACATAAAGTAAATTACAAATGTTAGAGTTCCCATGGAATGCGGCATAATTTTGTGCTGTCCCTCATCTTTATATCAGTATTTTCCGCGTTGCCATTGAACGCAGCATCGGCTTTGGATGTCCTGTGCGAAGCAACCACGCACCTCGCCGGATGCGAATGCCGCCCCCCAGAGACTCAAACTATATAATTAAGTTTGGTGATGATGTCACAAAGCACCCCCCTAGTCATGGTACCCCGATGTTCTGTGACGTCCGGTAAATGTGCAACTGTTTTTCGCTAATTCCTGCTCCAAATGTCAATCGCTGTAGATCAAACTTGAACCAAAAGATGTCTAAAACCCAACAAAACCTCACTTCTGAGACTCTCTTCCTCCTCCCTTTTCAAACAAAGCCGTCTGCATTTAGCGGCAGGCAGCTGAATGTAGATGAAATGCCTATTAAAGAGCCAGCTAGGCTTGCATGTAAACCAGGATTTGTCATTGTTATAACTCACCCTGGTGCCTATGGGAATAGAGCTGTACTCTCAGAGGTTGAGATATGACATCTCAGTGTCGGTTTACAGACTGTGATACGAGTTGCAGACTGTGGTGTAGTGGCGATCCACTGTGGTCTCTCTGTTCGAACAGTTTGGGAGTTTGTGTCTTATATTCCCTTGTGTGCTGCGTCGCACAATGACGTAATGACGTGGTGGCAACTCTCTGTGACTAATTATAGTCTTCCAAGTCCTGGTGTGACGCAGAATTACCACTAACACAAGTTACAATTTTCCAAGTCCCATGGGACACATCATCGGCTACTACAGTCTGTATGTTACGACTGGCTCAAATGCTGCAAAATAAGAAGAGATACAACACCGCATCTAATTTACAAAAAATGGCAAAAGAGATAAAATATCAAACGAAAAGTGCCCCACTCCACAAACTCATCTCACTGCACCACCCGACCAGAAGTTGATGAACGTTGGCGTTTTGGTGATGCGCCAACGTTCTGCAACTTCCATTCAATTTTCGATGGTTTTTCACTAATCCCTGCTCCAAAAGATCTATAGTTCCCGCAAGACCCCTTATAATAAAGAATAATAAAAAATAAATGTATCACAGTGCATTGCACTGCTGCTTCACAGCTAGAAGGTCCTGGGTTCAGTTCCCGCCTGGAGCGCTGTTGGCACCACACTCCAGAGGGTTATCTCCCAAATAGGGGCCTTTCTGTGTGGAGTTTGCATGTTCTCCCCGTGTTCACATGGGGTTTCCTCAGTATAATATCGTAAAGAACCCAGACTAAAAACATGTACAAGAAACATTGTCTGACGATGGACGTTGAAGTTGGTCCCCGGGCACTGCAAACTGCCCCCCGGAGGAAGGACAAGCCTCGATGGGGAAAAATGCTGAAAATACATTTCACGGCCTCCATCTGTGAGTGTGTGTGTGTGTGTCGGCCGCAACTGCACGTAATGCTTGTGTTGTGGTTTGTGTGTTAATAAAAGGCGAGCTTAAAGATTGTCCAGTTTAATAATTAATAACCTTTATTTGTATAGCACCTTTCATACACAACATGAATCTCAAAGTGCTTTAGATTAAAGTAAGGCCACCGGAAAGTGACAATAAAAGCTCTTCAGTGAGTACCTCCTGTCCTAACCTACAATCACTTAGCACCACCTTGCAGTATTTATTGTTACACGAATGTTGTTGTTACACTAATCTCTGTCGCAATGTAGCTTGAATGTTATTCTCCCTTGTAAGTCGCTTTGGATAAAAGCGTCTGCTAAATGACTAAATGTAAATGTAAATGTAAATAAAAGCAAAGCAAGCAAATCAAAATGCATTTACAAAGTACAATAACAGATATAATAACAGTAGAATAAATATCCTTGCTTCCCCTAATGGATTGTGCGTTGTTTTCTCTGCATCAGTAGCTGTTCTTTGATATGCTGCAATTCTTTTCTTCCTAATATTTCCAGGTGGCCCAGTATATTAAGTTTGAGATTCCTGTTCTTGACAGCTTCGTACAGAAGCTAAAGGAGGAAGAGGAGCGGGAAATATCTAAACTGACCAAAAAGTAAGTCTTTCTTCTGGGCAACTTGGATTGTCCACCCAGACCCTTCGTTCCCAAACTGGGGTCCGGGCCAACACGGGGGGGGGTCACTGTTTTCAAAATACATCAGAAAAGAAAATTGAAAGGATACAACAGTATAGTATACAAATGGTTTCATATACAAATCAACTTAATATTGGTGTTTGTGTTGTGTTTTTCAGCATAGAATCTAGAACCAGTTCCCATGACCTGTGTGTGTGTGTGTGTGTGTGTGTGTGTGTGTGTGTGTGTGTGTGTGTGTGTGTGTGTGTGTGTGTGTGTGTGTGTCTGTGTGTGTGTGTGTGTGTGTGTGTGTGTGTGTGTGTGTGTGTGTGTGTGTGTGTGTGTCTGTGTGTGTGTGTGTGTGTGTGTGTGTGTGTGTGTGTGTGTGTGTGCGTACACACTTTGTACCCACTACCCACCTCATTTGTGGTTTACGCCACAATAGAGATAAATAATAGCGGTAGTACGCTGCGGGTGTCTGCCCACTGGTAGGGGTTTAGGGAGGGAGACAGACTTTCTAGCCGTGGGTCGCCGACATGGCGAGAGTTTTAATTTCAAATGTTTAACAAAAAGGCTCGCTGGCCAAAAAGATAAATAATTAACAATAAGGGGTTGGGCGCAGGAGGAATGACGTTTCAGATCTGGCTCCTGGTCTGCAAGACAGACAAACATTAAGAAAGTTTGCTGCCCTGGATCTGGGGGCAGCTCGGCGGCCGCAGGAAAGGGAGCTGTGCTGCTGCCGCCAACTTAACCACGCCCCTTCATCCGCCACATATGCATGCAGACATACACTCACTCTCACACACACACAAAATATTGTTATTTGGTGGTACAGTTTTGTACTGGACTGGAATTTTGGAACTATTCAACATTGGATTGATTTGGTAGAATGGGGGAGCGTAACCGACAGTTGGGCTAATCTCCCATCCCTTCTTCTCCACAGGTACAGAGCTCTGAAGACCACGATCCTAGAACAACTGAAGAAAGAACAAAGCTCACTCTAGCGACAGAATCTAAATTGTGTGTGTGTGGGGGGGGGGGGGGGGTCGGCAGACCATATAACAGCCAAACGATGCTGCTTGTAGATTGTTTGACGATATAAACAGATCCCAAATACCAATGTGCTTCTACTTAACAACAATACTTTTTTGAGAATATGTATGTTTTCTGACTATGAGGAAATGTTTTTAAATGCCTTCATGTCAATTATGTTGATATATATTGACCTCTATGAACTCAATGCAATAACCTTCACAGACCGAACTATTTATAATTCTGGATTATGTTTTTTTCGTATGTCTTTTATGACATGGATTTTTTTTCCCCAAATATAATGAATACACTTTTTGTCAACTTAGTTTTTAATTCATGTGAAATCTCAACTCACGCTGTTCCCTCAGTGAAAACAACCATCTTTATTATTTCCTGTACTTCCACCATAACTGAAACATTGTTCTTCCAAGTGAACCCTCTCTGCCAACCAGTTCCCATGAGCTGTGTATGTGTGCGTGCGTGCGGGGGTGTGTGTGTGTGTGTGTGTGTGTGTGATTACACAATGGCAGTATCCTGGGAGATGCTGGCTGTTCCTTTTTCCCACTGTTTCACGCCAGCCACAGTTGAAGATGATGTTACATTAAGCAATGTCTACGTATGCAACCGTTGGCTCTAAATACAAGCACCGCCCAAAACATATTAATTATGACATTTATGTGACAATAACAAAACAATAAAAATATAATAATTATGTTGTGTCTTCGGTTTTGGGTTCAGGTCACTACCAAAACACATCGATAATAGAAATCATGATAAAAAATGGTCGAACAGGGCTTAATTAAATAAAATAAAGATCCAACTGTACAATGTTGCTACCTATAATACAGTACTCTTTTTTTAGCGGAGAAACGGCTGCAGGGACAAAGCTTCGTTCTGCACCTTGGGACTCCCAAAGGGTGGGAGTTTTCATTCATAGCCCTCATTGTTTGATGTACAGTGGCGCGGCTGGTGGTGTGCACTACCAGATGGCACCACCATACTGTATACAGGAACTCCTCACTTAACGACTGAGTTCCGTTTCTCGGAACAGGTCGTTAAGGGAATTGGTCGATAACCGAGGACCCGTGTCATTTCACGGTAAGGGGGCGTGGCGATTGCGAACGCTAGTGAAGTGAATACTGACAGACTGCGGGAACGAGACTGAGAACGGAGATGAGATGTATACAGTGTATTTTGTGTTTATAGTGTATATAATGTATGTAGTATATATAGTATATATAACATATATATATATCTATGAGGTCACTCTATCCCATGCCAATCGGCTAGAAAGGCTAGTAAATGCACAAGAGAGGAAGTGGCTTGGACTGCCGAGATGCCTTACCAGCATTGGCCTGTATGGCAGCGGAACCATCTCCCTGCCAATCTCAAGCCTGGTGGAGGAGTACAAATGTGCCAAATCAAGGCTGGAGATGACTCTCACAGAATCCCGGGATCCATTTGTCAGAGGTGCTGCTCCAACCCTAACAACGGGGAGGAAACGGAAGCCATCGGCAGCAGTTGCGGTGGCAAAGACGGCCCTCAGGCACCGGGCTGTAGGCATGTCCCACATGGCAGAGGGGGCCTTGGCTTGGCAACAACAACACCCACATGGCAAAAGGCTACTCCAATCGAACGGCGGCACATGGTTGTGGAGGAGGTGCGCCACGAGGAGGAAGCAGCCAGGTGTGCCAAGGCAGTCTCTCAAGCCCAGCAAGGCCGCTGGATGAAGTGGGATGGCATGGAGAGGAGGAAAATTACATGGAGCGAGATGTGAGGCATGGAGTCGAATAGGCTAAGTTTCATCGTCAGAGCCACTTATGATGTCCTGCCCTCCCCAACCAAGCTACATCTCTGGTATGGAGAGGACCCAGCCTGTCTCCAGTGTGCAGCCCCAGCAACCCTCAAACACATCTTGGTGGGTTGCAAGACCAGCTTAACGCAAGGAAGATACACCTGGCGCCACAACCAAGTGCTGAAATGCTTGGCTGCTGTAATCGAGAACAAGAGGGTAACCACCAATGCCATGCCTCTAAATGCCCAGACTACCTTCCCACGGAGAACAACCTTCATGCGGGAAGGGGAGAAACGGCGGACCAAGCCATCACTCCCAGACTCTGGCCCACTGAACGCAGCCCGGGATTGGGAAATGCGGGTTGACCTCAGCCAGAGGCTCACCTTCCCACCCGAAATTGCAGTTACCAACCTGCGCCCAGATCTTGTCCTCTGGTCCAAGTCCTGCCGGCGAGTCTTTATCGTTGAGCTGACTGTCCCATGGGAGGAGGCCATCGATGAGGCATTCAAACGGAAGAGGCTGCGGTATGCCAACTTAGCAGCAGAGGCAGAGGGGCGGGGCTGGAACGTGAAGGTACGGCCAGTGGAGTTGGGCTGCAGAGGTTTTGTGGCCAAGTCTACCACAAGGCTCTTGAAGGAGGTAGGGATCAGAGGGCAGGCCCAAAGGAAGGCAATTAAAGAACTTGCCGCTGCAGCCGAGCGGAGCAGTCACTGGCTGTGGCTGAAACGGTGGGACGCAACATGGGCTGCCAAATAATCATGTTGGTGCCATCGTGCGACACACACTCAGGTCTGATCAACCTGTGGTGGGCCAACCTCGGCAGAGGGTGTCTTGTGATAAATGGCCGAAACACCCAATGAGGCCGGGGCACACAACTGAAGATGTGTCGTATTAGTGGCCTGTGATCTGTGCAAAACTCACCTCACCCAAGATGACATTCTCAATTGTTGTACTGAAAATTTAGGGATTTTAACAACTAGTCCTATGAAGAATCCTATATAGTATATATAGTATAGAGTATATATAGTATATACAGTATAGTGTATATAGTATATATAGTATATAGTATATATAGTGTATATAGTATATATAGTGTATATATTTTATATAGTATATTTAGTATATGGTATATATAGTGTATATATTATAAATAGTATATATAGTGTTTATAGTGTATATAGTGTATCAAGTGTGGTGCGCGATGAGATGCTTGCCGCTGAGACGCCGACTCTCCGTGTAAGCAGAGCACAATACAGACTGTTCAGAGAGCTGGTCCTAAGTCCGAACGGTAACCGGGTAGGTCTGATAAGTGAGGAGTACCTGTATACAGGCGCTGCGCATTGCTGTGGGTATCCTCCTGAAAGACTCAAACCCCATTGATTCAGAGAACCAGGGGCCTCACATACATATACATATGTTCATACATATATGCAGTGAAATGTATTTGCAACGCAAAAGTAAACCGAACATAATAGCTAACCTAATTGGTACCTAGCTAACTAACTAAAACTAACTGATTCCTAAAACGTAATTCAGTTAATGAATAGAATAATATAAAATAAAATAAAATAAAATAAAATAAAATAAGACTCAAAAGGGTAATACAAAGTGGGGGTACAAAATATAAGTAAAGGGAATAGAGTTATGTAACCTTGGCTCAGAGAACGAGTGACCTCAGGAGGTAGTTCATTCCGAGCACCTCCCAAAGTTTGAGAAGGTTCCGGCTGCAGACCTCTCTCCTGAGGGCCCCTTAATTGATATGTTAAATTGCAGGTAGCACTCCTCACACCACTTGACAACAGGACCGCGGCTGGACTCCTGTAACAGACAATAACAGAGTCATCAACATACTTTAAAATGTTCCTGTTCTCAGCCGCACCCTGGTGCGTCACACCCTCTCTGCTCGTTCACAACTTTATACTTTTATGAGCATGACAAATCATACATTTGTACGGGACTGTATGAGAGCCAAGCAAATGAAAGAAATATCCCTGTGATTTGAGAATAAACCCGGAATTCCGACTTTAAAGTCGAAATTAAGTTTTGAGAATGAACTCGGAATTCTGAGGTTAAAGTCAAAATACGTGATGAGAAGACACCGGTGTCGTGCCAAAAAATGATTTCTGTCCGTGGCAGCACGCACAGCCTGTTAGAATTGTATCGCCCAGTTTATATGCATCTATAGCTGATTTTACCAGTTTATATGCATCTATAGCTGATTTTACCAGTTTATATGCATCTATAGCTGCTTTCATCTGGATCAACATTATAATGTGCAAATACACAGAACTTTATCTCCGTGGAAATAGCAAAGGTATGTCGTTCTGAAGCTTTAACGTCTCTTGTTTTGCATTTTCGTGATTAGAGGCAATACTATAGTATTGTTTCCCATGTTTATATGTGTTTGGTGTGTCTAATATCCTTGTTTAGGCTTCTGTTTGTTGACTAAATATATACACAATAAAGAAATGATTTATTTTGCAATTATCCTAATGACTGCATTATTTTACCTGCATTATTTTACCTGCTTTGTGCCCTAGATTAGAACCAATTCAGTAATTTTTGCCTGTTGAAATATATCTAAAATAAAAAAACACACCGTTTTTTGTTTTTTTAGATGTAGGCTATCTCCTGATGCCATCTCTTCCCAAGGCAAATGACGCACACGCACCGGCCATCCATATTAAGAAAAATAAGTCGTGATTCATCAGACCAGGCCACCTTCTTCCATTGCTCCATGGTCCAGTTCTGATGCTTACGTGCCCATTGTTGGCGCGTTTAGTGGTGGACAGGGGTCAGCATGGGCACTGTGGCCGGTCTGCGGCTATGCAGCCCCATACGCAGCAAGGTGTGATGCACTGTGTGTTCTGACACCTTTCTATCATAGCAGCATTAACTTTTTCAACAAGTTGTTATGTGGGATCGGACCAGACGGGCTAGACTTCACTCCCCACGTGCTTCAATGATTCCATGGGCTCCCATGACCCTGTCGCCTGTTCACCGGTTGTCCTTCCTTGGACCAATTTTAAGTACTAATCACTGCATACTGGGAACACCCCACAAGACCTGCCGTTTTGGAGATGCTCTTACCCAGTCGTCTGGCCATCACAATTTGGCCCTTGTCAAAGTCGCTCAGATACTTATGCTAGTCCTTTTTCCTGATTCCAACACATCAACTTCAAGAACTGACTGTTCACTTTCTGCCTATTATATCTCACCCCTTACAGTTGTATTACCTGTGCGTCCCCAAGAAAATGTCGCACATGGCGGGGATGACGTACACCCGACGCACACAGCAGGAATATTAAAAAAAAAAAGGTTTTCAAAATGCAGAGTTACTGCTCCGGACGAATGGAACGAGATGAGCAGTGTTATTTATTTCACCTATCAGTGGTTTTAATGTTGTGGCTGATCGGTGACACACACACGCACGCACGCACGCAGATAACGTACAATTAAAACATACGCAGAAGTTAAATATATAGGTGAAGATAACCTAAAATAAAAATAAATGTAAACGAATATATGAAATATATGTGATATATCATTATATTATTGTTTTCAGACGAAGCGCTCTTCAATGCGGTGTATAACAGCACTCTCTAGCGTCCGTCAGGTGTCAAAGAATCACGGAGATTCAACTCTAAATCATTTCCCATTTTCCATCACGATTAGCGGTGAAAAGTTCGGCTCTCTTTGCAGATTCGGCCCTTTACGAGCGACTCACTAAAAATATCCGTTAAAGGGTCCATTTAATTTTCAGATTATTCGTTCGTTTGATTCCGTTTCAGTCGCTTCAGCTTTGAGTTGTTAATCAAATTCACATAAACATCTAATTATTTTCCTTATTTATTGAGGAATCATGCCACGTGTCGGCCAAGTACCTCCACCCAAAGCAATTTCTTTCACATTCAGTTAATCCTCGGTTTTTATTTTCTGTCGGTGAGAACGCTCCCTGCGGGGCGTAGCGCGCATGCGCGGCATCGCAGCTACAGCCGTTCGAGATCGGAGCGTCCGACCAGAGTCCGACACCGCGCCCGAGTCATTTGAAAGGATCCGTTCGCTACCAACGAGTGGTTCAAGAGTCCCGCGTCACAGGTCAGAATAGTGCGGTACGTGCTTTAGCTTTCAGCGCAGTTTCAGCGGCGGGTTCTGGGTGGACATGGACCTACGACACGGCCACGACCCACCGATACTCATCGTCGGCTGCGGAATATCAGGCGTCGCAGCGGCGGGGAAACTTCTGAGGCATGGCTTTCGAAACGTACGGATACTGGAAGCGACGACAAGAAGCGGTGGAAGGGTGAAAACAGGCAAACTTGGTAGGTTCCCCAAACGCTGGTTCGAGTGAAAGATCCGACACGGGAAGACGATACGGGTCAAACGGTTCAATAAGGGGTGTCGACGAAAGAATGGGAGAAATGCTGAATTTAACTCCTGTAGTTCACTTGGATCAAATACATCTATACCCATGAACCATTTGACGCGCGTGTTTGTTGCGAGTATTACGGTAAAGCGCTCCGCTTCCTAAACGCGTAGCGTGACGAGACGCAGTCGTGTAGACGGTCCGTACCGCTCAGAAGTCAAAAGTTAAAAAAAATGGAATGGGAGCAAAAATAATATGAAAGAAATCCCATAGCGGAGGAAGGGAACTCCGTGTTTCCATAGACCAATCCAACAAGATAAATGTATATTCAAATGGATAGTACACAACCAATAACCACCACCGTCAACACTATTCTGATGTGGACTTTACGAAAGACAAAGGACACTAAATTTGACGTAGAATTAATATTAATAACACTACGTAGAAATTAATTGCAATAACGAGGCTCAGCTCCAGTCCTCATTTTGGAGTCTTTATTTTTAGGTGTTTAAACTGAGGGACACAGATGCTTTCCTTTTCCACTTCCTGTTTATGTCCAATGTCATTTTAGGCAATTATCTTTCTAGGTTTTCTCATACTTTTTGTCATCGAACCAGAAGGTCAGAGTAGAATATCAGGGGTGAAGAGGATTGTGATAACCATATCCTAACATTACTAGTCCTTTAATTGAAAACCCATTCAACAAAAATTTGAAAACAAATGAATAAAAATAGGAAATAAATTCATTTCAGGAAAGCAAGTTTTAAATCTTTAGAGGCTGTATTTTATTTTTATTTTTTTTGGAAATTTGAAAAATGCGATTGACGGGCATATAAATACACAGGGCCTGCTTCTCTATACTTTCTCTGCAGGCAATAACATCATTGAGATAGGAGCTAACTGGATCCATGGTCCATCCAAGGAAAATCCAGTTTTCTGCCTTGCCCGTCAATTTGGCCTCCTGGAACCAGCGGCTCTGACGTTGGAGAACCAAGTCAAGCATGTCCAATGGAATCCTCCCCAAGTTTCCAACTGGTTCAGCAGTTCAGGTGTGACGGCAAGCAGACTTTACACCCTTACGGCCCAATATGGCCCTTGACAAAAGACCAGTCTCGATGATTGTGATTATAACTCTGCTGGCTACATGCGCAGGCAAGAGGCTGAAAGCGGAGGACATGTACCCTGCCGAAGAGATGTTTGCGAAGCTGCTGTGTGAAAGTTCCCAGTTTAAGAGCCAGGGAGGGGAACCAGTGGCCAGTGTGGGAGACTTCATACGGGCAGAGGTACATTTCTACCTGTAAAGAGGAAACCTCTCCTGTTCTGACCCTTTAAGTGCATCTGGCAGAAAAACAAAGTGTGTGTGTGTGTGTGTGTGTGTGTGTGTGTGTGTGTGTGTGTGTGTGTGTGTGTGTATGTGTATGTGTGTGTGTGTGTGTGTGTGTGTGTGTGTGTGTCACTGACATAGGTTCTGAAGCGAACAGCAGAGCAGTGGAGAGGTGACGATGCCTCCACGAGGTCCCTGCGACTGTGTGCTCTCAGCAACCAGTTGAAGGCAGAGTGCTGCGTGAATGGAACGCACACAATGTATGGGGTGGGACTTGGGGCATTCGGCCTTTACAAGGGTCTACCAGGGCTGGACTGCACGTTTCCTGGGTTAGTGCACCAAACACACACAAACTCACATGTGCGCAACATGTGCGCAACTGAAAGAAAAAAAAGAGCCTGAAAACAAAAAGGCTTCAAGGTTGGAGGTTATAGTCGTGTAGCCCTGTCAAACCCCAGGGCCACGTCAGAAGCAACCCCTCAGCGTCTCTGAAAATATTACTATTCCAGCAGGAAAAAATATCACGCCCAGGAATAGACTTGATATTTGGGAAGTAGTTTTATAGACTTTATTGGTCTGGTATACTGTACACCGTTGGCAACACAGAAGCAGAACGTCTCCTTGCTGCTTGGAGTCTCTACGTGTGAGCTCCAGTCAAACTGACTTGTCAAGCAATAGATTTGTGTAGTAGCGAAATCTGTCCATTTATTTATAAAGTATTATTAAGCTATTCATGTTTAATGAAATCTACAAGAATATATAGATTGCATTTTTTTCTTCATTTAATAATCAAACCACTAATAAATAATGACAAATAATAAACAACTAACATAATAACACTTTATTACAGAAACAGCTCAATAAATACACATATAGAGACTGTGGAAATCTCCTGCATGCTCCTCTGGTTAATGGGATGAAGCCTCCACCCCTGCCGTCCTTGTCTTCTCCCTCGGGCCCACGGAGGAAAACTGGCACCGCCTTCCTCCTGTCAATAGCCGCAATGTATTTACAGATTATTATTAATTCCAGCGCTAAAACACGTTGTATTTAGAGATTATTATTCATTCCAGCAATACAGCGTGTTGTATTTAGAGGTTATTATTCATTCCAGCAATAAAACGTTTGTATTCAAGCCAGAAGCAGCTGGGTGAAATCTAAACAATAAATGCTAAACTCACAAACGAATCCAACTACGTTAATAAACATACAGATAACATTAAGTTGAATATACGTATTCACACAATACACGTTAGGGTAAGAGACTGAAAGTGTCCTGGTTACGCACAGTGCTTTATTAAATTGTAATTATTTTATTTATTCAATAAATAAACAGACCACAATAAAATACAGGTCAAATAAAAACACTGTTTTTATTTGTTTTATGAACGGGGACTAGGAGACCGCAGGCGCTATTTGGCCGAGGGGGAAATTAGCAAGTGGAGCAACACAGAAAGTCAAACTCAGGCCTCACTGGCCCCAGTTTGTACTAGGGATGTTAAGAGACAATACAACACTGTATCGCCGCAGTTCCAACAGACCTTGTCTGCGCTGTCCTTTCAGCACCACAGCCCTATGGCAGTTAACAATTGCATTGGAAATAAGAGTATTGAATATAAAATGTGATTTATCGAGCTTACATTTACATTTTTTTATTTGCCTGATTATAGCGTCATTATTTTAGCAATTATGCATGACTGATATTTTTTTAATTAACAGTACTCCAAAGTACCCCTTGGGGTACACTTACCTTCATTTGAGAAACGCTGTTCTAGTGCACATGTTCTCAACCACTGGGCTGCAGGCCGTCCCAGGCCACGGTGCATTTGTCACCGGCCCCCTGAGCAGCAGCAGGGTAAATTAAATATGTCTAGAAAAAAATGTATATTTTATTTGCTTTGTTTGGAGAAAAGATCGCTATTATCTTAGCTGCGGAACTGTGCATAACCCCCCCCCCCCCCCCCACACACACACATTTTTAAATTGTAATAAGATATTCAAATATATTCAAACCAATGAACACACAAAGGAAGAGACGCATGCACACACAAACACAACACTCATTCTCAATGTAGTAGATGAGATAAGACGGATATTCTTAATGTCAAGTGTTTTCTTTCTCTGCAGTGGCTATGAAGGCCTGGTTAGAAACCTGATGTCGGAGTTCCCACAAAATTTAGTGACATACAGGCGACCGGTGCGCTGCATTCACTGGCATAACGACGTGGGAGATCAACCTGTGACTGTTGAGTGTGAAAATGGGGAGAGGATCGATGCCAAGCATGTGATCGTCACAGTGCCTCTAGGTAGATTACACAATTATGCCGACGCTTGTTATTTTCCCTGTCAAGTTTAATTCTGCAAATTCTTCAACAGCACTGAACAAGCCTAAGCTATTTCTATTCTGTTCTTGTAGGGTACCTGAAAAAGCACCATTCAGCAATGTTCTGTCCTGCCCTCCCCACTCACAAGCTCCACTCTGTCCAGAGAGTGGGCTTCGGAACTAATAATAAAATCTTTGTGGATTTTGACTCTCCATGGTGGGACAGGGATTGTGAAATCATTTACCTGGTGTGGGAGGATGAGGTGAGTGGACATTAGGTAGGGACTGTTTCCGTTTATTTTCGGGTACTTACTTTTCTCCGATAATAATTGTGAATTTGATTGTAATTTTTTTTGTGTGATGGATTTGTCAACTGCTTTGCATGGATGAAATCCGATAGAACAACAAATGGCATTAAGTTTCTAACAGTAGATGAGCACAGAATCAGACTCAATACATAATTACATATCTGCTCGTCACGCATGCATTTACTTTCCTATTTAGTTCCTTAGCACTGTTGCTAACGACAGCTTGAACACACACGTAACCTTCTCATAATTGTCATATTTGTCCAGGAGGATCTTGTTGATCAAGTGCCGGATTTACAGAGGTTTTGGATAAAAAAGCTGTTTGGTTTCACCGTCCTCAAGCCCACCAAAAGGTGAGCAACTCTATATATAAGGTGCTGTTGCCCAACATGCTTGTTTTTGCTCCATCTAGTGGACATTTTCAACCAAACCAAAGAAGAGTTCTGAAAGTTCAAGTTCAAGTTCAAGAGATAATTTGTCACATACATACACATACGGTCTTACATATATGTAGTGAAATGTCATGACACCACGTGATTACGCACAAGCTCTATAAGCTCGAACTATAATCAAATGTGCGCAATCGACACACGAAAGACAGTTCTTTATCTGTCAACAGAAACATTTTCCCTTTACCCACTGTCTATGTTGGTCGGTCACTAGGTCATGGTGGCTATAAATGACAGACACAATAGTCGTTGATTTATTTTGTTTATTTATTTTAGTCGTTTGTTTTGATTACACCACCAGGTACGGCCATGTTCTGTGTGGCTGGATCGCTGGTCATGAGTCGGAATATATGGAGACCCTGACTGAACAGGAAGTGACGCACTCCATGACGCAGCTCATCCGCAGGTTCACCGGTGAGCTCCACGTCCTCAGCCCGTGTAGAAACCCACACAAGTGAAAGCACATAACATCCTCAGCGTCACCCTTTCCTGAGCCTATTTTTCTAGCCCCGTGTTGATAAAGTGTGCTCTTGTCAGAGTTGGTGACGTAGTTCCGTGTGCTTAGGGAATCCCACCATCACTCCAAGGAGGGTGCTGCGCACCCAGTGGTTCCACGACCCCTGGACCTGCGGATCGTACAGTTACCCGGCAATAGGTTGCTCAGCAAAGGACCTAGAGAACCTGCAGGAACCACTGCCCTCCAAGGGGGCTCAGGCTCAGGTAATTTACCAATAACTTCCTGTCCAACTAAATCCCTGTACATATAGAGGAGAATCTTTAATTGTACAATAATACAATCCCTCACCGTTTACCAGGAGCTGGTAGAATATGCAAAGTATATTCAAGAAAAATTGCAAATTAAAGTAAAATTAGTTGTCCAATTAACAGCTTCAGTAAGAGTATCATGACATTTCAGTATAGGTACCATAGATACCTACATTTTCTAGTGGACCTTATTTTACTGCAACAATCATATCAAACACACATTATATACAGTATGTGTGTGTTTTCTCAAAAAAATCTAACCTGATTGAGGATGGGGGGGAGGAGAGATCAGTGCATTGAAAATATAACATCGAGACTGACGCAATTTAACAGAGTAAAATGTACATTACTTGCATCAATGATACAGTCAAGTAAAAGTAAATAGTATTCAAAAGTGTATATATTTCTGAAATTACTCAGATAATGACAGTTTCTTGAAAAGATGATTCAATTACATGACACTGAGTACATGTACTGTGACTACTTACTACCCATCTCTGCTATTGACACACTGTCGGGTATTTTCAAAGACCTATTTTTTGTTGCTGCTGTTCTCACTGTTCCCTGTTCTCAGCCCTTGCAGGTTTTGTTTGCTGGGGAAGCGACTCACTCTCACTTCTACTCCACGGTGCACGGCGCGCTGCTCTCTGGATGGAGGGAGGCAGAGAGACTAATCTCTCACTACTCCGCCATCAGAGCACACAAGCCACTCAGATCACCACTTTAGATGTCCTCACACTTGATTTATAATACGATTTCATGTTTTTCTGCCAAAGGTGTGTGGGTTTTGAACCCAATCTACAAATCCCAAGTATTATTGACAATGACTATATTTGTGGGATGTTGTTTTCTACTATGATTCTTGAAATAACAGTTGTGGCAATGGTGTTTGTAAATGTTAATTATTCCATCCTAGACAAATATAACAACAAAATGGCTGTTTGTCTTAATTTTGTAATTGTTATGTTGATTTCTCTGACGGAATAATAAATCCACAATGTATAAATGTATATTGAATAATTTAATGTATTTGAAAGATGATGTTGTCCCCTTGGTATGAGAGTTATAACAGTGTTTCTTTGGGGGGGGGGGTTGCGCTTTAATTGCGTCCCCTTAAAACTGCATCTCAAAATTTTATATAATTAAACATTTGTAAAAAAAAATCTCGAATTAAGGTCTGGGAACGTGAAAAGCACCCACTGTGTGGCAATTAACAACACATGGAAATTGGGGAGACAGTGTGTGTGTGTATATATATATATATCATAATAGAATATTGTGAGGAAATATATTACATAAGAAAGGCAGAATGCTGTTCTAAATTCAAAATGAGCATATTAGTTCAACAAAAAACAGTAAATGGATGTGTGGGAGAGATGACCCACGGATTGATCAGTCCCCGTTCCACTCCTAAACCGCAGGGGGCGCTAGTCACTTCTGGGTTAAAAGCCAAGCAGCGCGGGCAGGGACGTTATCCACGCGGATGTAAACAGTGCAGCGTGGTCTCCGCGGTCCCTAGGTCACTCTCACTAGGTCACTATCACACAAATCATCAACAAATCCACATTATTTTCATTTGACCCAGAAACAAACATGAAGCTATATAACGCACTTCGTAATACGGCGGCGTTTCGGCAGTGGTTCGATTTCGGCGAAAGGGAAGTGGCTCACTGGTTTCCAGGACACATGGCGAAAGGTGGGTGAGATAATGTTCATCAGTTTATTCTAACAGGTTCTCTCCCTGGTGAAGCCTTATGAAACGTATTCAGGCTGCGGAAGAGTTGCTTTCGATAATCAAATAAACTTTTATTCGGTGTGATCTAGCGTGCATAAAGCCACAGGATCAGGCCTTTGACATACAGTGCTGTCACAACACTGTTTACCCACTTTAGATAAGAGGTCTCTCACCTGAGTCTCCGTTAAAGATATGCTTGCACACCGGCGCTGCTCTTAGAATTTATTTGGGTAATGTAAAACATGTTACCCTTCATAAAAACTATATGCACAATAAAGTAACTTTATTTTGGTAGGCCCACTGTGGCAGATCTAGGTGGGACAGTGATCCAAGAAGCAGACTATGTTAAGATATTTTGTTGACTGAAAGGGAATGCAGGATGAATATTTCAGTTGGCGTATAAAACAGGTATACCTCACATTCTTATTTTTAACGACAGTAGTGACTGTTTACAATCACAGCAGGCTAGGACCTACACATCATTTGGGATTTCTTATTGGGAACTATGTAAATTAAAAAAAATCAAGAAAATGAAAAGGACCACGTGCTTCAAGAACCGAAACTGATGTCAAATGTGCCTCCAGGGGCATTTGTCTGCCCACAGTTCCCCCTCCACAGCCACTGTCTGTCCACAGTTCCCCATACACAGCCACTATCTGTCCACAGTTCCTTGGCCACAGCCACTGTCTGTCCACAGTTTCCTGTGCACACTCACTGTCTGTCCACAGTTCCTCATAAAGTGTTTTCTCAACTGGTCTGGCCTCAGCAGCATTAGTCATGAAGTCACGAACCAAACATAATTCAAGATTTGGACCATTGTTATCTATTTCACCGAATGTGCAGTAATCCACAATGCTTCTTCTGTTCATGTAAAAAAAAAGTGGTAGAACGATAGTAATAAAAGCTTAATATTCAATTAAATGAAAATCCAGATTCCTACGCTCCACTCGAAATGGACCGACGACCCTGTATCGGAGCAGGACCCACCAAATCGTATGTATCATAAAGCCGAAATATACCTACGTACTTACTCTGTCACACTTCTCAGGAATCAAGCAGATGAGATCCACCCTCAAGAATGTGGACTGCATTATAGAAATCCATGATGCACGGATATCCTTTTGTGTGATGAATACCGATATACTTTAATTGATATGCCATATTTTGGCTTTGGCTCATACTTTCTCTTCGAGCTATGGCTGTCTTATGTGTTTTATGTTCTGTGGTACTCATTTGTTCTTGCCAATTCTGTCTCTTTCTACCTTGTCTTTTTGAGTAAGCTCAACAAAACAAACTCCAGTCAACCATGTTGCTACGGCAATAAAGTATTGAGCTTCAATTTGAAAACGTTACTTTTTTTTTGTTGGCTTATGAAAACAATGTAATTTGTCATTAGAGTTGTCCGATACCTATAATAGTATCGTAAATGCCTCTAATATAGCCTAAAATGCTGGATTGGCGATCGGCAAGCATACGAGTCTATGCACTGATTCACTATCACCTAATTTATCACGTGATGATTGTAAATAACGGATAGAGACTGTAGCCGGAGCTGTAGTTGGAGCTGACTCCATTTAATCATCACAGTTCACAACAGAAAAAACAGTCACATAAAGCAGACACTACGCTGTTGTAAACATTAACGTAAAGCGGCACACTGTACAGTATTCTGAGATGTATTTAGTTTTTAAGTTTCAAGAGATCAAGAGGTTATTTGTCACATACATATACATACGGTCGTACATACAGTATATGCAGTGAAATGTCATGACACCCGGTGATAACTAATGCACAATAAACTCTATAAGCTGTAAAATACTAAAAATACTAAAATGTGCGTAATTCGACAGTTGCTGTTGCACTACTGTTTTATGATGTTACTGTACTATTCAAAAATGTAAATGTCCTATTTTACTCAATTGTGGCTGCACTTTAACGTTTTTTTAAAGCAATTGTTATTTATTCCTAGATTTATTTATTTGTTATCTTTTAGTTCTAATAATAATAACTTAAATTTGTATAGCGCCTTTCAAAAAACCCAATGTTGCTTTACAGGAGAGGGGCAAGGGGGGGGGGGCAGATTAAGGGAGAGAGGAACAAAACAAAAAAATAGCTAACCTAACTAACTAATTTGGAAAGGCCATGGTGAAAAGGTGGGTCTTGAGGGTTGTTTTGAAAGTGTCCAGGGTCGGGGCGTTACGGATTACGGGAGGGAGAGAGTTCCAGAGGGTGGGGGCTGCCACACTGAAAGCTCTGTCCCTGAAAGTCGTAGTCTGGTACGGGGATGGACAGCAGACCTATGTCTGAGGACCGCAAGTTCCGGGATGGAGTGTGCTGGTGGAGGAGGTCGGACAGGTATTGGGGGGCAAGTGCGTGAAGGGATTTGTATGTGAGGAGGAGGAGTCTGTAAGAGGTGCAGAACTTGACCGGGAGCCAGTGGAGATGGGGGTTATGACTGACTGTCAAACTAGATGATAAAATAAAGTTGCATGGCATTCATTCTCTGTATGTATTTGTTCATGTTTTAAAAAGGGTTTAACCTGAGCCAGGCCGCACAACAATGATAGCAATCATTTCACATCCATACAAGGTTAGTAGTATACAGCTGTTTAAAAAAATACAAAATTATATTGTGTGTGTGTGTGTGTGTGTGTGTGTGTGTGTGTGTATACACACACACACACACACACACACACACACACACACACACACACACAGTGGGGCAAAAAAGTATTTAGTCAGCCACCAATTGTGCAAGTTCTCCCACTTAAAAAGATGAGAGAGGCCTGTAATTTTCATCATAGGTTCACCTCAACTATGAGAGACAAAATGAGAAAAAAAAAAATCCAGCAAATCACATTGTCTGATTTTTAAAGAATTTATTTGCAAATTTTGGTGGAAAATAAGTATTTGGTCAATAACAAAAGTTCATCTCAATACTTTGTTATATACCCTTTGTTTGCAATGACAGAGGTCAAACGTTTTCTGTAAGTCTTCACAAGGTTTTCACACACTTGCTGGTATTTTGGCCCATTCCTCCATGCAGATCTCTAGAGCAGTGATGTTTTGGGGCTGTCGCTGGGCAACACGGACTTTCAACTCCCTCCAAAGATTTTCTATGGGGTTGAGATCTGGAGACTGGCTAGGCCACTCCAGGACCTTGAAATGCTTCTTACGAAGCCACTCCTTCATTGCCCGGGCGGTGTGTTTGCGATCATTGTCATGCTGAAAGACCCAGCTACGTTTCATCTTCAATGCCCTTGCTGATGGAAGGAGGTTTTCACTCAAAATCTCACGATACATGGCCCCATTCATTCTTTCCTTTACACAGATCAGTCGTCCTGGTCCCTTTACAGAAAAACAGCCCCAAAGCATGATGTTTCCACCCCCATGCTTCACAGTAGGTATGGTGTTCTTTGGATGCAACTCAGCTTTCTTTCTCCTCCAAACATGACAAGTTGAGTTTTTACCAGAAAGTTCTGTTTTGGTTTCATCTGACCATATGACATTCTCCTAATCCTCTTCTGGATCATCCAAATGCTCTCTAGCAAACTTCAGACGGGCCTGGACATGTACTGGCTTAAGCAGGGGGACACGTCTGGCACTGCAGGATTTGAGTCCCTGGCGGCGTAGTGTGTTACTGATGGTAGCCTTTGTTACTTTGGTCCCAGCTCTCTGCAGGTCATTCACTAGGTCCCCCCGTGTTGTTCTGGGATGTTTGCTCACCGTTCTTGTGATCATTTTGACCCCACGGGGTGAGATCTTGCGTGGAGCCCCAGATCGTGGGAGATTATCAGTGGTCTTGTATGTCTTCCATTTTCTAATAATTGCTCACAGTTGATTTCTTCACAACAAGCTGCTTACCTATTGCAGATTCAGTCTTCCCAGCCTGGTGCAGGTCTACAATTTTGTTTCTGGTGTCCTTTGACAGCTCTTTGGTCTTGGCCATAGTGGAGTTTGGAGTGTGACTGTTTGAGGTTGTGGACAGGTGTCTTTTATACTGATAACGAGTTCAAACAGGTGCCATTAATACAGGTAAGGAGTGGAGGACAGAGGAGCCTCTTAAAGAAAAAGTTACAGGTCTGTGAAAGCCAGAAATCTTGCTTGTTTGTAGGTGACCAAATACTTATTTTACCGAGGAATTTACCAATCAATTCATTAAAAATCCTACAATGTGATTTCGTAGATTCTTTTCCCCCATTCTGTCTCTCATAGTTGAAGTGTACCTATAATGAAAATTACAGGCCTCTCTCATCTTTTTAAGTGGGAGAACTTGCACAATTGGTGGCTGACTAAATACTTTTTTGCCCCACTGTATATATATATATATATAAAAAAAAAAATTTTACGCACTTGTATTGGATCCATATTTGTGTCGCAGATAATACAATGGCAGAACATGATTAAAAGACCATTCAGTTAAGTACACTTGTGTCTCACCACCAGAAGAAAACTATGATTGGACCGAAGAAAACGAGTCTGATTAAATATTACAATTTTTTTTCTGTTTTAACACTTTTCTTTAACACCCGTACATCCCTTTCTCCGGGAGAAACCCTCTATTTCAGGAGAGTTTAGACGTGAAGCCACATCTGCTCATTCTCAACAAAATGGACTTGGCTGACCTATCCAGTAAAGCGGTACTCTGATCCTGCTGTATCTATCCATCATATAGAATGTTTTTTCAACCTTTATTATCCATGTGCTAATCGAATAATTGATATGGTTATAAACACTGGGAAATAATCTTACAACTCCACTGCAGAGAATCCTGAAGAAGCTTGAGCGATGCGGCGTGAGGAACGTTCTCTACACAGACAGTTTAAAGCAGACAGATGACAGTGTCAAAAAGGTGGGAGGGATCTTTATTCTGGAGTACGAAAAAACGCGTATAAAAAGCATCAATAAGACCAATCGGTGGAATTGGATAATTCAGCCTGTTGTCTCTATTGTAGCTGGTTCCTACAGTGACTGAGCTGATCAAGAGCAAGCCACGCTTTAACAGAGATGAGGTGACATTTTTCAAAAAATTTGACCAATTCCGAACCATGGCTGTGGTTTTGCAGGAACAGAATGTTTGAGTTGGTGTTTCCACTGAAAAAATGATCCGCTGACCGACATCAACCATCCGTTACAACCATGTTAGAATCCGGTTGTGCAACTCTTAATATTACACTTGGATTTAAGTAACATCTAGCGGCATCAAATCAATTCACACTACTGAGGTGGATATACCGTAGGGCGCTACAATTTACTATTGTAAGATACGCTGGCGGCTTTCCTTGGAAATACAAGTGGTTAAAGTAGGTTTAATAGACCTGAACTATTTATTTGGCTTTAGTTTCATCAAACCTTCCCATAATTCAATGTATATTAAATTTTTTTCATGGTTTAAAACAGCATGTTTCTTTGTGTCCATTTTTGACTCCATTGTAATGTTTAATGGAAATTGCAGAGTTCAAATTATTGCCTGATGGTGATTGGGGTGCCAAACGTGGGGAAATCATCTCTTACTAATGCATTAAGAAGAACGTATTTGAAAAAAGGTATGAAAGTTGTTGTACCAAGTGTTTCAAATTCTTAATGCATATCGATCTAATTGAACTATGCTGTTAATGTCGACAAATTCTTTTTTTTATTACTTGATTTCAGGTCGTGCAACCAGAGTGGGTGGGGAGCCAGGTATAACCAAAGCCATCCTGACCAGAATTCAGGTTTGTGCCCCTGTGTACACACACGTGCATGTGTTGGCAGGTCTTGAAGTCCCTTGACCCTTGACCCATCCTTGCTTCTAGGTGTGTGAAAGGCCAGTCATCCACCTGTTGGACACACCCGGAGTTCTGCCTCCGAAAATTGAGAGTGTTGAGACCGGCATGAAGCTGGCATTGTGTGGTGAGTGGAGAGGCATTGTGAGAAAAATAGTTTGTTTTGCGATTGCTTTGGAGATATTTGCACCTGAAGAAAAAGTCAATCGTTGTGTTTTATGTCTGAATAAACATGGTTAAAGGGGACCTATTATGATCCTTTCCAACAAGTTAATATAGGTCTCTGAGGTCCAAAAACATGTTTTTGAAGCTTTGGGCTGAAAATACCACCCAGGTTGTCCATTCTAGATTCAAGATTTTTTATTTGTCACGTACATATACATACTTTCATACATATATGCAGTGAAATGTAATCTACCCAGTCTAACATGCCTCTAAGCCATCATATTCCAGTTTGGGGTCGTGCCACCCTCTTGAGGCCCCTAGTTCTGTGAGCCATTGGGGTTTGAGCACAAGTTCCAGGTTCTGCTGTATTTAGTCCGTAAACCTCACTGATTACACCTTATCAGTCCACCAAAATCTGTTTCTGAACAAATTTGAGGCGAGAAATAAGCAATCCAGTTCCTGAATCTTAACTCATATCAGTACAAGGCCTAATTTATGAGGTTTTTCTGACTTTCGTAAGGCAAGGGCACTGCCGGTTGCACCGCACCGCAATTTTTTTTTAAATTTCATTCAGGAGACGTCGGAAAATAAAATAAAAAAATACATCTACGATAAAGCACACAATTTTTTTGGTTTTGTTTGGAGAAATCCACAAGGGATCGTGCGCCGCAGTCTACAGTCTATAGTCTATCTACTGTTTCGGGGTTTTTTTTTTGGTTTTTTATTTTTAAGAAATACAGCAGAATTATTTTTGAAATACTTAGATTTCCATTGTCTGCAGTTTCTTCACGGACAGTTGCTATTAATTCCGCTTTCCTTTTAAAAGATTTGTGCTGGTCTGTGAAAGGAACAGATTAGTTCCTAGCGGCGCTTATTATCCTCCAGCGTTGGTTGGAGTTACTTAGATGGAGGGCGGTTCTAATTCTACTGAAGCCCCGCTTGACGTAGGAAGGGGCTTCAAATCTAAATGGGTTGTTTCATAACATGTTTTCTGAAACAGACAAACAAACAAACTCACAAAAAGCTGACTGGGTTGTCTTATTTCACAGTTTGTGTATTAGTATGCCCATCAGAGGCCCAAATGTACGTGCACAAAGCACTGAAAAAGTGAGTTTTTCATCATAGGTCCCCTGTAAACACAATTTCTGTGTCCTACCCTCAGGGACAATACTGGACCATTTAGTGGGTGAAGACATTATCGCCGACTACTTGCTGTTTTCTCTGAATAGACTTCAAAAGTTTAGGTGAGAATTTTCCTTCCTACATTACGGCCAACTGTGTTTCACTTTGTTGATGCACTGATTTCCTTTTGTGTTTGTGGGTGTGTAGTTATGTTGAGAAATACGACCTCGGGGAGCCTAGCGATGACATCCAGAACGTCCTCAAACACATTGCTGTCAAACTGGGCAAGACCCAGCGGGTGAAAGCCATCACTGGAGTGGGTGAGAGAATATTAACCGTAGAGTCTGTACAAGTACGACTAATACTACGACTAAGCCCCTGCGGCCTGGGTTGCAACCATTTTACAACAACTGTGTGTCAATAATAACACTAGGCCAATAACACTAGGCCAAAAAGAATACAACTCCATGGTGATTTAATAAAGGACTATGACCAAGCATGAACATTTGCAGAATTCAGTAGTGTGGAATATATTCAAACTTATTTTGAATTACATGATCCATAAAAAAAGTAATTATGAATATTTTTATATTCATTTGAAATATTTTCTATTCTCATCCCAATAGCAGCTCACGTTTGTATAATAATGGATGTTTTGTGCTTGGGCCCTCCAGGTAACATAACCATCACCATTCCAAACTACACCATCGCAGCGTATGATTTCATCAGAGCCTTTCGGAGAGGAGAGCTGGGGCGCATGGTGTTGGACTGAAGCCAGACATTTTGAAAGATAACTCCAGACTTTTCTGCAGGACAGTGGTGGTTTTCTCTTCTTTGCCGGACAAGTACACAAAATGACTCATTTAAAAAAACAACTGCCAATCGTGGTAATCCAGTTGATTGCTTTCCCAAACCTCTCCATACAGGATCATACTGCACTCAATTCAGGTCAGTGTGTAAGAAGCAAGTGTGTGAACAGTGTAAACAGCGGGTTATTTATTACCATATAGACACAGTGATAACATCTCTGGAAATGATGTACAGAATGTTGTTTTCACATCACTACCGTATATTGTATATAACGTAACGCACAAATAGATAAGAAACAGTCTGTTGCTCCTGAGTGTCTAGTGCAGGTCAAAAGACCCTCTGGATTCATTGGTTTACTCAAATTCATTGGGGATGATGACAGAGGCCATATGTATATCATTTTGGTTTTCTTCCCAACTATGCTTTTCATACACACTGTCTGAGAAATAAATGGGTATTGTCCCCTCCAAATACCACAGGTATTACTGGTTGATGGAATCCAATTTCACAGAAAGTGAAGTTGCATAAATGGTTCAGGCACAGCATAGCTGGTGCCAAATTGGCTGCTGAGCCCTTGATAAAGACCAATACCAGAGAACTGGGAATAAATACTCAACTTGATGTGTCTACAAAATATACAATACAGTATGTAAACAACTTATTCACCTGCTTCAGGATATACAGTAGCTACAATACATAACAAGTGCACTCTTTCAATTCATTATATATCAAGCCTGTTTCTATGGCACAGGATTTAGTAAATCTGGTAATGGTTGTGACTTAAAAAGATATGATATCCTGATACTGAATGCTGTCAATAATGAACATTTGACAATCCCACTCATGTGACAACATACACTACAGTTTTAGAATACAGACGTTTTGAAGTGCTTGTGATGGTTCCATGAAGTCACTGTGTTCTGGCTCCCCCGATGCAGGTGGCCAATGCCACCCGGTTTTCCCAAGTTTAGGGCAGTAGAATGGACCGAGACCAGATTACTCATTACAAAACGAGTACCGTGAGGTAATATTTAAAATACGTGGTCCAAAATGCATCTATATTCAGGAAAAACTGTTGCTATAATGACAGACACCATTTGAGTGAGCGATGATGCAATATTTTGAGTTGATCCTGACATTTGCGTGTCAAAGTAATTGGTCCTGTTGTAGTAATCCAGTTCTTCCTCTGAGCTGTCGGCGTTGCTGCGGCGGTAGGCGGAGGCGTACCATTTGTCAGCTGTTAACGCCACCGCCGCACCAGCCGCGGCGGCGGCAGCCACGCGGACTGGGGAAGAGCGTCCCGCTGACCTGAACCGGGACCGAGTCCCGCCATATGATCCTCCTCGGTAATTCCCACTGGTTGAACTGCGGGAGGACGTCCCTCGGGAGGAACCGCCGGGGCCCCCACGGCCCCCTTTGGCCAAGACGGGCTCACACAAAAAGGTGGAGAGGAGGAGGCAGGTCCAGCACATGGCCACCAGCTGCTTCATCATCTGAATCTCTGCACACACCTGCAAGGGAGGAGGAGGAGGTTATGGAGGTCTGGAGGCAAACGAAACAACGTGTTTTACTTTGGGTTGGGATGATTGGGATTTTGGCCTGCTTGGCGCTGACACATGGTCCATTTCTCCCTGGCTGCTGGCAGGCTTGCATCTTAGAGCACGTTAAGGCAGTGGTTCCTAAGCTGGGGTCTGTGGCCTGCTAGGGGTCTTCAAAGGTATTTCTTGTAGAATGCAGCTAAATGTATTATTTTTTCTATTTAATTGTTTGACATGTTTTCTTATATTTTCTGGAAAAGTGTGTGTGTACACACACACACGCCACTTTATTAGTTACACCTTGCTAGTACCGGGTTGGACCCCCTTTCTCTTCAGAACTGCCTTAATTCTTTGTGGCATAGATTCAACAAGGTGTTGGAAACATTCCTCAGAGATTTTTGTTCATCTTGACTCATATGATAGCATCACGCATTTGCTGCAGATTTGTCGGCTGCACATCCATGATGCCAATCTCCCGTTCCACCACATGTTATTATGTTATTTAGCAGACACTTTTATCCAAAGCGACTTACAATTGTTCAATCGCCGACGGACGCAGCCATCAGGAGCAATTAGGGGTTAAGTGTCTTGCTCAAGGACACTACAGCATGCTAGCAGGAGGAGCCTGGGATTGAACCAGCAACCTTTAGATCACTAGCCATTGGAGTACAGTGAACTCATTGTTGTGTTCAAGAAACCAGTTTGAGATGATTTGAGCTTTGTGACATGGTGGATTATCCTGCTGGAAGTAGCCATCAGAAGATGGGAATACTGTGGTCACAAAGGGATGGACATGGTCAGCAACAATACTCAGGTATGCTGTGGCGTTTAAACCATGCTCGATTGGTACTAAGGGGCCCAAAGTGTGCCAAGAAAATAACCCCCACACCATTACACCACCACCAGCAGCCTGAACCGTTGATACAAGGCAGGATGGATCCATGCTTTCAGGTTGTTTATGCCAAATTCTGACCCTACCATCTGAATGTCGCAGCTAAAATCAAGACTCATCAGACCAGGCAATGTTTTTCCAATCTTCTGTTGTCCATTTTTGGTGAGCCTGTGTGAATTGTAGCCTCAGTTTCCTGTTCTTAGCTGACAGGAGTGGCACTGCAACCCATCTGCTTCAAGGTTCTACCTGTTTTGCATTCAGAGATGGTATTCTGCAAACCTTGGTTGTAACGAGTGGGTATTTGAGTTACTGTTGCCTTTCTATCGTCTCGAGCCAGGCTGCCCATTCTCCTCTGAGATCAACAAGGATATTTTCTCTTTTGCAGACAATCCTCTGTAAAGCCATGAGATTGGCTGATTACATTAAGCAGACGCTTTTATCCAAAGTGGCTTACAAATTATTCAAACACCGACGGACGCAGCCATCAGGAGTTAGGTGTCTTGCTCAAGGACACTACAGCATGCTAGCAGGAGGAGCCTGGGATCAAACCAGCAACCTTTAGATTACGAGACGACCAGCTCTACCTCCTGAGCTACCGTCCCCCCTGATTAGCTATTTGTGTTAACAAGCAATTGAGCAGGTGTTCCTCATAAAGTGGCCGGGGAGTGTATATATATATATATATATACTGTATATATGTGTGTGTGTGTGTGTGTGTGTGTATATATATATATATATATATATATATATATATATATATATATATATATTTATATATATATATATATATATGTGTGTGTGTATATACACACACACACACACACACTACTCACAAAAAGTTAGGGATATTCGGCTTTCGGGTGAAATTTCAGGATGAACCTAAAATGCACTATAACCATTACAGGTGAACTTAATTTGACCTTCTCTAAACTTTTGAATGCACATGACCAACTGTTCAATGTTTCAGCACTTTTTGCACAACTTGCTGTTCTCTAGCAAGGAGCTGAACGGCAAAATTCATAACAGGTGTTTGATCCATGAATCGACCAATACATTTCCTGGTTCAATTAGAATTGGTATTTAAACAGTCCTCTTCATCATGCTGTTCACATTTTGACATCATGAGACCAAGACGACACCTAACAATTGATCAACAGTACCTCGCCATTGCGAGGTTTTAAACTGGATGTTCCCAGAGGGCTGTGGCCACTGAGGTTAGAGTGTCACAGAGTGTCATCAGCAGGTTGCAACAGAGAGACTGGAAGAGTCACAGAAAGGCATAGAAGTGGACGTCCTTTGGCCACATCCCACACTGATGACCGCTTCACTGTGAACAGTGCCCTGCGGAACCAGATGATGGATGCCACTCAACTCCAGGCACATGTAAGGGAGGTGAGAGGCACCAAGTGTCACGTCAGACCAATCCAAACCGTTTACATCAGCGTGGTCTGCGTGCTAGACGACCTGCAAGGGTACCTGACCACACCGCCAGGCACAGGTATCATTGTCTTGCACGGGCCAGGGAGCATTTACGCTGGACAGGGAAACAGTGGGCCTCAGTGCTGTTCTCTGATGAAAGTCGATTCAGTTGAGCAGAAATGATGGCCGCCAATGATGTTGGAGACGATAGCAGAGCGCTATGCATCAGCCACTGTTGTCACCAGACAAGCCTTTGGTGATGGTGGTGTTACAGTGTGGGCAGGTGTGTCTAGTCAATACAGAACTGCCCTACACTTTGTGAATGGTACAGTGACAAGCCCATACTACCTGAATAACATCATTAATCCAGTCATTGTGCCCCTGCATGAACAACACAGGACTAAGTTCATCTTCATGGACGACAATGCTCCAGCTCATCGAGGTCGCATCCTTAGGGAACGGCTGCTGGAGACTGGGGTGCCTAAAACGGAGTGGCCTGCAATTTCTCCAGACCTGAATCCCATAGAAAACCTATGGGATCAGCTGAGTCGCCGTGTAGAGGCTCTTCACTCTGTACCCCAGAACCTCAATGACCTGAGGGCCGCCCTTCAAGAAGAGTGGGGGGCCATGCCTCAGCAGACAATAAGTTGACTTGTGAACAGCATGAGACATCGTTGTCAAGCTGTAATTGATGCTCAAGGGCACATGACAAGTTATTGAGACATTGACATTTTTTGTTGTGGTGTACCCACCACTGTTTGTGGCTTTTGTTTCAATAAATTGTTTGAGATGAGGAAATTACCATTGCATGCTTCTACTTAAATCCCCTAATTTCATGATATAATATCACTGTAGCGTGGACTTTTTACATTTTCCATAAATTTCACCCGAAAGCCAAATGTCCCTAACTTTTTGTGAGTTGTGTGTGTGTGTGTGTGTCTGTGTCTGTCTGTGTGTGTGTGTGTGTGTGTGTGTGTGTGTGTGTATATATATATGTGTATGTATATATATATATATGTATGTGTGTGTGTGTGTGTGTATATATATATATATATATATATATATATATATATATATATATATATATGAGCGATATGTGTGTGTGTATATATATGAGCGATATGTGTGTGTGTATATATACAGTGGGGCAAAAAAGTATTTAGTCAGTCACCAATTGTGCAAGTTCTCCCACTTAAAAAGATGAGAGAGGCCTGTAATTTTCATCATAGGTATACCTCAACTATGAGAGACAGAATGGGGGGAAAGAATCCAGGAAATCACATTGTAGGATTTTTAATGAATTAATTGGTAAATTCCTCGGTAAAATAAGTTTTTGGTCACCTACAAACAAGCAAGATTTCTGGCTTTCACAGACCTGTAACTTTTTCTTTAAGAGGCTCCTCTGTCCTCCACTCCTTACCTGTATTAATGGCACCTGTTTGAACTTGTTATCAGTATAAAAGACACCTGTCCACAACCTCAAACAGTCACACTCCGAACTCCACTATGGCCAAGACCAAAGAGCTGTCAAAGGACACCAGAATCAAAATTGTAGACCTGCACCAGGCTGGGAAGACTGAATCTGCAATAGGTAAGCAGCTTGTTGTGAAGAAATCAACTGTGGGAGCAATTATTAGAAAATGGAAGACATACCAGACCACTGATAATCTCCCTCGATCTGGGGCTCCACGCAAGATCTCACCCCATGGGGTCCAAATGATCACAAGAACAGTGAGCAAACATCCCAGAACCACGCGGGGGGACCTAGCGAATGACCTGCAGAGAGCTGGGACCAAAGTAACAAAGGCTACCATCAGTAACACACTACGCCGCCAGGGACTCAAATCCTGCAGTGCCAGACGTGTCCCCCTGCTTAAGCCAGTACATGTCCAGGCCCGTCTGAAGTTTGCTAGAGAGCATTTGGATGATCCACAAGAGGATTGGGAGAATGTGATATGGTCAGATGAAACCAAAATATAACTTTTTGGTATAAACTCAACTTGTCGTGTTTGGAGGAGAAAGAAAGCTGAGTTGCATCCAAAGAACACCATACCTACTGTGAAGCATGGGGGTGGAAACATCATGCTTTGGGGCTGTTTTTCTGCAAAGGGACTAGGACGACTGATCCGTGTAAGGGAAAGAATGAATGGGGCCATGTATCGTGAGATTTTGAGTGAAAACCTCCTTCCATCAGCAAGGGCATTGAAGATGAAACGTGGCTGGGTCTTCCAGCATGACAATGATCGCAAAAACACCGCCCGGGAAACAAAGGAGTGGCTTCGTAAGAAGCATTTCAAGGTCCTGGAGTGGCCTAGCCAGTCTCCAGATCTCAACCCCATAGAAAATCTTTGGAGGGAGTTGAAAGTCCGTGTTGCCCAGCGACAGCCCCAAAACATCACTGCTCTAGAGGAGATCTGCATGGAGGAATGGGCCAAAATACCAGCAACAGTGTGTGAAAACCTTGTGAAGACTTACAGAAAACGTTTGACCTCTGTCATTGCAAACAAAGGGTATATAACAAAGCATTGAGATGAACTTTTGTTATTGACCAAATACTTATTTTCCACCATAATTTGCAAATAGATTCTTTAAAAATCAGACAATGTGATTTTCTGGATTTTTTTTTCTCATTTTGTCTCTCATAGTTGAAGTGTACCTATGATGAAAATAACAGGCCTCTCTCATCTTTTTAAGTGGGAGAACTTGCACAATTGGTGGCTGACTAAATTATTTTTTGCCCCACTGTATATACTATACAGATATATATATATATATATATATATATATTAGTGTGTGTGTGTGTGTATAGAGGTTTTCTTTGTATTTATTGTCCTGTTATAGGTCAGTTTGTGTGTACGGCTCAAACACAACAGAGGACGTTGCATAGGATTTCGACGTTGATTTCAACAACATTCAGTGTAAATATAGTTGTTAATTAATAGGTCAACTGGTCAGCCTGTTTGGTAAGAAAAACAATGCAACAAATTCCCAATGCATAATTTATTCCAATGCATGATTTAATGTTCATTAGAGATATCCCGTCCCTCGCTAATTACCTAAAAGTGTCAGAGAAATCCGTCATGATCTACACAATTCCACGCACATGGTTTATTTATTACGTGCAGTATTAATACAGGTGCTTGTTTATTTGAATGAACTGGCCTACACTGTTGACGATACCGATTCCTGCAGTAATACCTAATTGAATTGCCTAGATTTCCAGCATCTAATTTACCGAAGATGTCCGTGTAATTCTTGCTCACCTTTTAAAACGATCAATACAAATTTCCAGGTTTCTATGGGTTTTCAGACCTTCCTCGGCTGTGATGGTGGATTTGGCACAACAGCGAAATGAAACATAACGGTGCGGACGGCCGAGGCGCGCTCACGCAGATTTCCGGGCGCCCGCATGAGCGCGCCGCTCGCAGCAGAACAGGCCTTGTGCTGCATTCAAGTCCTACGTGAGCGATGGGAACTATGAGCGTCAAATATGGAAATACCGTTTCATATCACCGTTTTGAACCCCGTTTTCTCCCACACTTTGACGTCACCGACGCAGGAAAAGCCTACATGAGTCCCCGGGCATGGTTAAAAAAATAAAATAAAATCTTCAAGTAAATTAGCCTGGGTAAAACCAAATAAAATGTAAGTTAATTAAAAACTAATACTTAATATAAAGAGTATCAATCTTGTTTTTATTGGATGCTTTTTGGTAGATTGTTTAAAAAAAAAAAAACGTCAAAGGTATGAACTCGTCATTCTGCCCTTAATTCCCATATGACATAAATGCAGCATTAACCAGCGACAATCTATAATGTTTTGTAAATGTCTTGTGTGATTTCAGAGATCTCAACGCTAAAGCAGCCATAGTAAGCGGAGTCCCAGTCACAATATCCTCCCTCAAACGATTCTGGCATTTAGGCGATACCGCCAAAATGCACTCGGCGGTAGAGAGAGTCTGAACGTTCGATGCAATAATCCAAAATCAGTAGAAGAAGAAGACGGGTCGCGCGATCACATGTTTCAACTCTTTCTTTCTGACTCGGTCCTTGAAGAGTCACTCGGTAAAAAGAGTCGTTCGATTTTCAAACCCTTCGATCGTTCAACTCCGTTGGTGTAATGGACGTGAGAGCGAGACTTTAGGTGAGCGATGAATGAGAGGAGTCGGTTCGGCTAAGAAAATGTAAAAAATAAATAATAACGTCAAAACTATATTTTGGTGGAATGAAAAGGTGCAATTGTATCATATTCAATATGGATCACGCCAAATGATTTGTCCGTTTTTGCCATGGACTTTTATCCCATTTCCTCATCAGCAATTATTTTCAATTTGGGAGTCGATGTAACTCCCGAATACTGAGTCGTTTAAAAAAAACAGGACGTTCGTTTGGGACGAATCGTTCACGAGTCTCGCATCCCCACACAGGCAAGTTAACCACAGCGTCGTCCTTGCTTCCATCCATCATGGCGTCGGTTTGTCGAACTGCTGCCTTGCTCCTGAAGCTTGTGAGAGCGGCCCCGGCCTCCAGTTCTGCTGCGCGCCACTACTCCGCAGGTACGCGGCGGATACGCTTCGTTTACCCCCGTTGCTAGTTTCGCGGAGCTGCATTTTACGTCCCTGCTTCGGCGTCCACGACACCTGCGTCATTGACTGTGAAGTGAACTCGTGTAAACATGTTGTGAAAGAACTACTGATAAAATGTCCTTTTCTGTCCAGACAAACAAACACAATATATTTAATTACAGACGTGTGAAAACGGGACAGTAACTAAGTACTTCGTTACTTTCTACGACCGTCCAGTCCGATACACATCAAACTTTAAAGTGGTTTATTAACAGGTTTCGATGCGGATCGTTTTGACATTAGGAACCCTCCCGGGTGTCAGAACACACCGAGCTATTAACGTGAAAAATCGGTATTTTTTAGCCTTTGTTCCACAAGACACACGCAGGCTCACCAGGTTGTCTTGGACCTTATTCTTCGACCTTTGTTCAATGATTAACCAGGACTTGCCCTTGACCTGTAATTCCAGAGTTTATCAGTAAGACGGCAGGGAGGGGTCAGCCCGGCGGTGCCCACCAGAACATGTGGGTAATAGTCAGCGTTAAATTTATTTTTTCTTTAAACCATGTCAAAAGTCACCTGTAGGCTATGCTGTTCTATTTCACATAGGTTCTGCCCTCTAGCATGGGCATCTTGCTGAAGATTTGAATGTACCCATCAGCCTAGCAGCTGTGGCCTGCCCCTATAAAAGGGTCCTGCACCCACTATTCTGCTCCCCGTTTTCTACAGTGACTATTCACTGAAGATAGAAGATTTATGTACCCAAATAGGAGCAACGCTAGCGTCCCACCGCAACGGCCATTTCACGGCCAGGTTCCCTTGGGCAGAGGTTCGAGGATTGCCAGGCGTATTTGTTGCCGGCGGACCACCACATCTGTTGCTTTGAATGCCTGGGCTCTAGGGATGCCACAGTGAGGATTTTTTGAAGTTGCATCGCTCTGCGGCCCGACTGTGACCCTGGGCGCATGCCAACTTTGGTAGCTTGAGAGCACTCTGCATTCCCGAAGTCCGGAATGTAGTGCGTGAGTGGCACCTGAACCCGGACATAGTTTGGCAGGTCCCGCGCTGCTTCAAAGAAGCGCGGTGGACCTGTTTTCAAGCAGGCAGAATGCTCAGTGTCCACTCTGGTTCTCCCTTCACCGAAGGGACAAACCCCCCACCGGGAGTGGACGCTTCACTCACGCTCCCTGGCCCCGCTAACTGCTATACACGTTTCATCTGATCCAACCCATAGACCGCCGGCTAACAAAAGTGAGAGTGGAGAGAGGAGTACCTCGTTTTAGTAGACCCAGAGTGCACATCCGCACCTTGGGTCCCGGAGCTGGTCCAGTTATTAGCAGAAAAACCATGGCCAATACCGAGGTTCATGGGTGCCATCTCCCAGGCACAGGGAATGATAAAACAGCGCCTAATTCTCAGTCAGTCACCGGGGGTTGTCATCAACAGTGATTAATACGATACAGAGTGCCAGGGCAGCTTCTACCAACACTCAGTACGCTGGGAAGTGGAGATCTTACGAATGCTGGTGGGAAGAACCGAATATCATTCCCACTTCATGCCCTGTAGAATATATACTTTCCTATCTCCAGTGGTTATTGGACATGGATTTGTCTTCTTCCACTAAGGTATATGCATCGGCTATTTCAGCCTGCCACAAGTATTTTGGCGAAAAAATCCGGCGTTTAGCCTTCAACGCTTCCTACAGATAGCAAGGCGTATGCAACCCCCGTCACACTCTTTCGCCCCAAAATGGGGCCTGGCATTGGTTCTGCACTGTCTCAAAGATGAGCGCTTTGAACTGATTGACACCATCCCCTTTAAGGGGAGTCTGAGTATAACGACCTTCCCTCTGCTCTGTTATGTCTTGGAAGTTAATATGCCTATCGGCCTGCCGGTTGTACCGGCCTTGTCTCTTGACAGCAGGGTGTGGACTCAACTGGCTTCTCCTGATGCCAATAAGGACGACGCTAGAAGGCGGAGCCTATGTGAATGATAGTTAGCTTACTCTAACTCAAGTTCTATGATCATAGGCGAATCCCTCTAGCTTTTCCTGCCCTGCTGCTTTCCTAGGGTTGCTTAAGATCCTTAGGGAGCAGAATAGTGGACGCCGTACGCTTGTATAGCGGCAGGCTACGGCTGCTGGGCTGAAGGGTACGTTCAAATTTTCAGTAAGACGCACATGCGCGCTCTGGAAACCAAAAAGGACGAAGCTCCAGGGCTTTGGCTGTAATAATAGAACTTTAATTAGAGTAAGCTAACTATCATTGTTTATTTTTAATGCCAAACTCATATTGATCCACTGACACTTGCAAGATCGACCATTTCAAAGTTATTAGTAAGGACTGTGCAATATTGACAAAATGGAATATCACAATATATTCTAAAGAATACCTCTATCGATAATTTTCTAGTATTTATCGGGGCTTTCATTTGATATTTACACATGACAAATACTTGAGAAACATTAGTTATGTGGATTGAATGATGGGCCATTGATTTGAAGGCAGTCTAAAAGGTTTAATTTAATGCAGCAAAGACAACATTTGACTATTAGATTTTACGATAACCAAAATCCCAGATGATAACTAGTGTCGTACCATGGTATTGATATTCAATCAATATATTTCTTAGCCCTATGGCCAGTAATAATCAAAAGACGAATACGATACAAAATGCAATACCTCCTGCTGCATCTCGGATTAAACCAAAAAAAACAAAACACTCTTTCTGTTGGTTTTTCCATTTCAAACAGGTGGTCAGTATGAATACATAGTGGTGGAGAAGCGCGGCGAGAAGCAGAATGTGGGCTTCATCCAACTGAACCGTCCGAAGGCCCTGAACGCTCTGTGCGACGGACTGATGACTGAGGTGGGACGTGCTCTCGACACCTTCGAAGCTGATGGAGACATCGGCGCTATCGTCCTCACTGGCAGCGACAGAGCCTTTGCTGGTGTGTGTGTGTGTGTGTGTGTGTGTGTGTGTGTGTGTGTGTGTGTGTGTGTGTGTGTGTGTGTGTGTGTGTGTGTGTGTGTGTGTGTGTGTGTGTGTGTGTGTGTGTCAGAATGGAGTCTTAAATAGTATGATCACACCAGAGAGTCATAGCCTGGTTAAACCAACATGGAAGATTTGTAGAACATTTCACGATAGGCCTTGTGTTCCTTACCTTGATATAAGCAAATTTACTTCCATTTTATTTGTCCTTCTGTTGCTTTCACAAACTCTGATTCAAAACCCTACTTCTGACCCAAATACCAAGCGGTTTAAATTGTCCCATGGAAGTATTTTTAAAAGGGTTCTGTGGTTAAATGAAGGATATCAATTATGAATTTTATTATTATACTTTATTAATCCCTCTGGGGAAAATGAGTTCTCTGCATACACACTAGAACAAATCAAAACATTTTTGTTTTGTTATGTGTGTGGGATGTTTCAAACTGCTTATTTTTTGTTCAGAAATATATTTGTTAAAGTAATGGAAATCAATAGTAGGTGAGGTGGAGAAAATCTCTTAAGGTCATGACCATATTGTTAAAATGTTCAATTAATTTTCTCAATTTCTTTGCAGCGGGGGCAGACATCAAAGAGATGCAGAATAGAACCTTCCAGGAGTGTTATGGCGGGAACTTCCTGGCACATTGGAACAGAGTGTCCACGGTGAAAAAGCCTGTAATCGCTGCCGTCAATGGATTCGCCGTAAGTTTCTTGTACAGCGCAGTCTGAAGGGACGCTTGTTAACCATGTGAGAGTTTTACCAGATGTGGTTTTTGTTCTTTTCCTCCCTTGTTTGCTGTGTTTTCAGCTGGGTGGAGGCTGTGAGCTGGCCATGATGTGTGACATTATCTACGCCGGGGAGAAGGCTCAGTTCGGCCAACCTGAGATCCTGCTGGGGACCATTCCTGGTAAACCATCCTGCATGTTATTGGTTGTGTACCAGAACTCAGTGCCAATATGGCACCGGTTCCTATACGATCGCCTATATATCTACCGGACCGAATCACAACGCAGATTTCGGTGCCTCATTTTAGTGCCACTTCCATGCCTGAGCTGTTGGTGGAAATATTTGTCCCCTGGAGCACCAGAAATCGTATATTTATCATCGTGATGAGAACATGCGCGATAAACACATCGCAAAAGACTCCCCGAAACGGAATGAATAAGAAAAATAATTTTATTTACATGCTGCATGCATAGTGAGCTGGCGGAATCTACTTACTCACCCCCAAGTCAGTCAAAAATATTCCGTGTTTGTGTCCTCGCACATGGAGTTTGCGTGCAGCTTCAGAGCAACGGGTCTGAATCGTGTCCATTTCATTTTAGTCCCAAAGGTTGATAAAGTTGATTAAATGTCTCTGAGGGACATGCAGTGTTCAGTCCGTTTGAATGGAACCGTGTTGTTGGGAACTTCAAACAATGAGTGATTTCCTTCCACTCAGACACCGTGAGGCAGGACTCTTTGGACTTTTATTTATTTGAGGACAGGTAGTAGACATACTTTACTACATACTAACTTTTAAAATTAAGTCATAATAACATGCAACAATTGTTATGGTCTCTCAGAGCGATCTCTCCGTCGTACCTCCGACAGCCATGCGCAGACAGGGCTCCTACATTTCCTACAATGCAAATGTCTTAAAGCAGCCACAACCTTTTTAACAGACAGACAAAAATACAACAGTTATTTTAGATTGCCATGTTTATTTTATATTTATTTAATTATTGTAGTTGTTTCCCCCAGAAATTTTTTTTTATTCAAGAAATGTTTTTGTTGAGTTAGGAGGAAAATATTTTAAAGGGAACACATCAGGGAAATTAAACTTTTAATCTATTATGGTTATGTCTTATTTAAACAAATTCTGTTTAATTAGTTGGATATTCAAATCATGTTCAATTTGTTCAATAAAAGCATGTTCAAAATAATTTTTCATTTATTAATTCAGTGTGCATAGGCAATAAAGTGTTCTATGTTAGCAGTATACCTGTTAAAGCAGAAAGACAGGAAACTGGAAATGTATAGTTAATATGCACACTTCAATATTTGTTTATTTATCACATTCATCATGTCATCATCACCATCTTAAATATCGTCGACCAATTTGTGCATTTTTTTTTCTTAAGTATCGGTTTGGACATCGGTGCCGGTTTAAAAGTATCGGTTTAGCACCAGTGTCAGGAAAAAAACGATTCCCAACCCTAATAATGTGTGTGTGACACTCATGCCCTTCATCCCATAACAGTAGTTTTATCTGCTTGTCTGCAGGCGCAGGCGGCACTCAGCGGTTAACCCGCGCTGTGGGGAAATCCCTCGCTATGGAAATGGTTCTAACCGGAGACAAAATTAATGCTCAGGAAGCAAAGCAGTCAGGTACAGGACCATTTGCTACATGGACTCGTACCGAAGGCCATGCGGCCGGAACAAATGATCAAAAGCATTCAATTATTGTATAAATTTAAATAGACTAATAGATCTGAAAATGTTTTACATCGTTGTTAGTTTCCCAATATGTCTGCCCCTTGTACGACGGCTGTTTATTCAGTGCGGTTTGTGTTTTTCAGGCCTGGTGAGCAAAATCTGCCCGGTGGATCAACTGGTTTCGGAAGCAATTAAATGCGGGGAGAAAATAGCCGGCAATTCCAAGCTGGTTTCCGCCATGGCTAAAGAGGCGGTCAACGCTGGTGAGTGGAATTATTTGCCAAGTTCAAACTCGAGGTTGTATGAGACCCGACCTAGAGGATGTTTTGACTTGTTGATTTGTCTGTACAGCCTTTGAACTGACGCTGGCTGAGGGGAATCGCTTGGAGAAGCGGTTGTTCCATGCTACCTTCGCTACGGTCAGTACTCGTCATTTTGGCTGCATGATGTAGACAAAATCCGATATAGCGCTTTTTGATGACACAGACATGCGGTTTTTTTTTTTGTTTTCTTTTTTCTCCAAGAATACCGCGATATAGGTAATTTGACAGTGTTTTAGGGATGAGTATTGGTGCTTTCATAAGCAACATATTGTATTTGAGAGACAATCTTTAGTAATGTGGATATTGTGACCAAGCAGGTAGAGGTGTTAATTAGTCGGAAGTTCATAACTTTACTGTAATGCGGCCTTTAAAGATTTAACTATTTCACGATATTACGATGACCAAAGATGATATCTCATCTCCTATCACAATATTGATATTATAACAATATATTGCCCAGCCGTAGTGAGCACTTGACTAACTAAAGCTGTTTTCACACATGTACTGCAACCCTGAAATTATCTGGACGTTAATGGGGTTACTGCTCGGTTGAGCGGCATGTGTGAACAGAGGCGATTGTCCGGAGAATTCACATCGAGCAAGTGGGCGTGGTAATATCTCTATTATGCCATCCGGTGGGCTCTTTGTGCACGGAGCGTAGATGCTTCGTTCTCCTTTCCTTTACATTCATTTCCACTCTTAAGTTTATATTGCTGATACGTCCAAATACATGAAGTGCAAAAAAGTCAAATTACTGATGATTTGGTAGCCTCGTCCAGCATCTTGGGTTGTGCTGTGAATCTCTGCTCCGCCATTGCATCAAGTCCTGCCTCCTGGGTGCTCTATCCAGGCTCCGCCCCCTCACCTTAACCAAACAGAGTGTTTCCAGTAGGTGTGAACACAGCTGACACGAACACTCTCTTGTTGTTGTGTGAAAGGGCAACTCCCAACAATGTGCGGACCTGATTATCTGGACATTGTCTGGAGTTCATGTGTGAATGCGGCTGAATACAATTTGGGGGTTTATTTGTGTTTTTATTTATTTGTGGTTTTCCCCACTCAGGATGATCGCAAGGAAGGCATGACTGCGTTTGTGGAGAAACGAAAAGCCAGCTTCCAAGACAACTAGAAATACACCGGAGCTGACTGAGATCTGAAGAGGTTCCCTCTATCTGCGCCCGTTTCCTCTTCCTGATGTCTGTGCTATCGGTACTTTTAAATGCCACAAAAAAAGGAAAAAAGAAGTTACTGAGACTGTGTAAAACAATGTAAAATAAGGATCTGGCAGTGAGTGAGCAGGAGTGTCCCATCACAAAGCAGCTCCCAGTGTGTTGCTACAGTAACTATATCACGCTGGGAGCATGTTGAATTGTGTTTGTATGGGAGTGAGTGTAGTACTGTAACTTTCTCATGTCGCATTAAAGGAGGCATCAGCCCTGGTGAGAAAAATGGACTTCGGCTTTAGGTGTTAGAATCTGAAACTGATTTATGTCTATTTCTTTTTTGGCAGCATATTGTTCCTCTGTACATTTTTACAAATAAATGTCAACATCGTACTCATGAATATCAAACTTATGTGCCTTGTTGCTGTACTGAGTGAAGACATAATCCTCTGTTTTAAAGCTAATTTCACTACATCATATTCAAGAAATGTCTGAAGCAAGAGCGTTATTTTTAGTGATTATTTGTGTCCAGTGTGGTCTTATGAAATGAAAGCGCTGATGAAATATATCTACTTGACACTATGGTTTTTGTTTTCTGGTCAACTTGGTTTTGGGGAATGTTATCTGAGTGACATTACTGACTGGCTTGTTGAATTGCCTGCTCCAAAAAGGATGCGCTGTCATAAGCCTAAAAGCGATGATGGACCTCTACCCGGGCCGAGAGGTTTGTACCGCTAGATGGCGCCAGATACGGTTCAATAGGCTTGCGTGACAACGAGTAAATACTTTATATCACGAATGTATTTATATTCATACAGACTTCCTATACGGAAATCAGAACAGATTGGTCCAACCTAAAAACTTGTAATGCTTCCACAAGCAGCTTATAAAATAACGTTAGGTGATGCATCGAATTAACCCTAAAATCTAAATGAATATCCATAAGACAGAAGTTTACAATGTTTATCACATGTGGCTTCCTCATTGTTTTCTATTTGATATAAAGAGGTCTGTGTTTCATTCACAATGGAGGTAGATTGAAAGTCGTAGACCTATTAATCATTAATATGCGTCAAAAATATAACAAGTTGATCGATTTAAAGATAGCAGCCGAGACATTTAAAATGCGATTTAAAATAAAAAAAATGTCTCATTATACACATATAGACATGTTTCCAACCATAACCTTGACGATAGTTTTATCAATATTCATGCCTATATAGTGTTCTAAACAAAACGAAAAATAATGGACATCTAGTTAATAGACTTAAAGTAAAAGCAACATGTATTATTATTTCATTTATTAGTCATTGATATATATAAAAGTATTTGGTTATCAAAAAATAATAAGAGAAAAAAGCATATTGGCCCGGTGTCAATGGTAGCATTATGTGGCCCCAAATATGAGGTAAACAATCAAATCATAACAGGCCAATTCCACTTCAAAAGCAACGAAAGCGCCAGAACAAATGCGATTAATGCGTGTTTTCACTGGAGACCCCAGTCATCTGAATACACATTTCCCTTTCCCCCCCTCTCTCTCTCTCTCTTACCCTCCCCCCCTCTCCTTCCCTCTAATCCAGAGACAGGAGTTTCTTCGCACGCCGGCGCCCGTCTCCCCACAAGGTCCGTGTCCTAATTGATTTTTATCTTCATTCACTTTTCCTCGTTTCTCGCCTCCGAGTTCACTTTCTTGCCAGACCCCGGGAACAAAACTTCTAAAGCGGCACAAAAAAGGCCGCTCTGCGGGATCCACCGACGGGGCCCAAAAGAGGCTCCTCTTCGGGGGACACCGAGAGGTCAAAATAATAAATGTAGGCCCAATTGAGGCTCTCCCAGCGGACAAAGGGCGCGGAGCGTTACATTTGGCAGCGCGGACACTCGCGGTGTGATAAACTCATTTCAAGAAGAGGAACCAAAGCGGCGGCAGCAGCGTGGGGGCCCCGGCTCCTCGAGGGCCCTTTCAGGAGATATGGAGGGAAGGTCATCGGATCAGCTTAACATTTTGTAAACATTTTTTTTTTCAATTTAAAGTTTAGAAAATAAGGTTAAAATAAGGTTGACGGACAAAAAGAATCCCTATATTATGTAAATTTCAACCTAAATATTGAGCTATAAGCCTATATTAACAAATACCTACTTCCCTTACAATGGGAAAAATAAATAAAAATAATTCTGATCTGATGGTATCATTAAAAACGCGTTCAGACCGATGGGGCCCCATGTTTATTTATTTATTTTTTTTCATTTGTTTTTGTTTTTTTATATTGCAGAATCGGGGCTGTTCCCAGCTACAAGGAAAGGGTTTCTCGGCACTTGTTACCATCTAAAGCAGCTTGTGGAAATTGCTCAGGCTCGGATGAAATCGTGGCACCGGCGGACGTGTCAGAATAACACCGGGTGTGGTGTCTGCTTCCAGTCATGCCCACCCGAGGGTGTGTCAGGGCCAAGCGGGCCCGAACCTTGAAGCTGTGTCTGCAAAGTGTCCGAGCTCCCCTTGAACACACCCTGTTCACAATAACAACATATTCTTGGAGTCTCAGCGCATTCACTCATCAGTGTTAACTCGTTTTTTCCAATTTTTTACAGGAAAAAAAGATAAACAGACAAACATAGGTATAAAAAATTCGAAATCGAAATAATAAATTATAAATCCATCGAAATATTGATTGCAGTGAGATTAAAAAGTGAAAATAAAATCAACGGGCGTACATTTTGTTGCATGTGGAGCAGAGCACTCTGGCCTCTGCCAATTAGCTTCATTTTTTTTGGTCATAGGTATCCATAATTAATGCCACGGCGTGCATTTAAATTGTTTTTGTAATAATAATAATAATAATAATGATAGCAATAATAATAATAATAATAGTTATTATTATTATTATTATTACTATGAAAAGCCTTTCCGATTGTGACTCGGGTCTTTAATTGCTCATTAATAACAAACCTAATTGGCTGCGGCTAAAGGCCCATTTTCCCACACTGACCAATCACACGCCGCTCTTCGGTCACGTGCCTGGCCTGTTCGTGTGCCTCCGCTTCCGGGTTCCTCCAGCTGTCAACATGGTCGTTCTGAAAGGCATTCCCTCCGTCCTGTCTCCGGAGCTGCTCTACGCTCTGGCCAAAATGGGCCATGGAGATGAACTAGGTGGGTTCACGTCTTTTATTCACATGTTGCGTCGCCACTACCGGATACTTTAAATAGGCGATCACTGCATGCTTGTCTACGGTCCAGGTCCATATCATTTTAGGGAACACCTGTAGCATGTAAGCTAACATGCAAATATTATATATAAGCATGTCAGAATATTATCTCGAAATGCATCAGTTTATTTTAAGCTTTTCTGTTAACTGATGAAGATAATTCTAGGGTTAAGAAGGTGGTTTTGCATTTTATTTTTTGTTTTTCAAGTTTTCATTCTCTCTCAACAATGAAAATTACTTCTTGAATGTGTCAGGCCCATGAACCAGTAACAACCCAACAGCGAGTGCAGTTGAATATCCCCCAAATTGTAGTTTTTCTTGCTCTCTTATATTGAGTGGGTATGTGTTTGTGAAGTTATGTAACATTTCCTGAAAATATTACAAAGGTCATCACGATACAAGCTATAATATCATAGATTGATTGTTAATTTTTTCTTATTTTTCCTCTTTTTCTTGTTTTAGTTCTCGCTGATGCAAATTTCCCTGCCTCTTCTATTTGTGCTTGTGGGCCGAAGGAGATTAGGGCCGATGGTATGAACATCTATCTTTATCCAGAGGGAATTAATGACTTGAGGAGAGAAGACCTGTTTTTATTCACAAAACTAATCAAGTGTGGTGGATCATGTTGGTTTTTGTTTTTTTTTATTTTTAATTTTTAATTTATTTTTATTTTTTGACACTCAGCCCTTTTAATCCTTGTGCAGGTCTTGGAATCCCTCGGCTTTTGGAGGCCATTTTGAAGCTTTTGCCGCTGGACATTTACGTCCGCGCTCCGGTAGGACACTTACAACACCTGATTTGGAATCCTTTCCTTTTCTGTTTTTATTCTTATAAGAACACAAAGTCTTCCAAACCTTAATGTGTCACTGCAGGCTGCAGTCATGGCTTTAGTTGACAGTGATAAACAAAAATGCCTGCCTGTCCCTGTGTGGGACACTTATACACAGCTCCTTCATGAAGCCGGGGTCCAGGTAAGAGAACCTTACCTCTGCTTCTCCCTTGGGATGTAGCCTTTGTCCTGTTCACTATGATGGAAAGATACACCCATAAACGCCAACGATGTTTGTTGACGATATCTCGCTCTTTGCTTTAATTGAATTCAGACGCCGCTGGAAAAAGTTGAAAGGTTTGGCTTTTATGAACGAGCTAAGAAGGCCTACGCTGTGGTGGCCTCAGGGTAAGAGCTTTTTTATCGTATTAAATAAGAACCTTTCGTTATTTTTAAGTTGTATTGAAGTACTTTTAACTTATGAAAAATTACTTTAGACTAGAAAATCATCCCATAGATCTCCTTGGTCTCTGTTGTTGCAAAAGCAAATAAAACAAAATTATGGATGTTCCAATGATTCCTCCAATAGAATGCTTTACTCTTCCGGTCTTTGCACATGATTTATAATTTGTTTTTAGACATTTCTACTAATCCAGTTATGATCTGAACTTATTAACACTTTTCTATGTGTTTTGCCCTCAAAGGGAGACTGCGCTGTATGGAAACCTGATTTTAAAGAAAGGAATCATTCCTGCTGAGCTGCTAGATTGAGACACACACACACACACACACACACACACACACACACACACACACACACACGGCACTCAAAAAATAAGTGTTTTTTTTCATTTTCAACATTTAATCATTGTCTACTTTAGCTTTATTCTTCCACAGATCTCAGGTTCCAATTGAAAAAATGTATTAAAGAATTAATTTGAATCTCAGGAATGTTTAGGAAATTAATTTATTACAAATACTTGTCCATTCTATTTATTGTTAATTTTACAATGCTCCTTCATCACAAATCTGTAAATTTTTAAGCATTCTAAAATTTGAATACCTTTTTTTTAACGTCTCTGTAAACTTAAGTCATGTTCTGTCAGGTTCTTCTAAATAAAAGATGTCTTTTTGAAAATGTCATTCAGTACATATTCACACAATGCTTCATTGTTCCTTTGCGTTCGGGAAAGGTTTTGGTAGTGAGGCATACAAAATTAAGGAAAAGTTTAACAAACTTTTAAACTTGTGAATGATGGAATCATATTTTGGTGTCACATCAAAGTGTTCACCTGGATATAAGCTGTGATAAGCAAACTGAACTGGGATCAGGGGTGGTACAGCTCGTCCAGATCCTCCTCTGGCTGACTGTGTACCCTCTGCATGGGCTCATCGGCAGGCAGCGGCTCAGCATCACCATGGTAACGGACCGGGTTTAGCTGGTCAGCGTGGTACAGGTCATCCATGTCCTCCTCCGGAATCCAGTGAACCCTGACCCCTGTTCCTACTCCTTCTCCTAGTGGACTCAGGTCCTCCGGTGCTGCAGGGCGTGGGTCAGCGTGGTACAGGTCGTCCATGTCCTCCTCCAGAGTCCAGTGAACCCTGACCCCCGTTCCTACTCCTCCTAGTGGACTCAGGTCCTCCGGTGCTGCAGGGCGTGGGTCAGCGTGGTACAGGTCGTCCATGTCCTCCTCTGGCTCATTGTCGGCCTGGATCTCTGAGTCCACATTGGTCTTGGAAACCAGTGGCTTCAGATATCCAATCAGCTCCTTCCTTGCTCTGTGGTCCACCTCATCATGGTCTTCCTTGGCGATGACGTCATCTGGAGCTACCTCTGGTGTTTGACCGTACAGGGACGCGTCAGCTTCCTCGGGGTTCTGGAGCCGAGCATTGACTAGTTCAGCCACAGAGGGGTGGTAGCTTTCGTCGTGGTCTTCCTCTGCCTTCTGGTACTTTCCAGTGTGTCCGGTTTCCATCATACTCTTCCAGAATTTCATGCTGGGATCAATGACATAGTCGGCCCCAACCATGTCCTCTGGGGGCTCCACCTCCAGTCCCTCTTTGTTCCTGGAGGAGAGAGGTATGCCTTAGCTGATGGAAGGAGTGCGTGTCTCTCACGCAGATCATTTGTATGACGCATGAGGTTTAATCTAACAGACGAACAATATTCTGATCTGCACACAATAGTTTCCACAAAGAGCAATATGTTGATGAAAACACAGCAATTGATCTTTCATTCTCAATATTTATTTGAGGTCATGAGATTTTTTACTTACATTATTGTATCTTGGTGGTCTGCATCGGCAATTTTATAGTGCTAAAGTAAAAGAAAATTACATGACTTCCCCTCATTACACTAACAAATATGTCAGAAATAATCATTTCAAATCATTTTGATCTATGATTTGACCTTAAGCGTTTGTTGCTTCACTGTATTGTGTGCAATGGAGGGAAAAGTATAAATACTAAAAACTTTATTCTGGGAAAAGTCCAACATTCCACCTTCTACCCAGATAAAAATATTGAAGTACTTGATATCAAATACACAAGTGATAACAAATTATTATTAATATTACTAGCGGACTCCTTATGAGAAACCTTATTAGTAATAATAAATAGAACTTGCAGATAAATACAGTGGTAAAGTAAAAGTAGGTTATTAAGGTAAACAAAGTAAAACATTTTTTTAATCCAAATTGTACTTAAGTAAAATTACTTGGTTACATTCCACCCCTGGATATGTACTTACCCAGGTTTTAAATGGCTTTGCTGTGATTCCATGAATCAGCAGACAGACTATCAGAGAAATCCTGTAAGAAAAGTGACCCATGGTTATTTTCTGAATCTCTCTTTTTCCCAAAGGTGAATTATATTATATTAGACAGTACAAACCAATAAGAGGCAGGTGGATAATGCCTGTTACCTGAACATGGTGTTGTTGAGTTGTGAATGACATGAGCACTTCACTTTGACTCTGATTGTTGTGCTGCTTGATCCACTGTGGAAGACCAAAGGTCAGATAATAAATCATATCCTGGTTCTCAGACCTTTGAACCCAGATAAAGTAATTGTCTCTCTTTAGTAATGTAATGCCGTTTATCTCGACTTTATTGAGTTGCATAACCTCTTAACAAAATGGCTAGTCATACACAAAATGAAATAAATATATTACTTTTTTCTCAACATGGTTAACATTAACAGGTAACAGATTACAAACTTAAATAGTCTATGCATGTGCTAGTTGTTTTTGTGTGCCAGAATGTGATTATTGTGGGATCTTAATTTATTAATCATTCACTATAATTGGAAGATAATATCTGCCTAAAAGTAAATATTTTTTATACCAACACACATGGTTAATGGTTAATGGTTAACGCCTATGAAAAAAGAAACATCAGATAGTCTTAATTATTATAAGAATTGTAAGAACAAATTACATTTAACCGTAATTTTCATATAATATTTGTATTCACCAATCATGACTGGTGAGTAGTAGAAATCCCTTCTTGGAGTGTTGCTTCTGCAGAGCAATGGCGAGCACAGGGGGTCGTAAAAATGCAGTGAAAGTTAAAACAGTGTAAAGTGGCCTCTAGGTTGCCCCCATGTTAAATATTATGAAGTGCCCTCTAGAGTGCCCATACAAAAGAGAAAACATTGTAAGGTGCCCTCTAGTGTGTCTATACAATAGAGAGAACATTGTAAAATGCCCTCTAAAGTGTCCATACAATAGAGAAAACATTGTCTAATACTGTTATCAAAACTGGAAATAGCAACGTATTACACTTTGTAAGAAAGGGACTCAAGTAAAATTGTAAGTACCATGTTTTTGTTATACTCAATAAAGTATCATCACAGGTGGAAATAAACTCAAGTACTATAAAAAGAAAAGTTATTTTAATTTTCTTATCTGTTCCCTATAAATTATATAAATTATATTATAATTATAATTAATTATATAGATTTAATAAAAAAATAAAAATTGTAGTTCAGAAAAAATATATTGTATTCAAAGGGGGAAATATATTTGTTGTTGTCTCTTTGTTTTTATCCACCACGTGAGGTCTTTACTTCAATGTTGAATTAGGACATCTGCGAGCCATGGTCGGCTTAATATGACTTAAGACCTCACTGAAAAGAGATAACCTCCCTGTGTGTGGCTCCGGGGCCACAACTTAACCTGTTTAGATTCACTAATTAACCACTTAGATACACTTATAATACAGAGCATAGAGGTTTGGTTCGAAGACAGATGGTAATTATGTGCGAGGTCAGTGCCAGCATCAGCACTTAAAAAAAATAAGTATGTGTGTCTGAGCATGTAGGTTTTTACAATGTTCATTCAAATCATCATAGATGTACAGATAGAGTTGAAATACAGGAGGAACTTGGCTAAATTATACGTCACCATTCGCCTCAAATTTCAAGTATACTCTTCCAACCTCAGGAATGCAAATTTAACTTGGTCAAAATTGGTCAAATCAAAGTTAACTCTTAATAATAACAATAATAATAATAATAATAGTAATAATAATAATAATAATAATAATAATAATACCTCAGACTTGTAGGCCAGTAAAATATCACAGAGCGGAATAATAACAATAGATGTTGTTGGACCAGACAACCAGACTATCTAAGGGACTCTGTTCCTCTATCCCAGCGGTAGGGAATGTGGAAAGCCAACTTTTTATTTACCCTTTGGGTTTTAATTGATACCTTGCATCGTGTGACAGAGAAGAAGGAGAAGAGGTGCTGGTTCATAAAAGATAAGACGGCGCCACACAGAAGAACTGATATCCCTTCAAATTGCACCCAGGAATACACCAGGAACAGTGAGTCATTTTACAAATGGCCTATCCCATACTCGTTCATTATTTGTAGGGATTAAGTGAATGACAGAATTGTATCGCGCAACAGGGAATCTGTGATGAATTACACATGGACTTTGAACAGTAACATCTGTGACTTTCTAGTTAATAAGAAAAATATTAAAACCATTGTACTTGTGCGATTAGTGATTCCATAATTTATTAACTCCATAAAAAAAAATCTTGATTTTAACCTGGTGGCATATTACAGGGTAATTAGTAGTTTACAGTATCCTCACACATTTTACCTGGGTTTACTTTGTCATTACTGTGTAATTATCATCCTGTAATTTAAGGGTTACAGGAGAATCTGCTCTTGGAGCCAATCCAGATAGAACGGCATATTATGGGGGAGGAGGTGAGGTTATTCTCAGTGTTTTGTTTGAGATTTCGTCTGCAGCGCCAAAGCAAAGCGCTCTGTGAGCTGAAACTAGATCAGAAGAGAGAACATTACAGTCATCAAATTGCTGGATTTAATGTTTCCCAATTTCCTGATCACAACCTAGGTGCAATTTAATCAATGTTCAAACACCTAGTGTTGTTATGGTTCTCGTACACGGCCTGCACAGCAGATTCTGGTTGTTTGGAATCAACCTCCTGGAAGTCACAATAAACCCAATTTGGGGAAAGACGTGTGACCACCAAATGGACTCCAGCCCAGAGCTGAAGTTACAGCCTTTTCTGGGAATGAAAACCAAAATAAAACACCATCGAGGTCCGAGTATGAACCCTGAACGCAAGTTTCCCACAAATAAACTCCAGAAATCTCAAACCTTTGACACTCCCAGAAAACATCACAAAACATGGCCATAACCCCTTCCTACAGCATTAGAAGTCATTACTATGTTAACATGTGGACTCGCAATGCATCGCCTAACAATGAGATGAATTGAAATTCACACACACACACGCACACGCACACGCACACACTTGCACACTCGCACACGCACACGCACACGCACACGCACACGCGCACGCGCGCACGCACACACACACACACGCATGCGCGCGCGCAGCAGACAGGCAGACGCAGCGTACACATCCTGCCCTGTTCAAGGGATGGCTCCATGGCGTCTGCTGTTATCTGTGCTCTCTATCAGATCCATATGTGTCTGGATAGGTCCAACGCTGCCCTTGGTCTCGCCCCACCCCAAAATCACTATTGTCATATACAACTCTAACCTATGAGCTTCCAGTTTCAGAATAAATCCCCGGCATCAGGAAGCAATAGAAAGAAAGTTGGCGCAGTGATGAAACAGAAGTGGTCACACCACTGCTTAAAGCTTTGCAACATAGAAGTGGGATGCTAAAATAATATTGGTGAAGTGCTAATTGCTTATGCTTAAATATAGAACATTCCTTGATTTATGTTTGTATGAGGCCGCCGATACACTGGCTGATGTCAAACTGTCATGCAAGCTGGGGGAAGCCAGCCATTAGGGAAATGCTCTGCAGCTCCCCCAGAAACCACAACCCCCAGGCCAGGGGGGCTCTTGATCTCCAAGTCTTGAAAGTGAGGTTTGACAGATAAAGTGTGCGGAGACCCCCCCTGTCCCATCACCCCCACCACAAAAAAAATGCTTTCATCTGTGGCCCAGAGGCCCGACAGCGTTACCCACACGGATCAACCGTGGGGCTGTGCTCCGCTGAACTGCCCACGGTCCCAGAACCTGACAGGGAAACACGGACCTCTGTGGTTTAACAAGCCTCTGGTCCTGGAGCGGCAGCTGCTCTCAGAGGCCTTACCTATCATTCAATTAGGTGCTGTACGCACTATGTGAACGAAGGTGATGAGAACTCGGAAAATCGGAAAAGATTTATGGTTTATAGATTTTAACATTTCCTTGAGTGAAATAAATATTACATGTTTTTAATTAGAATGTTATTAACCGTCACAAACATATAAACGTGCATATTTTAGATTATATGAAGAAATATAATTTTTAAGAAGGGGATAGAGAGGCAAACTCTTCAACCCTAAACCCTCTTACCTCAGACCGTCATGAACATAACAATGATGAATGGTGAATTATGATGATTCTTCTTATTATTGAGGATTTTATAACATTATTATTATTATTATTTTTGTTATTATTAATCACATAAATGCCTGAACGATCATATTATTGTAAGTGTTTTAATTCTCCCAAGGATAAGTCATGGATACTACATGGAAATGCAATGAAAGTCTGAAGATCAGATCAGGACAAATATTTTTATTTACTTGAACCATCTCTGGTTAAACAAATGCATGCAACAGTATATTTTTTTCTAATTTCGTTTTATGTACAGATAGTTGCACTGATTCCTTCTCTTAGAAAAGTGTCTGCTCTTGTGTGTGCAGTGTGTGTGTGTGTGTGTGTGTGTGTGTGTGTGTGTGTGTGTGTGTGTGTGTGTGTGTGTGTGTGTGTGTGTGTGTGTGTGTGTGTGTGTGTGTGTGTGTGTGTGCGCACGCAGATGTGCACACATGTGAGTAGAGAAGTGCCTGCATACGACAAGAATTTAGAATGTGTAAAAAGAACAATAAAACCCAGAATGAATGGGAGTTGTCAGCAAGTAATGATTGCTGGCAGGAAACTGGGAAACTCACACTCATACAAACTAAGTGCCATGTTGCACAAAATGTAGTGAGCCAAGAATAAATTGCCTGTCTGTAACTATTTAAATGTAGCATAAAGTCATGATTTATTCCCATAAATGTGGATTTCTAGGGGCACACACTCCAAGTGTCTCAGCTTGCAGCAATTTCACTTATATGAGGAAAACCACCCAAATGAATATCTGTCACCCATATTGAAATGGATGCTCTTGGCTTTGTTTAACTTCATTTTGCCAGTGGTTATGAGTGTGTGTGTGCGTGCGTGCGTGCGTGCGTGCGTGCGTGCGTGCGTGCGTGCGTGCATGTGTGTGTGTGTGTGTGTGTATTTGCTGATCTACACACAAGCACATTTCATGGTGTCCAACAGATACTGAAGACGGTTCTGTCACTATGTCTCCTGGCGTTTTCTCCTCTTTGCAACTAGTCTGACTCCCTGGATGCAGGTTGTTGGTGTACAGCCCACCACTGGGTGACTATTTCAGTCGGCATTCTCCTCTCCTTCGGCTATCTGTGTGTTACTGTCTTAGAAGTCCCCGTCGCCACATGAAACAACAGCTCCAGCACTGGCACAGTGCTAAAAAAGGCTATGCAAGACTACTTTGCAACTGAAACTACTGCAACCAAATCAAATCAAATCACTGTGTGTTCCCCTAAATGCAGTGCAGTCAGCATATTTCTGCATGATTTAAAGCTGGTTCTCCCTGTATGAGGCACAGAACGTTCAACAGTTTATGAAAGCATTCCTTCATAATGAAGTATGTATATAAGTTCTACACGTACCCGTCAATAAAAACCTGAGGGGTACCGGCGGCTGATAATGCCTTCGGGTGAAACTGTCCAAACTTTTTCTCAGTAAAACAATCAAACATTCATCATCGGCGTCATGGTCATCCCTAAATTCCCTCGGGGTGAAGGAGATCACCGGGCTGTAGTTGAGACTAACCACCGCTCTGTATCGACACGCAGTCTTCCGTCGTCTCCTCCTCCGCTCATAACATTTAGGAAAGCTGAAGGTTTTTTTAAATAACTAAAATTAACTCAATGATCTACAATTAACTTAATGGACGCCTCAGGCACACCGTGGAAGTCTTCATGGTGGAGCGGGACCACATGAAGCGCACGGCTGCTGGGAGGACCTCCGTGGAAGACTGGAGGTGAACGTCAAATGATGTATGGATGATAGTCTGGCCAAATGAGCTATAAAGCCACCGCAGAAAGAATCCACACACACACACACACACACACACACACACACACACACACACACACACACACACACACACACACACACACACACACTCTCACACAACCAGCTGCTCAACAGTTGGTTGAATGTCTCGCCTACATGCTAGTGATATACAGTTATTGAATACCAATGTGAATACAACGTACTTAGAAAAATGACATTGAAATTAATGTGTGGGTATTCATTCATGGCGACGCTGAAGTTAGCAGCCAATTTGTAATGTCTGACGCTATGGTGCGTTCAAAACCCTCTGATTTTTTTGTGTGTCCACTGACAGACATAACTGGTGTGTGCCGGAACTTCAGTATAAAACACACAGTAAATGGTTTGTGTTATTGCATTGATAATAAACAGCATTTAAAACCCTCTATTTTATCTGTGAAAACTTGGATTTGGAAAAGGTGGGTTTCACTGTTTTTTGTACACACAGGTCATTTAAGACCAGGTCTCGCTCAAAAATGACAGTACTTATAGTAGTCAAACTTTGACTACATTATAATAAGCCTAAACAGCACTTAAAACCATATTTCAGACTGTGAAACCTTTATTCTTATTTGGGAATGTTAAGGCGTGTTCTGGCTAGTACTGGTTTATTTCACTGCTGGGTGTGTTCTTTAATCAAACCTGGCACAGTTTCTCGGAAGCTTTGCCATAAATTAATTTGTGCTGTTTAACATGTTAAGAGCTGTATCTTCCCACAGTATTTCAGAATTTGCACACCTATTCTTTCTTTCAACGATTAAAACAAACTATTAATGTGGAAGTCTTGCCTAACTGCTCTGTAAATGGTAAAAAATGCACTCAAGAAAGAATTAAGTTGATTTTTAATGGTCTTGTGTTGGCTACCTTTTGATCACTTGTGCTTGGAGTTTGGGCGTGCAAGGGCAAGCATGGCTTTTGTGTGCACGTAGGGATGGAAGCTACAGTAGACCCATCTACCAAGACACCGCGACACCCCTGGCGCGGCGGGAGAGCGACACCGAGCCAGTCAGTCTGGTGCCGGGGCGTCACCGGACTCACCGCGTTCCCCAGGTAAAAGGCCCCGATGCCTGAGACGGCGTCGCCCCTGGGGCGACAATAACCCCGATGACAGCGCGGGGGGGCAGGAGCAGCTCGGACACAGGATACAGCCATAACGAGGGACATCCACTCTGACACTGGTACATAATTGATGGAGCAACTTCTTCCCGGACTGTAAGGCTCTTTGTCTTCGCGGGATGAACAGGAGAGAGCCGTGTCCTGGGGGGGGGGGGGGGGGGGGGGACGATGGGAAGCGCCGCTGACGGAGTGACGGAGAGGAACTCCTGGTGACAGTGATCGCTTCATAAGATCAGAAAGTTCCATTTCTCTGACTCACAATCACACACACACACACACACACACACACACACACACACACACACACACACACACACACACACACACACACAGGAATATACAAACAAGGACCCTTTTCCTTTCTCAATCACACCCCTCATAACCTTAGTAAACATGTGGCAGCAGTTAAAGCAGTTTAATAGCTATTTACTGTGTTCTGTGCGCTTCTCATTAAACACATTTTCCACTCGGAGAGAACTAATGTTTTGGAAAACTCCATCAAATTACTTAACACAAACTCTTAACACGTGTGCGAGCGCGCACGCACACACACACACACACACACACACACACACACACACACACACACACACACACACACACATACACACACACACACACACACACACACACACACACACACAAGGAGCATCTGGGCGCATGAAAGTTAACCTGCATAATGGATATTTTCCAACTTTTTGGCAGTTGGAAGCATTGGAGAACCTATAATGAGAGCTGCTCTCCCTTCAAGACAATCTGGTAATTGCATGGACACAAAAAAAAACTTCACCCTGTCACACAAGTTTGCCTTTCTCAATACACAACTTCTATTGTTTCTTAAATCAACATTTTATGAAATGATAAATGATGAATACAAGGTTAGAGGAAGAGTCAAAAGAGATATGGAAAAAGCCTCATAATCCAGCGGGTTCTAGCTGTCTCACATGGACCGTCATGGACCTCATAGGTTCATATAGACAAGACAAAGATATGGTAAGCACGTACCTCATTGATATTGGGTTAGGGTTAGGGAGATATTAGTTAGATATAAATGTTTCTTTGTTGTTTGTGTGTGTCTCCCGCTTTGCCTTTTATTTTCTGTTTCTATTGTCCTGTATTCTTTGTATTGTCTTGTATCGTCCTGTATTATGTGAGTATGCATGTATACCTGGTGTGATATACAATGCATGCTGTATGTACGTATATATGATATGCACACATGAATGATACAGGGGTCAACAAAAATTATAAGATTATATACAGGAAAAAAATAAATAAAAACTCAAACAATATGGCCCATTCTGATCTCTTGGGTGATCTGGTACCAATTTTTTAAATGTACTGTATCCACAGACCAAACACAGGGAAGCAGTTTTCAGTTATTATGCTCCACATCGTTGGAACTGAATATTTCAGACTCGCCCAATGCTTTGTACTTTCAGATCCAGGCTCAAAACGTTTATATTTGCAACTGACTTTCAGTGAATAATCAACCTGCTTTCAATTAAAATTTTCACAGTTGTGGGTTTCTATTTCTATGCTTTTATTATTGTACTTTGTCGTTAAATAATGTTTTTTATGTCTCATGTAAAGTAAAGCACTTTGAATCCTGTGTGTGTGTGAAATGTGCGATACAGATAAAGTTACGCAGCCTCAAGAGCATAGAAGTTGAAGGCGCAAAGAAGTCACACAAAACAAATCGTCCACGTCAATGATATTGGGCAGCACACGCTCAACGTACCATCACCGCACCCCCACCCCCCCCACACACACACACACACCCACTCCAATGTCCCCTGCTATTTCCAGTCAATGGTTCCCCACCACCGTCCTCAGTGCTCCTTGCTGCCAGCTTGAGTACCCCTGACCTCCGACCCCTGACCCCTGGAACAGAGGGGGGCTTCCTCCTGGGACAGAGGACAGTAAGAGACACGGTGACAGCGGGCCCAGCTGCCGGAGACGTCTCACGGGCATTTTGTGTCCAACGTTGTCCCATGCGACCCAACAGTAATGCCAGGTCTGCATTGGACCCATTACAACTCCATTCCATATGATTTATATGGTAAATAAATAAACACGACTGTATCCCCAAGTCTAGACCAAACTCCTCTCTGTGTCTGTCTCGCTGTGTGTGTGTGCGTGCGTGCGTGCGTGCGTGCGTGCGTGTGTGCGTGCGTGTGTGCGTGTGTGCGTGCGTATGTTTGCGTGTCAGGGTCCTATCCATCCCAGTGCTCCTGGGTTAAAAAAGGGAACCTGCTGTTTCCTGATTGAAAGCTGCCTGCTACAGAGAGATCTAGTTACAGCAGCTCTGCACTTTCATCATTATGAAAGAAACATGTGCCCTGTGTGCAGACAAACCCCTCCATGCCCTTGCAGGGCTAATGCACTCCGTACTGCCACTTCTCCTGAGAAGGACTACGACTTCATAGGGAGGGAGAGATATGATCGAGTCAACACCTCTTTGGTTTTCATCTTTAACAGGTTATTACAACTTGACCATCTTATGAAAAATGGCATGGGCCATAATTTTTTGTTATGTAATGCCATCCATTACCAATGCATCATGTGAACTGTATTTCAGTGGTTATGAAATGCGTCCTGCTTCTCAATTTGATATGATATGGTTTGTGTTGCAGGGACAATGAATATTTACAATGGTGGCCCTTGTGACTGGGAATGTGGAACACTGCCGCTTTAATGTAATTGATCGGCTAATCTTTGGTTTATCCGCAAGTAATTGGAACTCTGCTGCCGGGGCTTTCCTCTTGGCCTTGTAGTATTTGCCATGAATAATCTTTTTTTTTTGGTGAGGTGGGGCTAATTTGTACTAATATTAAACCTTATTTTTAATACATGACAAATCTTTGATGAAATTGAAGAGACGTGTTGTAGGATGAATTCATATTTAAAGTTGAGAACTCCCCCGTGGGATTCCCCAAGCCAGAGATTTGAGACGCTATTAGTAAAATACTGAGAACATGAGGCACAATTCATCACTGTCACGAATACAAATGTATTAATAAAAACCATGACTATATATACACACTGATCAGCCACAACATTAAAACCACTGACAGGTGAAGTGAATAACATTGCAGATCTCGTCCAATGGCACCTATCAAGGGGTGGGATATATTAGGCAGCAAGTGAAGTTGTTGTAGTTGATGTGTTGGAAGCAGGAAAAATGGGCAAGCGTAAGGATCTGAGCGACTTTGACAAGGGCCAAATTGTGATGGCTAGATAGTATGCAGTGGTTAGTACCTACCAAAAAAAAAAAAAAAAAAATCTGTGGGATGTGCTGGAACAACAAGCCCGATCCATGGAGGCCCCACCTCGCAACTTACAGGACTTAAAGGACCTGCTGCTTGGTGCCAGATACCACAGGACACTTTCAGAGGTTTTGTGGAGTCTCGACAGGTCAGAGCTGTTTTGGCACGAGGGGAAGCTACACAATATTAGGCAGGTGGTTTTAATGTTGTGGCTGATCATTGTGTAACCTTATACTGTCCACAGAATCAATTACTTAGACGTAGCTCTAATTCTAGGCCAAGTTTGCTTACTGGTGTCTGAAATGTGGAAAAAAAAAAAAAGATTCAACTGGCCACACACAGTAGCACAGAGAACGCTGCACCCTTTTGAAAGCAGCTGTTACAACACAGGCTAATTTGCTGTTTATGTCACCAGAAATCAGAAACATTTGATGAAAATTGAGAATAGTCAGTGAAATGACTCAAAACGGCGTTCACCGCTGTCAGGTGATAGACCTTTTCCACAGAGGTTGTCGTGGGACGGTAATGCAGGTGTAGCGCAGCGTCCATGATGGGTGTGTCCCGTTTAGCTCTGTCAGGGCCGCATCTGCGTTCACCAAAAGGCCAAAAGAATTAACTGAGTGTTGCTCGATCATTAGTTTCATCTTTTGCTCAAAGACATCAGATCTAAGCAGGACTGTGGCTCTTTCGATTCAGGAGTGCTCTTTTTTAAATACAATGCACCGGGGGAGAGTAGATGTTGTAAAGTGAGTAAAAATTCAGCATGAAGTAATGATGGCTGCTGTAGCCTGCCCAAATAAAAGGAGTTAATCTTACATCATTGGTTTACACAGATCCCTGAACTTCCCCAAAAGGAGAGACTGTTTACCAGAGAGGGGATTTTAATAATGCCAGCAAATCACTTCCATCTGGAGCGACGGCAGGAAATGCTTCCCTCTCCTAAAAACCCCAGAGTAAATAATGCATTAAGTATGGCGTATTCATACTTATGTCCGTCCACAGAGCTCCCGTTCATTTGTATGTCAGAGATTTCGTTGCGTCCCCGTCCCCGTCTCCTCAGCGCTGAGATCCGAGCTCATCCCGGGAAAAAAAAAAGCCACTCTCTTGCCATCCCTGTTGCTGCGAAAGACTCGAGTCACCACTCAACTTTTCGGAAAGAATGCTTACCGGGCTTTGGTGGAAAAACCCGATTCGCGGGGTTAAGAAAATGCAAAAGCGGCCGCCAGATCCGCCAGCATTGATTCCTTAATGCTTCCAACAACCTCCAAAAGGTCAGACCGCAGTCAGCCCTGCCATGTCTTGGGGTTGGGGTGCGTATTTAGCAGGTCTTACAGTCACTCGAGCGGGCTTTGGTCTCATGCTTATGAAAGCAGTTTAGCAAAGAGGTAAACAGCCTGGGGCCAGCAATAACAGTTTAACATCAGAGTGGAACTGATTAGAGAGAGACGGAGCGAGCGGGGGAAAGAGAGACGGAAACACGCGGCAAAGTAAGACAGGGGCCGATAGCATCTCTGTACCAAACTTAATTAGACGAGATAGTTTAAAGCTCCGTAATCTCCTCCGAGCGCTCGCCGTGTTTCTGTGTGCGCGCGCCAAAATTAAACTGTTATGTGAAATGTGAAGAATAACAAAGAATGCCTCTGCCGTCGTAATGTGTACATTAAGGTTTTATATGAGGTTAAAGCGAGATATTATTTCAAAAGCCCCCCCCCAGCACTTTAGTCACGGTTATTTACAACTGCAGTAACTTGTCGTCAGATGAAAGATTGAAAATATTTTTGCACGTGTCACACATTTTATTTTCATTTTCCATCCTGGATTAAGATTGTAACAAGTGATTGGTCTGATGTTTTGGATGGTCTGGTCTTAACACCCCCCCTTCCCCCTTCATTCTGTCTCTCTGGCGCCAGGGCCTGATGTGCCACCGTAAGCTGTTGCTAATTAAAGTTAATAAGCAAAGTATGTAAGAGGAGGAGAGGAGGATGCAGTGGAAGTTGTTCTCTTTCCTCCCTGTGTCGTGCCAGTAGCTTTTCAGCTAAGGGGAATCGGAGCTCCAGTGTTGTAGGGGAGAGGAGGGGAGGGTGTACAAGCTGGGTGTTGCCCTCCATCATCCCAGGACGTGGCAAGAACATGGGGCTTTTGTCGGGGTTTCTAAGGTACAGCGATTGGAGCGCAGGGCGACAGGACGTCATGATGTGTTGACAGCCGGGCGAGAGACGCTGCAAGGAAAGAAACTCACCTCCACACTCCAACAAGAGGAACTCCCCCACCCCCCCATCTTCCCCTCCTCCCCTCTCCTCTCCCCTGCCCTGCTCCCTCTTCTCTCATCACCTCTCTTCGACATGGCAATAAGCGATACTAAAGCAGCTCTCCAATAGCTCATCTCCATCTCCTCTATGTCCAGAGAAGGCGGCCATTGTGTGCCCGTCCTTCTTTCCCCAAGTCAGTTTCCTATTGAGGCTCTGTGTGGGGGCAGAGGAGTATGAGCGTAGAGCGTTTGTCGAGGGTTCTGTGTGTGTGTATGTGTGTGTGTGTGTGTGTGTGTGTGGGGGGGGGGTGGGCATTTTACAGTGCTGCGTGGCCAGGTGTCCAGTCGCCCCACAGGCAGGAAGTTCGGACCCTAACCCCCCCCCCCCACCCCACCCCCCACACCTCCACCCACCGGCTAAATGACTTCAGATGTCCTGACTTACGCTGAGTGTCAACCCCCAAAACTCATTTGAATACTTTGTCAAAAAACTCTCAAAAATGTGTTTTCAAGTTCAGTTGCTCCCATTTCCTTTCTTTCTCTCTTCCTTTCTTTCTCTCTTCCTTTCTTCTCTTCTCTTCTCTTCTCTTCTCTTCTGGGGGAACGAGGCAAAACAAAGTGAAAAAAAAACAAAAAAAAAAAACAAAAACGTAATGCATCCATCCAGCGGTGGAGCTGGCTCCGCGGAACCAGTGGAAGGGGAACGTTTTATTGCGCACTTCCCAAATAAACATGCGCTCGCTCACATTCTGGGGGAGTTTGCGGCCTGTGGACCGTTTCCCATGGCCTGCCAGCCGCACCGCCACGGCAACGTGACATCAGAGGCCATTTCCTGGACCCGGGGCAGATAGCGCTGCGAGGAGAGCGAGAGAGAGAGAGAGAGAGAGAGAGAGAGTCCAAGCGAGAGGAAGGGATAGAGTCAGAGGAGAAAATAAAACAGAACAGGGTAAAGGGTAAAGTAGGGAACAGGGTGTAGTAAAAGACACAGAGAGGAAGATTGGAAATTGAGATACAAAGAGGAGAGAGTGGAGAGACGGCGAGAGAGAGAGAGAGAGAGAGAGAGAGAGAGAGAGAGTAGGAACGAGGGGAGTGTCTGTGTTTAAGACGGAACGGCTGAGTTATGTTCCTCTTGGCAGCGGCGGGCTCGTCGGCTGGGCCCGAGGCGTCACGGCGCCACCTCAGGCTCTCAGCAGCGGCCCCGGCGCTCTCCCAGCACATGGCATTCATTTCGAGGCCCCGCCGAGGAGCGCGATGGGGCTCCTTTTCCAAAGCCGAGCGGTGCCTCGGCAATTAGGGGGCCGCAATTACACAGGGTGGATCTCCTCTCTGAGCATGCCAAGAGTAATGCAGTCGCTTGCCAAGGATCTAATGGAAGTGACAGAGAATTGGGCCAGGGCGGGGGGGGGGGCGGCGGGGGGGAGGGGGGTAGTAATGGCCGTCGTATACTTGATTTACACCAGGAAAGGCAAAGTGTTTGGCTGTTGTTGTTGTTGTTGTTGTTGCTGCGTTGTTGTGTTGTTTTTTTTTCGTTTTGTTCATGCGCGGCTTTGGCGCCGCGGCCAATCGGAGCCGCGCTGCCGATGAAGGAACGAACGTGCGACCTAACCACGTCCCCAAAAAGAAAAGGCGACCAATCGGAGAGCGCGGGAGGGCCCCCCGGGAGGCCCCCCCCCATTTAACCGCGGAGCTATTTTCCACAAGTGGTAATAGAGTAAGTGGCACCGCTGCGTAATGGGGGTTAGCGGCGGCTTGTTTAGCCTTCGCAAAACGCAGTTGTAGGACGGGAACCCAGGACGACAATAGCCTGCGGGAGCCTACGAGAGAGCACAGCGACGGGGCTCCCCGCACAACAAACCCTACGTGATCGAGTAACTTTCATTCAGCGAACCTGGCTCCGAGGCCTCACGCCAAACCCTGCTGCCAATTATCTCTCTTAGCAGGGGTAGGGAGCGGCTGAGCAGACTTACTCAAAAGTACTGTACTTACATACATTCTTGAGGTTTCTCCTTAGGTGTTTCCTTTCAATGGGACTTTATTCTTGGGTTACACTATCATCCGAAGTCCACATCTTACTTTTATTCTGACTGAACTGTTGGATATTAGCCGGTACTTTGAAGGAAGGAAAGAAAAAGCCCCTATCCGCCCCGGCCAAGTGCCGTATAAAAGTAGGCGAACCAAGCCAGAGCAAATGGACCGCCACGCCAATAAGGTATCCTTTACCTTTGATGAATGGACCTCTAAAGCAATTCTAATTTAATTCTAATTGGAGAGTTCAGGAACTCTCGAACGGGAAACATTTGCACGTTCACCTTTATCCGTGCATTCTGCTGCATTTCTCCTCAACTCAGGCAGGCGTGCAACACCCTCCCACCGGAGGGCTTCTCAACTTGTCAAGTAAGTGTTTTACACGGCAGCAAAGGGCAAGCGTCTCCATGACCCCCACGGTTCACGGCCAGTTCGTGACCTCCACGGAGACGTTATTCCCTCCCCGCTCCCCGTGCCGTCACTCTCTGTGTCTGGAGCGACTACCGGCTATTACACATTTTGTTATTCCGACACTGAGGCCATTGTCCTGTAACTCTCGGCTGCCGTTTTGTCACTATGTCCAGGAAAGTATTTTCAGGAAAGCCTCAAGGAAATGATGTGCACGTCTCTCTGCTCTCCTCCCAACACGACCGGACGTTTTGACTGACGGGCGAGCCGCGTCAACTTCGGTCGGCTGAAGGAATCAAAGGCATATAACCGAAGCACATGCAGACACCTTCTCCAAAATATCACCCCATTCTGAGGAATGGTTGCCTTCGACCCGGTAAAACCCACGGCTGTAACATTTCATGACGACATCCGCTGTCAGCTCTCCTCCAGAACTCTCCTACTGGATGGATAACGTGTTAATAGATCTGGGAATCTGGTCGTCTTTTGGTCAGTTCCGGCCGAAATTCCCTCCTGCGCTCACCTCTCTCACTTATTCGTGACTTGGGCTTCACACGGTTAAAGGTACCGAGTATCTTCCCTGCGTTGTGGCCACGCCCTCTGTCCCGCCCCGTCTCTGTCCCACCGTCCCCTACTGTCTTTCATATATGTTAAAAAAAAAAAAAAAAAAAAAAAAGCCTTTTTTTTTTAACGCGAGACATTCTGTCCT